>NC_091988.1:89034972-89368156 GCF_044704955.1 Pristiophorus japonicus | reverse complement strand
AGCCCCCCCATGGATATCCAGCTCGACTTGCTTCTCCATTGTTCAAACCTGGCTATTTGTTTTCGATGTTAAACATGACCAGGTAGATGCTGAGAGGTTGTTTCCCCCTGGCTGGAAAGTCTAGAACTAGGGGCATATTCTCAGGATAAGGGGTCGGCCATTTAAGATTGAGATGAGGAGGAATTTCTTCACTGAGGGTTGTGAATGTTTGGAATTCTCTACCCCAAAGGGCTCTTGATGCTCGGTCGTTGAGTGTATTCAAGGCTGGGATTGATAGATTTTTGGGCTCCTGGGGAATCAAGGGATATGGGGATTAGGTGGGAAATTGGAGTTGAGGTCGAAGATCAGCCATGATCTTATTGATTGTTGGAGCAGGCTCGAGGGGCTGTATGGCCTACTCCTAATTCTTATGTCATTTCCATGGCCTCTACCTGACTTGTCCATGAAGAGTACCTATGTCAAAGCATCCAACTTGCAGATATCTCCACTTTCAAATGAACTTACCTGGAGTTTGAGGAACTCAATTCTTTTGTTTCAAGACTTTGAGCTGTCCTACATTGGGTGCTAAGGACTAAGAGGGCGTGTACCGTTACCAGGTTCAGTTATGTTTAGTTTTTTTTCTGAGTAGTGTGCCCATCAGTAACTGCATGAGTCAAAGCTATTGGATTCACATTTCTTTGCTTAGCAGAGTGAACCTAATTATATTGCAGTTTCTTCGAGGTTAGTATGTGATCATCTTACATTTGGCTGGTAACCTGTTTAACTGTGTGCGGCTACTTTTGTTTTATCCAACTTTATTCAGCACTCATTCAAAATTCAGCAATAGGAAGGTGATCCAGGTCTTCACTGGAGAGAATTGGACTAGAGGCTATGATGATCCATGACTACGTTTGTTTAGCACTCCCATGCGATTTCATAAGGAGATACAGATTTAATGCTGAGGGCAGAAAGATTGGTTGGACCCATGCAAGACCTTGAGAATTTGACTAATCTCCAATCGGAGGAAATGTTCTAAATGGTCACCCAGCTCAACAATCTGCAGGTGGGGTGCCTCAGATTGATCCACAGCTGTGACTCTCAAAGACCACTGGTTAGGTGTCAGCATGGAGCAAGCATCATAGGAAGTTCTTCCACTTTGAAATGACTGGTAAATTCCACCAGTGTTGGTCCCATTGTTGTATCCAGGTAGTGCTAATTGACAGTTGCACACACTAAAACCTCCAAGGACAACAAAGAAACCTTTAACTCGAGGACTGTTTATCTGAGGCTTTGAACTGAGTGCAGCACCAGCTGGGACCAGGATGAGTTACATGTTAAGAGTAGACACCTGGCTATAGTCCCAATGTGACCATGGCCGAGGAGACCAGCAGCTGAGGAGAGCCTTACAGTCTTCACCACAGTACTCCACTGCTACTTTCCAAAACAAATGGGCCAAGGAAAGTTCCAGAAGGCGAGCAAGAACATTCTCACCAACTATGTCGGCCAAAACTCCAATCTGACAACCCTTCAGCAATCATCAAAAGCAGCCGTGAAACCCAATTGTGCATCTATTCGGAGCCTTTGCACTTGACAGCAGTTTCTGAATTAGTATGAAGCCTCTCCTTTCAGTAGTCAGAGCAACCAAAATCATATCTCTTATCAGAAAGGCTCCACACTGGTGGGATACATAATGCATAAGAGAAGAGAGTTAACAATGCAAAGTGTAAAGTAAATAGCCGACCATGGAAAAACTAACCAGACAAAAACAGAATTGTGCTTGGACTTTCAAAACTTGGAGAATCCTAATGGGATCAAAATAATTAGGATTTGTGCAGAGAGGAATAAGAGTGAACAAAGATTAGGTAGAGAATCAGAATTAAATGCATAGGGAGAAAGAAAATGGAGAGGAAAACATGAAAGAAAGGGACTGGGTGAAATTCACAAGGCAATGCAGGTGTCGGTACAAGCAGAGCAGCACTGACCCTTCTTTAGGAAAGTCTTTGTACAACACTGATTGTATTTTGAGTTATTGTGCAGGAATGTGTATTTCCTTTTAGCCTGGGTGAAGATGGGATCATGTATTTCTGAATTCCTGTTGATGGCATTTCCATAATGAAATGACACAAATGTTGAGCTGGATACGTTCAACTGTAATAAAAACCCTATCTTGATATTCCAATTTAGTATGTGATCAATAGAAATCGTCTACCTGTAGTATGTTTATTGCTGCTAATCTTTATTCTGTGACTAGAGCTTCAAATGTTTCTCACTCGACTTGGGTAATTTGTTTTTGCAGACTGGTTTTGTCCAGAGTAGAGTTTGAGGTAGAGAATGGTGGGGAGAGCCGGCTGGAGGTTGGTGAAGATGAAGAAGTGTGGCTCTTTTGGAACGACAGTTGCAAAGAGCTTCGCAGCAAAAGCATCCGAGAATTGGCTCAAGATGCCAAGGAGGGCCAAAAAGAGGACCAGGAAGTCCTCAGCTATTACAGGTATGTTTTTCCAACTGAAACCCAATATGCCGCTTCAAAGCTGGAAGGTTCAGGACTGCTCTTGGATTCTAGAAGCTGGAACTGATATGGTCTTGTACCTTGGGTGTCGGTAGTGGCTCAGTTCTAGGACTTTCGCCAGAGTCAAAAGATCGTGGCTTCAAGTTCCACTCCAGAGACGTGAGCACAATATCTAGGTTAACACTCCAGTGCAGTGCTGCGAGCGTGCTGCACTTTCGGAGGTGCTGACTTTCAGATGTGACATTAAACCCCAGGCCCCCTCGGGTGGTTGTAAAGGATCCCATGACACTATTCAAAGAAGACCAAGGGAGCTCTTCCCAGTGTCCTAGGTCAATATCTATCCCTCCACCAACATTACTCAAGCAGATTATCTGGTCATTATCACATTGATGTCTGTGGGAGCTTGCTGTGTGCAAATTGGCTGCCATGTTTCCGACAGTACAACAGTGACTGCACTCCAAAAGTACTTCATTGGCTGTAAACTGCATTGGGATGTCCTGAGGCTGTGAAAGACACAAGTGCTTTCCTTATACAGTACAGGATGAAATGGAGGGAGGACTGTAACTTTCAATGGCAGTAACTTTTAACACTACTTATAATTATGTTATGAATGTATTTAATCAGTCTATTGTCTCTGTTTAAAGGGAAATGATTGATCTAAGAATTCCCAGCCTTTATCTGAAAGAATGAAGTTCTGTTGGTCTCTCCAATAAAAACAAATCTACTCTCCTATCTTAACATTTAATTCTCCAGATACCAGCTGAACCTGTTTGCTCGGATGTGCTTGGATCGTCAATATTTGGCCATCAATGCGGTCTCGGGACAGCTGGACGTGGATCTGATCCTCCGTTGCATGTCGGATGAGAATTTGCCGTACGACCTGCGAGCCTCTTTCTGTCGGCTGATGTTGCACATGCATGTAGATAGGGACCCCCAGGAGCAGGTGACTCCAGTAAAGTATGCCCGCCTGTGGTCGGAGATACCATCCCAGATAGCGATTGACGAGTGAGTACTCCAGCTTTCTGATTGTTGCCTTTTCACTGCGGGGCCAAAAAGACTATTGACAATCCTGCAGAGCACACAAAGGGGGACATAGAAGGTTCCTCTGATGGCTTAGCATGTTTGTTCAAATGAGCAGCTGAACCATACAGATCAGGAAGATGCCAAGATTGATTCCAGGCAGCAGTAGGGGGTCACGAAAGTTCACCTTTTAACCACTGGATTAGGGAGGGGAAAGTTGGCTATGGCCGCCCATTTAAAACTGAAATGAGGAGGAATTTCTTCTCTGAGGGTTGTAAATCTGTGGAATTCTCTGCCCCCAAGAGCTGTGGAGGCTGGGTCATTGAATATACTTAAGGCGGAGATAGACATATTTTTGAGCGATAAGGGAATAAAGGGTTATGGGGAGCGGGCGGGGAAGTGGAGCTGAGTCCAAGATCCGATCAGCCATGATCTGATTGAATGGCCGAGCAGGCTCGAGGGGCCGTATGGCCTACTCCTGCTCCTATTTCTTATGTTCTTAACTAGCCCGTCAGTACTCATTGAATGGGCTCACTCATGGTCACAAGGAGGAGGCACCAGAGGGTAACCAAAATCTGTGGAACTGTACCTCAGCAAGCAGTCCATGCACTCAGGAGAAAGAAGGGAGGACGTTGATGGAAAGGGGTGGACAATAGATTACTGTTGAACCAGGGTCAATGCTGTGATCGATACAATTGTAGAAGCATTCGGCTCCGCAGTTCTAGGTTTAGATTTTTAATTTCACTATCGGTGGAGTATGCATTGAAATAATGAAGGAGTTGTATAATGGCCTTTAACATAGGTTGAAGGTGACCTTCAAAACCCAGTGGTGAGGTCCCTGTCAAGGCATTGCTTTTACTGAAAAGGTTTTGCATGATTGACAATTGTTGGACATGCGGTCTGTTCATTTTGCACTGTTTCAAAGGAATAGGCTGAATCCAGTTTTTATACTGTCCACAGTGACCTCTTGGCAACCAGAAATGCATTGGGACATTATCATTTCAACATACTGATGCTAGCTGCCCATCATGGATGATATAGAGATATCTACGTGGGAGTAATGTGACACGGCTATGTTAAAATGTGAAAACTCTGTTTGTTGGAATAATAAATTGCTATTTACAGTACTTAACTTTGACACCCCCAAAGAGAATTCTTCTCTGTCAGGGAAAAATAAAGTGAGGCTGACTGGAATACAAGTGAACAGATTTTTTCCACTCGTGCATTTCTTAGTATTCAAGTGCATTTTGTTTTACTTGATTTAGTTACGATTCCAATGGAACTTCCAGAGATGAAATAAAAGAACGTTTTTCCCAGACTATGGCATTTGTGGAGGAGTATTTGAGAGATGTTGTCTGCCAAAGATTTCCCTTCTCTGACAAGGAGAAGAACAAGCTGACATTTGAGGTAAATACAACCAAAGTTTAAGAGATTGATTGGCACCAATAGGGATTGCAAAGACATGACTGAAACCAGATGAGGGAGTATCTCTGAAATAGTGAAGCCAGCCAGCCAGTTGTGAAATGGTTCAAATTGTGTAATTTTTAGAAATATAAGTTATTTTTTATATATGTATTTTGCTATGCTTATAAAGGAGAGGACTAATGTAAATCAACCGATAAACCACAACTTCTCTAAACTATGATATCTTTCTTCCATCTCTTTTGATTCTAAGCCTGTTGGCTGGCATCAACATTTCCTCCAGTTCAATGTAGAAAGAATTGAAGCCATCTTTTTTGGCTCCTGTCAGTTCCTACACGCCTCACCTCCTTGCTCCATTCACCAGCCTAATTGCCACCTCTGGCTGTGACTGGTAGTTTTACACCTTGATGTGTTTCTTGATCTGGAGCTTAGCTCTTGCCCACATGTAATCTCTCACCAAGACCGCCTCTTGTTCTTTAAAGCATTGCCCATTTCCACCCCCACCTCTTCCCTCATATTGCTGAATCTCTGTTCCAAGCCTTCATCACCTTGACACTTGACTTCCCATGCTCTCCTAGCCAGCTGCAACACTTGCACTTTTCAAAATCCTTGTCCCCCTCTGACACTGCCTTCATCGTCTCACCCCATTGTTCCTCAGTGACCACCATGTCCTTGCTCTCGCTCTTCCCTGGTCTGATCCTGGTTCCTTGTCCTCTTTGCTCCACCATTTGTGGCTGATCTTTCAATCACCATGTCCCTGCCCTCTGGAAATCCCTCACTCAATCCCCCTGCATACCCGCTCCCTTCCTGTTTTCAAAATCCTTCTGTAAACTTTCCAGTTCTCCTGCCTTTTCGGCCCCAGCCATTAACCCCATCCCCCTTATTCCCTGCAACTTGACATCTTTTTTCCTGCTCTGTTAAGTGTTCCGAGGCAACTTTCCCATGTGAAGAAACTATGCAAATGTAAGTTGTTGTAAGCTATATGCCATTAATTGCTATCAGTTTGCCGGGTAACCACTAACTCAAGTGTGGCCCACAACAAAAGTTCTGAAGGTACTACCTCAAGGGTGAGATCTGACCACTTGCCTACTTGCACGCTTTTACCATGTGTAGTTTGGAACAGTTATAATGATATATACATGGTGAAAATGTTTGAATTCACTGTTCGATCTTCATTTAAGTCCCAGTACTATATTTTGATGATCTGGCTGCTCCTGAGCAGCACTTCCATTCAGATATTTGAACGATAATCAGTTGATTGTTTCTATTCCGTAGGTTGTGAATTTGGCTCGAAATCTGATCTACTTTGGCTTCTACAGTTTTAGTGACCTCCTGAGATTAACCAAAATCTTACTGGCCATTTTGGACTGTGTCCACATGGCAACGGTCTTTCCAATCAGCAAACTGGTTAAAGGGGATGACAACAGAGGTAAGACATTCCTGTAATCGGAGAATAAATTTCCGTTATTTGTATCGATCACTCTTCTGCAAATCCACACTGACTGCCGACCATCTGTATTGCAGGCAGCAATGTGATGAGGTCAATTCATGGAGTTGGGGAGCTGATGACCCAAGTGGTTTTGAGGGGAGGGGGCTTTCTGCCTTTGACTCCTATCGCGCCACAGGACGGAGCAACTAAGCAACAGAGTGAGCCTGAGAAGGAGGATATTTTAGTCATGGACACGAAGCTAAAAACAATTGAAATATTGCAGGTAATGGTCTCAAAAATCAGTGTCAATGTCGTTAATGTTGCAGTTTGCAGCTTCGAGAATGTATGCATTGGCTTTGGCCTTGTTTTTAGGGTAGCTAACTCTGGTTCAGTATCTTCGAGTTAATTGTTTGCTGCTTTATGTTTCGCTTTCTTCCCCAACATCACCAAAAAAAAAATTTGGCCTGCGATATTCCGCACTGAGGTTGTGACCTCTGGTCCCAGGTCGTTTCCAGTGCAGCTCAGTAATTTCTTCCCAGGAGCCCGAGAGCAGCATGGATTGGTTTGTCCACTTGTTTCCTGAGGGGAAGCAACTCCTTGCCATTCCTGGATGTAGTTATGCTACTGCAGGAATCCTCCTGTGGAGAATTGTAAGTGTGAACCCTCGCCTTAAAAACCGAGCAACAAATCCATTTTATTCTTGCATTACTGATCATCATCTTTCGTGTGGTAGCAGCAAAGCAAATCAAGTGTCGATATCTAAATCAGATATCCAGGCCAAAGCTTCCGGTGCAACAGCGTGGATATCTTGTAGGCTGCCTGAGAATTTTCTCTGAGGGCAGTGTTCAATGATGTGCTCCAGGGTCACATGATGGGGATGATTTAACCTTCCATCGATGGAGAAGATGGCAGCATCTACCGTGACCGGTCCTGAGGCAGTTGATGGTTGTCCACTGTTTACGAGGAAGGTTTGATCCTACAGGTTGTACTGTGGGGTCCTCTATAAGGAATCCATTCCGTATGTCACAGTTCTTCCAAGCATTTCGCCATCGGTCATCAAGGCTGAGGGGAGATCGCTGAAGGGCTTCGGCGATGGTCAAAAATGGCCGCCTAGATTTGAGACGGGTTGGTGGTAGTTTGTTCAAGTCGGCCTGGATCGGCGTGTCTTTGCTGGTGTAGCGATTGTATTCTCTGGAGACTGCATATTCGCGGCGTAGGTGTGGTAGTGCGATGTTTACAAGCACGGGCAGCCAAGGTGTTGGTGTCGATAATTGTCATAGTAGAATTCAGCTGGACATCAACGGATTTGACATGACGACCATGCCAGAGAGCAGTACTCCGCTGTAAAGTACACCAGGGCGAGTGCTGCTGCACAGAGGGTTTGAGCGTCCGCTCCCCATTTCTGGATCAAGTTGACCTTACTCTTCAGTTTCTTCCCATTGTTCTGGGGATGTTGTCTATATGGCAGGGTGTGATCAAGCATAGGAGTTTTTTTTCATGGTTTACCTCTGCGCCGTAAAAGGAGACTTTCAAAGCTTGGTTTGCTTGATGGATGTTGAAGTAGAATGTCGAGGTGATGGTCTTTTGCAGGTTTATCTGAAGTCGCCATCAGCGGAAGTAGGCCTCCATCCTCTATAAATCCTGGTCCGGGTCTCCTTGGTGATTGACAGATTCATGGTTTGCGTGGTCAAGGCAATGTCATCAGCGCATACGAACTTGCGAGACTCTGTTTCGGGCAGGTCACTGGTGTAAACGTTGAATAATATGGGTGCCAGGGCAGAACACTGGGGGAGTCCGTTGTTCAGTGTCCTATATCTGCTCTTCTGGGTGCCAGAGCATGGAAGCATCAATTGCTGAGCATGGAATTGAGAAGATGGATCGTTTTTTCTGCAGGGTAAAATGGTGGAGAGCTTGAAAAGCAATCCATACTTCCATACTGTGTCATAGGTCGCTGACAGGTCCACGAGTTCTACGGCGGTCTTGAGCTGGCGCTGGAAGCCTGCTTCGATGTGTAGTTTTAAAGCTACCAATTGGTTGCAGCAGTTATGGCTGCTCCGGAAGCCCGCTTGCTCCTTAGGAATGGTTGGCTTGATGATGGGGGACTAGTCTGTGGAGTAGCCTCTTCAGCACTTTATAACAAGATTGGGTGGTAGTTGGAGGCTTCACAATCATTGTTCTCCTCCTTCAGGAGGGCAATTATTTTAGTCTCCCTCCAAATAGGTGGAATTTTACCACTTGCCAGTACCTCCCAGAGAGGAAGGAGGTCAACCATCTCTTTGCTTTTAAGAATTCTGGGTAAACACCATCTGGACCAGCAGCTTTTCCAGGTTTGGTTGTTGATGGGACTGTGTTTAGTTGGTCCAAGGTGAGTAGATCAGACATAGTGGACGATCTTGGTGCTGCCAGCAAGTTTGTCGAAAGCTGCTGCTTCACCTGGTGTCAAAATTCTTTGTTCGCCGGAGCATTTGATGTTTGTATCAAGTGAGATGCAATGGTGTCTGCTCTGGTCATTCTGTGTTTATAGGCGGGGTTTGCCCCACCAAGCTGATGGCGCAGGGTCCATGCTTTCCTGCTGGAGTGAGTGAAGTTAGTCTTCTCCACAAGGCTCCTCCACCTTTCACATCTCCAGCATTGCGGTAGCTGGGTTCTCCTGGTAGAGAGCCTCACTTTCTTCTGTCCAACAAGGAATATATGTCTTTCTAAACCCCCGAGCTAAATTGCATTTTATGACAGCTTTAATAATTCCTATAAATCTGTTGAAAGCATTAGTGGTTGGTGGAATCCACCTGATGTTGGTGTCAAGTGACCTCTGGAAGGTTTCCAAGTCTTTTTCTTTGAATTTCCATCGTGGTTCCGGTGTTGATGTAATGATAGGAATTTCGATGCCAATGTTGATGATTGAGGATCTGTGTTGAATATTGGGGAAGTCGTCAAGAACGGTTCTAGAGGCGCTGATTGGGTTCCCTTTGGCGTCTTTAGCGAGGAGACATCTGTCTGAGTTATATTCTCTCTGCTACCTTGAGGAATGAAATGTACCTCGATCTTTGGCGTCAAAAAGGTGGAATTTATTCTCTAGTGAAGCCCACTGTACAATTGCTTCTCCATTCTAATTGGCACCTGCATAGTCCCATATTGTGTGGTGGCTATTAAAGACTCCGAGATGAATGAATGAATGGATGTTGACTCGGAGGATGCGGTGGGTCAGGCCATTGTACGAGCGGTGGTTTGTAGACATTGGAGATTGTTAACTCTCCTACGCATATTGCTGTAGTGAAAACTCCAGCAATACTGGTATGCTAAAGTTCAGTGCAGCCTTTGATGTCTTGTTTGACATAGCACGACAGGCCATGTTTGGGATGGTTGTTGCAAACGATTAGGTCAAAACCTGTGTTACATCCTCTTGTGTCGAACTGGTGGATATGTTCGATGTGTGTTTCTTCAGGAATCAGGACATCGATGCTGAGTTTCTTGAGTAACCTTTCAACTATTCGCATTTTGAACGAGAGATGCCTTCGATGTTAAGTTGGTGTATTCAGATGGCTTGGGCCTACATGTAGTTTTCTTTGGACCTGGTGAAGTCCAGTCGATTTGCTTGGTTTGCAACTCTCACCGGGAGGTCGATTTAATGATTATTAATGGAAATCAATGTGTGCTTGCGGTGCAGCTTGAAACTTTCCACTTCTCTTTTAAGAGTGGATGTGTATAAACAGTTGAACAAGAGCTAAGAGTAGTTTTTTCATTTGATGCTATTGAAGCAGTGATAAATTGCTCTGTTCCATTGCAGTTGTCACTAGCTGGGTCTTCTTGGATTGACCAATCGTTTGTGAAAATCTACGCCACCGCAAACTGCTTCTGTCATCTTTTTTAATATATTGCACGAAGTATGCTTTACAGATATTGGGCCAAATCTTGCTGAGAAACGAAAGGTGTGTTACCGACACACATCATTATGGTGCAAGCTGGCCAGCAAATCAGAGGATTAAGAAATACGCTGTGAGCTGCGAATCTCCAGAACTTGCTGGTCAATTTATGCTGCTCCGCCATCTCGCCCTTAGACTCCCCGATATTTTTAAGAACTCACTGGATTTGCACAGTAATTGCCCATCAAACATGCCACAGAAAGTCAAGTCTTGTAATTAATAGCGCAAGTACCTTTCTAACAGTGATAATTGTTAATTCAATTAACCTCTCCAGCCCAGAATGGGAACAATTTTACAGTATTTAGTCTCATTCCTGCATATAGTCAATTATTGTTGGAGATTTTTAAAACGTTGAATTTATAATTACATTATTTTTCTTTTCTGCCTCTTCTCTCTCTCTCTCAATCCAATCTTTCTTTCCCTTTTCTATTTCTCTTTCTGTACCTAATTTGAATCTAATTTGCCCTTCTTCTCAGTCGTTCCACTGTTTGGTTCTCAATCCTTAAATCTCATTGGTTAAGGAGATGCATTGTTGGTCCCGCTGATCACTGAGGTCCCAGATGCCCAGTTACCCTTGCCACTCCATTATCAGCTCGCAGTTCCAGCAAGTTCAGCGCAAAAAATTATTGGGCTGAAGGGTGCAGAATAAAGTCTAACTAACTGGGCAAGCCGCAAGGTGTCTTGCTCCAGCAGGATCTGACCCATTGTGTCTATGGCAAATCTGACATTCCAAACTGCGATAAAAATCTGCCAGTTTTTGAATGCGATTAGATAGCCGCAGGCCTTTTTAAAGCTGCAGTGGTTTGTGTTCTAGTTTCTTCAGAAGGCATTTGAATTTAATATTTCGAGGGGTGCAGCAAAACCAATTTGCTACTGTAGGGATTAGAAAGCTCCTAATGTAGGCTGATAAAAGCCCAGACACTCCCCTGCTAACCAGCTGCTCATAGTTTTGAGTCTCAGCCTGATTCATCGT
This sequence comes from Pristiophorus japonicus, assembly GCF_044704955.1. NCBI lineage: Eukaryota > Metazoa > Chordata > Chondrichthyes > Pristiophoridae > Pristiophorus > Pristiophorus japonicus. Next base: position 89,356,907 of record NC_091988.1, on the reverse strand, counting down.
TTGAAGAGGACATGTTAAGTACATTACCTGTAGCTTCTAGGTTATAATTGCACAGCAGGCTGCACTGAAACTTGAGAGCTAATGCTTTGCCACTTGCAGTTTTCAGATTTCTTGACTAGACTGTTTTAGGACTCAGAAATTGCAATGTTAGGCCGGAATGAATGTACATGCAGTGTGCCTGTTATCAAATCTTAAACTCCCCACAAGCCTATCATTAGTCATGATAGAATACAAAACTTCACACTGCTGAAGATCATACCTTACCATTGGCCGCAGTGATGTTACCGAAGTGGAGGAGTTTCTGGAGAATATGTGGCTGCAGGAACGGACTGCCACTGGTCTTGTGCCTGAAAGGACAGATGAGAGCTTGTGTTCGTTGATACAGGAGACAAAAAGAAAGATCTGCTCCATAATTAAGGATAAATTGAATCCTCTGTAGGTTGACCTAATTCTACATTAGGTATTGGTTTCGGAAAGCGGTGTCTTTTTCGTCCTTGAAAGAAAGCTGAAGACTCTGTAGACCTCGAGACAGTCTCTTCGACATAATTTTCTTTCAGTCCTATATTAGTGGTGGCTCAGTGGTAGCACTCTCGCCTCTGAGTCAGAAGGATGTGTTGCTCAAGTGCCACTCCAAGGATGTGTTGCTCAAGTCCCACTCCAAGGATGTGTTGCTCAAGTCCCACTCCAAGGATGTGTTGCTCAAGTCCCACTCCAAGGATGTGTTGCTCAAGTCCCACTCCAAGGATGTGTTGCTCAAGTCCCACTCCAAGGATGTGTTGCTCAAGTCCCACTCCAAGGATGTGTTGCTCAAGTCCCACTCCAAGGATGTGTTGCTCAAGTCCCACTCCAAGGATGTGTTGCTCAAGTCCCACTCCAAGGATGTGTTGCTCAAGTCCCACTCCAAGGATGTGTTGCTCAAGTCCCACTCCAAGGATGTGTTGCTCAAGTCCCACTCCAAGGATGTGTTGCTCAAGTCCCACTCCAAGGATGTGTTGCTCAAGTCCCACTCCAAGGATGTGTTGCTCAAGTCCCACTCCAAGGATGTGTTGCTCAAGTCCCACTCCAAGGATGTGTTGCTCAAGTCCCACTCCAAGGATGTGTTGCTCAAGTCCCACTCCAAGGATGTGTTGCTCAAGTCCCACTCCAAGGATGTGTTGCTCAAGTCCCACTCCAAGGATGTGTTGCTCAAGTCCCACTCCAAGGATGTGTTGCTCAAGTCCCACTCCAAGGATGTGTTGCTCAAGTCCCACTCCAAGGATGTGTTGCTCAAGTCCCACTCCAAGGATGTGTTGCTCAAGTCCCACTCCAAGGATGTGTTGCTCAAGTCCCACTCCAAGGATGTGTTGCTCAAGTCCCACTCCAAGGATGTGTTGCTCAAGTCCCACTCCAAGGATGTGTTGCTCAAGTCCCACTCCAAGGATGTGTTGCTCAAGTCCCACTCCAAGGATGTGTTGCTCAAGTCCCACTCCAAGGATGTGTTGCTCAAGTCCCACTCCAAGGATGTGTTGCTCAAGTCCCACTCCAAGGATGTGTTGCTCAAGTCCCACTCCAAGGATGTGTTGCTCAAGTCCCACTCCAAGGATGTGTTGCTCAAGTCCCACTCCAAGGATGTGTTGCTCAAGTCCCACTCCAAGGATGTGTTGCTCAAGTCCCACTCCAAGGATGTGTTGCTCAAGTCCCACTCCAAGGATGTGTTGCTCAAGTCCCACTCCAAGGATGTGTTGCTCAAGTCCCACTCCAAGGATGTGTTGCTCAAGTCCCACTCCAAGGATGTGTTGCTCAAGTCCCACTCCAAGGATGTGTTGCTCAAGTCCCACTCCAAGGATGTGTTGCTCAAGTCCCACTCCAAGGATGTGTTGCTCAAGTCCCACTCCAAGGATGTGTTGCTCAAGTCCCACTCCAAGGATGTGTTGCTCAAGTCCCACTCCAAGGATGTGTTGCTCAAGTCCCACTCCAAGGATGTGTTGCTCAAGTCCCACTCCAAGGATGTGTTGCTCAAGTCCCACTCCAAGGATGTGTTGCTCAAGTCCCACTCCAAGGATGTGTTGCTCAAGTCCCACTCCAAGGATGTGTTGCTCAAGTCCCACTCCAAGGATGTGTTGCTCAAGTCCCACTCCAAGGATGTGTTGCTCAAGTCCCACTCCAAGGATGTGTTGCTCAAGTCCCACTCCAAGGATGTGTTGCTCAAGTCCCACTCCAAGGATGTGTTGCTCAAGTCCCACTCCAAGGATGTGTTGCTCAAGTCCCACTCCAAGGATGTGTTGCTCAAGTCCCACTCCAGAGACTTGAGCACATATCTTTCAGAGGAGATATTAAACCTCTCCGGTGGACGTAAAAGATCTCGTGGCACTATTTCAGAGAAGAGATGGGGAGTTCTCCCTATTGTCCTGGCATATATTTGTCCTCCACCAACGGCAACAAAACAGATTAATTGGTCGTTACCTTATTGCTGTTTGTGGGATCTTGCTGTGTGCAAAATGGTTGGCGTGTTTCCCACATTACAACAGTGACTACACTTCAAAAAGTACTTCATTGGCTCTAAAGTGCTTTGGGAGGTCCTGAAGTTGTGAAAAGTACTATATAAATGCAAGTTCTTTCCATAGATTTAATTTTCAGTTGAAGTAGGAGCAATGGTTGCTCATCAGCCGATATCTGAGTGTATATTTTTTGTTTATTCGGCCGCACACTGCTGTAAAAACCATTATTCTATCCCTTTTCTGTTCCAGTTCATCTTGAATGTTCGCTTGGATTATCGAATCTCTTGCCTTCTGTCCATATTTAAACGAGAGTTTGATGAAAGCAACGCACATCATCAATCAGCTGACTCCCCACCGAGTATAGGATCAGCTTCTCAGGATGGCGCAAGTAATGTTCCAGGTTTGTATCAAGCGGCTGAGATTGATGAAGATGTCACGTAGCATTGCTCTAGAGTAGATCTTCAGTCGCTTAAATTCCCACTGTTCGGAAACTTGTGATGGACACTACAGATTTAATACATATCCAGGCCACAAATGCACAATTCCCAGGAAATTGGTTGGTTTAATATTTGATTACTGCAACCACCTACCTTTAAGGTGCTTTTAAATGATAATTGGTGTAAAATTGCACGAAGTATTTTAAGCTGCCGTCCTCTTTCATGATGTGACAATGAGCATCGGGAATACCCTATTATATGGGTGTTAATGTTTTCAGTGCCTAAGTTTGTAATTTTTTGAAATCTTGATGTATGTGTTGCGGGCAATATCGGCATTTAATGCCTATCCCTAGTTGCTCTTAAGGTGGTGGGTCTTGTTGAACCGCTGCAGTCCGTGTATCAGTCTTTACGGTAGAGGACACAAACAATATCCCAACAGTGGATAGTCAAGGGGCTGTAGGGCAGGGGGAGGAACTTAGCACAATCACAATCACTAAGGAGGTGGTACTCAGTAAGATAATATGACTAAAGGCAGATAAATCCCCTGGACCTGATGGCTTGCATCCTAGGGTCGTAAGAGAAGTAGTGGCAGGATAGTGGATTCATTGGTTGTAATTTACCAAAATTCCCTGGATTCTGGGGAGGTCCCAGCGGATTGGAAAACTGCAAATGTAACGCCTCTATTTAAAAAAGGAGGCAGACAAAAAGCAGGAAACTATAGACCAATTAGCCTAACATCTGTGGTTGGGAAAATGTTGGAGTCCATTATTAAAAAAGCAGTAGCAGGACATTTGGAAAAGCATAATTCGGTCAGCAGAGTCAGCATGGATTTATGAAGGGAAAGTCATGTTTGACACACTTGCTGGAATTCTTTGAGGGTGTAATGAACAGGGTGGATAAAGAGGAACCAGTGGATGTGGTGTATTTGGACTTCCAGAAGGCATTTGACAAGGTACCACAAAAAAGGTTCCTGCACAAGATAAAAGTTCACGGGATTGGGAATAATATATTAGCATGGATAGAGGATTGGCTAACAGAAAACAGAGAGTTGGGATAAATGATTAATTCTCGGGTTGGCAATCAGTAACTAGTGAGGTGCCACAGGGATCAGTGATGGGACCCCAACTATTTACAATCTATATTAACGACTTGGAAGAAAGGATCCAGTGTAACGTAGCCAAGTTTGCTGACGATACAAAGATGGAAGGAAAAGCAATGTGTGAAGGCACAACAAATCTGCAAAAGAGCATAGACAGGCTAAGTGAGTGGGCAAAAATTTGGCAGATGGAGTATAATGTTGGAAAGTGTGAGGTCATGCACTTTGGCAGAAAAAAAAAATCAAGGAGCAAGTTATTATTTAAATGGAGAAAGATTGCAAAGTGCTGCAATACAGCGGGACCTGGGGGTACTTGTGCATGAAACACAGAAGGTTAGTATGAAGGTACAACAAGTGATCGCGAAGGCCAATGGAATCTTGGCCTTTATTGCAAAGGGGATGGAGTATAAAAGCAGGGTAGTCTTGCTACAGTTTAATATAGGGTATTGGTGAGGCCAACCTGGAATACTGCGTACAGTTTTTGTTTCCATATTTACGAAAGGATATTCTTGCTTTGGAGGCAGTTCAAAAAAGGTTCACTAGGTTGATCCGGGGATGAGGGGGTTGACTTATGAAGATACGTTGAGTAGGTTGGGCCTCTACTCATTGGAATTCAGAAGAATGAGAGGTGATCTTATCGAAATGTATAAGATTATAAGGGGGATGCAGAGAGGATGTTTCCACTGATCGGGGAGACTAGAACTAGGGGGCATAATCTTATAATAAGGGGCCACCCATTTAAAACTGAAATGAGAAAGAATTTCTTCTGAGGGTGGTAAATCTGTGGAATTCGCTGTCTGAGAGCTGTGGAAGCCGGGACATTGAATAAATTTAAGACAGAGATAGACAGCTTCTTAATCGATAAGGGACTAAGGGGTTATGGGGCGTGGGCAGGGAAGTGGACCTGAGTCCATGATCGGATCAGCCATGATTGTATTAAATAGCGGAGCAGGCTCAAGGGGCCGTATGGCCTACTCCTGCTCCTATTTCTGATGTTCTTATGGTGAAGATACTTCCACAATACTGTTAGGGAGGGAGTTTGAAGGTTTTGACCCAGCGATGATGAAAGAATGGCAAAATATGTCCAAGTCAGCTATAGAAAATAATCAAAAAGGCTAATGGCATGCTAGCCTTTAAATCTAAAGGACTAGAATACAAGGGAGTAGAAGTTATGCTGCAGTTACACAAAGCTCTGGTTAGACCACACCTGGAGTACTGTGAGCAGTTCTGGGAACCACACCTTAGGAAGGATATATTGGTCTTGGAGGGAGTGCAGAGTTGGTTTACCAGAATGATACCCAGACTCGAAGCGTTAAATTATGAGGAGAGATTACACAAATTAGGGTTATATTCCCTAGAATTTATAAGGTTAAGGGGCGATTTGATCAAAGGATTAAAAATATTAAAGCGAACAGATAGCGTAGATGGAGAGAAACTCTTTCTACTGGTTGGGGAGTCGAGCACTACGGGGAATAGTCTAAAAATTAGAGCCAGACCTTTCAGAAGTGAAATTAGGAAACACTTCTACACACAAAGGGTGGTTGAAGTTTGGAACACTCTTCCTCAAATGGCAACTGATAGATTTAAAATTAACAATTGATCTGTGATTGATAGATTTTTGTTAATCAAAGGTATTAAGGGATGTGGGTCAAAGGCAGGTATATGGAGTTGGGTCGCTGATCAGCCATGATCTCACTGAATGACTGAACTGGCTTGAGGGGCTCAATGGCCTACTTCTGTTCTGTTGTTGGAGGGCAACTTGAAGTTGATGGTGGTATGTGTAGATCTCGGGTTTGGAAGGTTCTGCTGAAGAAGCTTTGGCGACTTTCTGCAGTGTGTTCTGTAGATAGTACACCCTGCAGGCACGGTACACCAGAGCCAGAGGTTGGGGGGAGTGGATGTTTAGGATAATGGGTGAAGTGCTGATCAAACAAACTGCTTTGTCCTGGATGGGGTCCAGCTTCGTTAGCATTATTCCAGCTGCACCCATTCAGGCAAGTGTAGAGTATTCCATCACACTCTTGACTTGTGCCTTGTAGATGGTGAGAGGTGTTGGTGAGTTGGGAGGTGATCCACTCATTGCAGAATACCCGAGAGTGCACATTAAAGAGCATCACGGTTGAGTGTATTGGTGGTAATTCAATTTAACGAACATTGTAGTTAGTCACCCAAACATATAGGCTTCAATGCTTGTGAAATAAATTGAAATATGGACACTCAGCAGTCTGAAGTCTTCCATATATTGTATACCAGTTTATTCTTCTTGGGTAAAATTTGCAGTGGCACAGGTGCTCTGCCTGGGAATAGTATGGGGTATGTTATTGGTTAAATTGCTAGACTAGTAATCCAGAATTTATATTCCAAAGAATGGGAGTTCAAATCTCACCATGGCTGTTTGAGAATTTGAATTCAGTTTAGAATTTTAAAAAAAATCTGGAAATAAAAGGCTGATATTGGAGACGATGAAGCTGTTGGATTGTTATAAAAAAAAACAACCGGTTCAGTAATACGTTAAGGGAAGGAAGCCTGCCGTCCTGTTCTGGTTGGGCCAATATGTTGCTTCGGCCCCTCACCAATATAGTTGACTCTCGATAGCCCTCTGAAATGGCCGAGCAAGCCACTCCATTATGTCCAGCCTCTACAAAGAATAACCAGAATAAAACTGGAACTCCCGAGCTAACAGCATTGCGAGAGTACCGTCACCACACAGGCTGCAATCGTTCAAGGAGGAGGTCCACCACCACCTACTCGGGGGATCTGCCTTTGTTAGCGATGCTCTCATCCCAAGAATAATTTTTTAAATATTCAAAATAAATGTACGCAATGTTCAGTTAAGTAGGTGGACCGAGAGTTTTTAGGAGATGGGTAGCCAAGAAATAACTGGACGTCAAATGTGAACGTGGCAGTAAGGTTGACATGTGTGGTATTGAGCTCTGTACAAGTGGCAGCTTTTGTAACTTCTCAGGTTTTTGGATTTATTTTGTTTTACAGGCACGTTAGATTTTGAGCACATTGAGGAACAGGCCGAAGGAATCTTTGGAGGAAGGCAAGTATTAGCGTCTGATGTTTTGTTAAAATGCACCAGATTGTAATCTAAATGTAGCGAGATATGTTTGCTCTCTTAGTGTTGTGCACCATTGCCCATTCCAAAAAAGGGTTAAGCAGTGGGCAACACTATGGCGCTGGGCATTAGGAGCACCAGAATGAGGGGTGAAGGTGGGTTTGAACTCTGCCTTACTCCATTCATAATTTGAGCTGTGCAGAGCTGAGATTATGGCATCTCCTTGTAAAGGGGGTAGGGAATAAAAGTGAGGCAATAGAAAGCCTACTGTCTACTCACTTGCTAGCAGAGGGGTTTGTGCAAGGCAGAGCACAGATATGGGATTATTTACCCAGAGGTATCATTGCATGAATAAAGGTATGAAGAGAGCAGGCAGATGTCCTGATACTAGGCCTTTGCCCCATGTTGCCTTTGGTACAGTTACTAGGTGTGCAAAAGTGGTAGGAATTACTGTTTCTCCAAATATCCATCTACCCTTTGATGGTCGACTGCCAGATTGTGAACACTGAGTGGAATAGCGTTATGGACATACCGTCTGTGATATGTTGGTGTGGGCCCACCTTGCTCTCAGTTTTGTCCCACTCCAGGGACTTGAGCACAAAATCCAGGCTGACACTCCAGTGCTGCAATGTTGGAGGTGCCGTCGTTCGGTTGAGACGTTACAGCTCCGTCTACCCCCTTAGGTGGACATAGAAGTTCCCACGACACTATATCAAAGAAAAGCAGGGGGGTTCTCTTGGCCAATATTTATCCCTCGACCAACAGATTCATTTGGTAATTATCACATTGCAGTTTGTGGAACCTTGCTGTACACAAATTGGCTGCCGCGTTTTCTACATTACAACAGTGACTACACTTCAAAAGTACTGGTTGTAAAGTGCTTTGGGCCATCCTGAGGCTGTGAAAGGTGCTATAAAAATGCAAGTTATTTCTTTTAATCGGAAATCACTGTCACTTGTTCCACTTTTCTTGAAATACAGTGATGAAAACACCCCGTTAGATCTGGACGATCATGGAGGTAGAACATTTCTTCGAGTCTTGCTTCACCTCACAATGCACGACTATCCACCTTTGGTATCTGGAGCACTCCATCTGCTATTTAGACATTTTAGTCAGAGGCAAGAGGTCCTTCAAGCATTTAAACAGGTATCTAAAGACATATTTTACGAATTAATTGCTAATGTCAACACTCCATTTTGCAGGTTACTTCTATGTACTACTTAGCAAGAGTTAACTCATAGAACAAAATGGTGTACTTTTAGACTTTGTGTTGAAACTCCCTTGGTCACTGAGTGATCGTAGTGATCAATGGGACTGTGGATGTATGTCTGTGTTGCTCAGCAAGGTACATATTATACACTCCGTACATTTCAGCGTTTTTCCATGAATGGTTGATGTGTGCGCCAATGACTGGTATCCATAAAAATTCTAAAATACATTTTTGGCAGTTTAAAAAAAATAAATCTGCTCTGGTTGAACACACTGCATGTAGAGGACTTCAGGTCATCGGGAATTGTCATAAATTTCACTTTCCCACTCCTGAGGAGGAGCGGTTTGCATGTAGGCTGTATGGTGAGTTCTCTGTGTTTTGCATTTTGGGATTCAGGACAGTAGTGTTTCTAATAGATGGAAATGATGAGCAAAACTCAGCCAATTAAATACCATGACAAGGGTAATAACTTCATTATTCCAACTCCTAATGGAGCAAAATATCCAATTCCATGTGCTCACGGTCTAGTGTCTCTCTGCTTAACAAATAACCATGTCCACTTTAGAAGGACCACATTTTTCCAGCTCGATGACCTTCCAGTCCTCCAACCATCTTGAGTAATAAGTACTAAAGCAGGCTATTGCAAAAGTTCCACATTCTTTCCAAGAGCAAGGGCTAGAAATTCGACAGGATTGTGCCCATTTTTCTGCCAGGGTGAAGCGATATATATTTTTTTGCCGATAAACGAGTCGCACAACATTTTGCGCCCTGGTGGAAAATTCGATTTAGTTCCGCTGCTAAAAGTTATCGCCTGCCCTATTTTTTTTTTTAATTATTTTTTTTATAAGCATTTTTATGTCGTCAGTCGCCGTGCAACGCTGCACTATCGCCCCGATATCGCTTATCTTATCGCCCGCCCGAAAACAGTCGGACCCAAGGGGCACCCAGCACTAACGGCGCCATCTTAAAAACTGAGCAGAAGTTCAGTGTAGAAAAGGATTTAGAGAAGGAAGGCTGCGTTTTATACAGTGAAGTTTTATGTGAGTTAAGTTTGTTTTAAAGGACACGTAAAGACGTTAAAAAAAAATGGAGGCTACACTATGTCGGCCATTATTTCTGGCTGCTTTTTGTATGCAGCGTTGAGCTGCAAGAAGACTTATTGATGAGCATTTTGAGTGTAATCGAAGAGCTTGCAGATGTATGGGGTGGAAGTCTTACTCCCCATGAGTTTACAGGGGACAGCACTCATACCTGCAGCTCTCTGAGGCACAGTGCATTAGAAGGCTGCACTTCCGAAAAGAGATGGTCACCGAGATATGCCAGCTCATAAAGGCAGCGGCAACAGGACTGCACTGCCCATCATGGTGACGGTGACTGTGGCACTTGCCTTCTATGCCTCCAGCTCCTTTCAGGCATCAGCAGGGGGCATATGCTCCATCGTGCTGTTCGCTACACATCGCTGCCTTCACCAGGTGACTACTGCACTGTACACATGTAGGATGGACTTTATAAAGCTCCCAATGACCAAGGAGGTACAGAATGAGAGGGCTGTGCGTTTTGCACGAATTGCTGGTTTCCCCATGGTTCAGGCTGCCATTGACTGTACGCACATATCCCTGCGAGCATCTTTACAGAATCCAGAGGTTTAACAAAAGCGAAAGGGATTTCACTCCCTGAACATACAGATCATCTACGACCATACTCAGTGCATCATGGCAGTCAATGCCTGATATCCAAGGAGCATCCATGATGCTTTCATTTTGTGTGAGAGCAGTGCCTCATGCCTGTTTGAGCATCAGCCACAAGGCCAGAGCTGGATGCTGGGGGACAAAGGTCACGGCCTCGCCACCTGGCTCATTGCCCGCTCTGGAACCCTCAGACAGAAGCCGAACAGCCATATAGCTCCACACAACATAGTTGAAAAGACAATTGGAGTGCTCAAGCGGAGCTTCCGATACCTGAACCACTCTGGAGGCTGCCTGCAATACTCCCCTCAGCAGATCTCTGAGTTCATTGTGGTGTGCTGCATGCTACACAACTTGGCCATCATGAGGGAACAGGATTTGCCACTGGAGAGAGGGGAGGATGAGGAGGAGGAGCTTGGCGATGAACCCATGCCACAACCACAGGGGAGGCATCGTGGAACTTTCGCCACTGCAAAAGCCTTACATCAGCAGCTCATAAGTCAACGCTTTGCTTGAAGAATGAACGGCACGTTTGACCGTTGCCTGCCCACTCTATCCCACAATGTTGAATATTCCCCCTCTTATTCTGCAAATGAGACACTACACAGGAATGGTTAAGGTGAACACAAGAATTTATTAAACATACTGCAACTTGAAAAAAATTTAAAGATCTCAAAGGTGGAACAAAATTTATTCAACATTATTGTGAATTGGCAAACTTTTCTAAAATATCAACAACAGCAACTGAAAGAACAACTCCTGCACCGAACGTCTTTTACCAGCAACTGCTCCTTTTCTACCCGCCCCCCCCCCACCTCACCCTCACCTCCCTTCCCTCGCATCATCACCCTACCTAAGGCGGCCAGAGTCGTGCTGTAAAAGGGAGATAGACACTGGATACGCCACGTGTGGATCCCGTGGAAAAGCTCAGGGTATGGAAGGCCCGGCTTCTGAGTGGCAAGGCTGTTGCTTGGTCTCACCACTCACAGGTGATGTGGGTCTGGGCGTGACATTAGGGACTGTAGTGTCAAAGATCGAGACCATCAATCGAGGCTGCCATTGCACGTGGGCAATGACTGCCTCGGCGGTTTCATGGCGCCCACCAGCAATCTGCGACATGCCCTCCCTCATGTTCGCGGATAGTGCCGCAATGCTTGCGGGAAAACTATCCAAGGAGCTGTCGGGTGAGCTGGACACACTCTCTCGACTGTTCCACCATGTCCAGGTGTGCGTCTGCCTGTCTGTCAGCAGATCGGCTTTGCCGACTCGCCCTCCGGAGAGACGGCTAAAGGGATTCAACCCCAGTGGTGTGTTGCTGCACGCCACTTATACCTGGGCCCTCGGATGGCTCAAAGCGCGAGAATGTTTTTTCCTCAGAAGAGCTAGTGGCCGCAGCAAAAAGAGGTGTCAAGTGCATCGCCCCCCCAACCCCCCGGAATAGGTTGCTCAGTTTGCTCCTCCTATGGAGGTTCCTTTTCATTGGCGTCGCCCTCCTTCTCCCCCATCCCCACATGACAGACTGAGGTGGAGACTTCCATTCGAGGATGTGGCGCATGCTACACCTCATCTGGAAATAGAAAAGAACAGACGAGTGGTTAGCAGCAGGGGAGGGGGCAGGGTGACATGAGTAAGGTCGCATAGCACAGGCTCATTTGAAGGACCGCCGCTATTCCATTATATGTAGTCGAGAGACACTGCATCACATTGCCCCAGCCCTAGTCCAGAGACACTGCATCACATTGCCCCAAACCTAGTCCACAGACACTGCATCACATTGCCCTAAACCTAGTCCACAGACACTGCATCACATTGCCCCAACCCAGCCCAGGGATTTTGCAGGACTTGCCCTCAGTTTCGAACGGGGGCTCAGCACCCCCACGGGGAGTTGCCGTCCCTGAGGCACCAATCAGACCAGCCACACACTCCTCCAGGTCTGTCCGAGGCATGGTTCTGGGTGGACCGTCGCCTGTCCGTCGCTGCTCCTGGCGGTTGTGGGATATCTTTTCCTGCAAAACTGACTGGCAATGGTTACCAGAGGCCAGTCTGTTCTTGTGGCACACACAGATAGCCATCAAAGCACTTGTACCATAATGTGTGCATTTAATACAGTTCTCTGTTTAATGGCCCTGGAAGTTGCACATGGTTCATGAGGAAGACATCGAAATGAAGAAACATCTTTTAAGATCTCAGAAAGCAATCAATAATGTGTAACGATCATTCATGGCAAATATGGTGCAATATTAAGCCTACCTATACCAACATGTGTCAGATTTATAAATTAAGTAATGAAGGAGTTCATCAATAAAAATATTACTTACTCTGACGATCCTGCAATGGTCATTGAACCTCTTGCGACACTGGGTGTGGGTCTTTCTGATGTCATTCACGAAAGATACCTCCTCAGATATGCTGGTCCAGAGAGGCCTATAAACCGCTGGGAGGGGTTTACCAGCACCTATTTGCAGCCCCTACAGGTTCGCACGAGGTGCGCACGCACCCATAGGGGCCCCGCGAGATCCGAGTTTAGGCAAGCACTGCGCATGCGCTGAAACCCGGAGCTTGCGAACAAATCTGAAAGAAAAGGGCCTCTGTGGGCGGAGAGTTGGTTCTGCCCAGCGAATGCCCTTGAAATTAAGCAGGTGTAAGGCGTGCTTTTACTAGCGTAACAGTTTTTAAAAAAAAAATTAAAATAAAATGATAAAAACCCTGTCCAATGAGGTAATTTATTTTTTAGCCCTTTTAAAACATTTTTTTTCATAACATGAAATTTAAAAATAAAATGTTTTATTAAATGACATTTTAATTTTTAAATGTATTTAAAAAAATGTATTTCCTGTTTGTGTATTAAGTGATCCGCATTCCTACTTTTGGTGATTTCTGTACATACGGACTCACCATAAGTATGAATGGGGATTTCCGCCTTTTATTGGTTGGGCACGCCCACATGATCCCAGGGCGCTTGCGAAACGCAATCGGCCACATGTATGGGATACGTGGACATAGGCGTATGCCTAGAGGTCCAGAAGCGTGAATCTACGAACCTCCCAGGCCACCAGATAAATTTGTAGATTTTCTGCAGGTTGAGGGCATCCACCCACGGGAAGCCTCCGACCGCAATTTCTGGGTGTGCCAGCTCTTTTGTCCTTTTTTTTTTAAATTGAAAGAGACAGGCTTAGGGGATTCTTCGGCATGTCAACAATGGTTTAAAAATTAAGAATCAAAGTATTTTCTGGTGGATCTCCGTGTTGGACTGTCTAAATCTCATATTTGTTGAAGGAACTTTACAGACAATGACCTTATGCTTCTAATTCACTTTATGGGGATGAAGTGCTAAGCATTAGCTCTGCAAACCGATCAACCATTTTGATTACTGCTGAGATTTTTTTTCATCTCTATTCAAAGTTTTCTTCTATTAAGTTAATTTGGCTTTGAAAAGAGCAGGATCAGGTTTAATAGGAACATAGCAACAGTAGTTGGCCATTCAGTCCCTCGAACCTGCTCCACCATTCACTTAGATGGTGGCTGATCTGAACCTCAACTCCACTGACCTATCTTAGCTCCATAAGTTTTGATTCTATCTATCGATCTCCGTTTTGAAAGTTCCAATTATCCCAGCATCTGGGTTTTTTTGCCACTCTCAAGATGACATGGTGGGGATGGGGGGGATGAAAGGGAGGGTCGGGGATGTTTGGAAGTGTCTTATCATGATGCTCCACCAATGATGAGTGTGGGGCAGGCTAGCTGGACCAGCTGGTCTTTTCCTGCCCATCATTTTTGTGTGATTGTACAAGGGAGGAAATGAAGTTGTCGGAAATCGCCTGTCAATCTGGGAGCTGTAATTGAATTCAGCTCAGACTGCTGGTGAAAGTAATCTCATTCTGTGATTGTTGCAAAGGTGAAATGCGTTCAGGCAATTTCAACCCATTTGCTGATGGGTATAAGGTAAAAGGCCCCTAATTTAGCAATGTTTTTAATATTCTTTTTGAAGCCACAGAATGTGCAGTGTGGGAAGTGAAAGATTCACATCACGAGGATGCTTTTCTGACACTGCTTAAGACCCAGTTCTGCTCGGTATAGTGAAACTGTCACATTGCTCTTTATAAGTGCAGTTACAGTGTTAAGAAATTCTTTAATCACTATGACAGCAGATTATACATAGTTCTACTTTGCATCTATTTGTGGTGTACCTGACCTGGGAGTGCTTGGTGCTGACAGTGTACCTGACCTGGGAGTGCTTGATGCTGACGGTGTACCTGACCTGGGAGTGCTTGATGTTGACAATGGGGCCAAAAATAGAGAAGTTCTTTACTTCCGAGAACAGACTCTTTCCTTTTAAAGAAGGGAATGTATCTCTGCTGGAATAAGGACTGGCTGAGAACTAGCAGATGTTACAGGTACTTGCAGCAAGGTTCCAGGTCTGCCTTAGAAACATAGAAAACATAGAAAATAGGTGCAGGAGTAGGCCATTCGGCCCTTCTAGCCTGCACCGCCATTCAATGAGTTCATGGCTGAACATTCAACTTCAGTACCCCATTCCTGCTTTCTCGCCATACCCCTTGATCCCCCTAGTAGTAAGGACCTCATCAAACTCCTTTTTGAATATATTTAGTGAATTGGCCTCAACAACTTTCTGTGGTAGAGAATTCCACAGGTTCACCACTCTCTGGGTGAAGAAGTTCCTCCGCATCTCGGTCCTAAATGGCTTACCCCTTATCCTTAGACTGTGACCTCTGGTTCTGGACTTCCCCAACATTGGGAACATTCTTCCTGCATCTAACCTGTCTAACCCCGTCAGAATTTTAAACGTTTCTTTGAGGTCCCCTCTCATTCTTCTGAACTCCAGTGAATACAAGCCCAGTTGATCCAGTCTTTCTTGATAGGTCCGTCCCGCCATCCCGGGAATCAGTCTGGTGAACCTTCGCTGCACTCCCTCAATAGCAAGAATGTCCTTCCTCAGGTTAGGAGACCAAAACTGTACACAATACTCCAGGTGTGGCCTCACCAATGCCCTGTACAACTGTAGCAACACCTCCCTGCCCCTGTACTCAAATCCCCTTGCTATGAAGGCCAACATGCCATTTGCTTTCTTAACCGCCTGCTGCACCTGCATGCCAACCTTCAATGACTGATGTACCATGACACCCAGGTCTCTTTGCACCTCCCCTTTTCCTAATCTGTCACCATTCAGATAATAGTCTGTCTCTCTGTTTTTACCACCAAAGTGGATAACCTCACATTTATCCACATTATACTTCATCTGCCATGCATTTGCCCACTCACCTAACCTATCCAAGTCACTCTGCAGCCTCACAGCATCCTCCTCGCAGCTCACACTGCCACCCAACTTAGTGTCATCCGCAAATTTGGAGATACTACATTTAATCCCCTCATCTAAATCATTAATGTACAGTGTAAACAGCTGGGGCCCCAGCACAGAACCTTGCGGTACCCCACTAGTCACTGCCTGCCATTCTGAAAAGTACCCATTTACTCCTACTCTTTGCTTCCTGTCTGACAACCAGTTCTCAATCCATGTCAGTACACTACCCCCAATCCCATGTGCTCTAACTTTGCACATCAATCTCTTGTGTGGGACCTTGTCGAACGCCTTCTGAAAGTCCAAATATACCACATCAACTGGTTCTCCCTTATCCACTCTACTGGAAACATCCTCAAAAAATTCCAGAAGATTTGTCAAGCATGATTTCCCTTTCACAAATCCATGCTGACTTGGACCTATCATGTCACCTCTTTCCAAATGCACTGCTATGACATCCTTAATAATTGATTCCATCATTTTACCCACTACCGATGTCAGGCTGACCGGTCTATAATTCCCTGTTTTCTCTCTCCCTCCTTTTTTAAAAAGTGGGGTTACATTGGCTACCCTCCACTCCATAGGAACTGATCCAGAGTCAATGGAATGTTGGAAAATGACTGTCAACGCATCCACTATTTCCAAGGCCACCTCCTTAAGTACTCTGGGATGCAGTCCATCAGGCCCTGGGGATTTATCGGCCTTCAATCCCATCAATTTCCCCAACACAATTTCCCGGCTAATAAGGATTTCCCTCAGTTCCTCCTCCTTACTAGACCTCCCGACCCCTTTTATAACCGGAAGGTTGTTCGTGTCCTCCTTCGTGAATACCGAACCAAAGTACTTGTTCAATTGGTCCGCCATTTCTTTGTTCCCCGTTATGACTTCCCCTGATTCTGACTGCAGGGGACCTACGTTTGTCTTTACTAACCTTTTTCTCTTTACATATCTATAGAAACTTTTGCAATCCGTCTTAATGTTCCCTGCAAGCTTCTTCTCATACTCCATTTTCCCTGCCCTAATCAAACCCTTTGTCCTCCTCTGCTGAGTTCTAAATTTCTCCCAGTCCCCAGGTTCGCTGCTATTTCTGGCCAATTTGTATGCCACTTCCTTGGCTTTAATACTATCCCTGATTTCCCTTGATAGCCACGGTTGAGCCACCTTCCCTTTTTTATTTTTATGCCAGACAGGAATGTACAATTGTTGTAGTTCATCCATGCGGTCTCTAAATGTCTGCCATTGCCCATCCACAGTCAACCCCTTAAGTATCATTTGCCAATCCATCCCAGCCAATTCACGCCTCATACCTTCAAAGTTAGCCTTCTTTAAGTTCTGGACCATGGTCTCTGAATTAACTGTTTCATTCTCCATCCCAATGCAGAATTCCACCATATTATGGTCACTCTTCCCCAAGGGGCCTCGCACAACGAGATTGTTAATTAATCCTCTCTCATTACATAACACCTTAGACAGTCCCTTAGACAGTCCCTTTTGCTCCCATAGGTGGTCTGAGTGTCTTGCGATCGGGAGTGAGCCCATACTGCTCAATGTCTAGTTATGCACTTGCGTAACAGGGGAGTTTAACAAGAGGACCCGCATGTGACTTGAACCAGATATGGGACCGGATCTTGCTGGAGAGGGACATCTCTCGGCGTGAACCATTAGTTAGACTTTTTCCCGCACTTTTTTTTTGCACCATAACTTGCTGGAAGTGTGAGCTGATGACGGTGTGGTGAGCGACACAAGACATCTGAGACCTGAGTGGTTCCACAACAATGTATCTCCTTACCCAATGAGATTTAAGGATTGAGATAGAAATTGCGAAACAACTGAGGAAGAGGATGAAAAGGAGTCAAATCAGGCACTGAAGGAATTAGAGAGGAAATGAAAGATTGGATTGAGAGAGAGAAGAAAAAAGGGACACACAGGCAATGTAAGAAAAAAAATTCAAATTCTGAAATTTTTAAAATCTCTTACCAACAATTTACTAAGTGCAGGAATGAGATTGAATACTTTAAATTGTTCCCATTCTGGGGGAGAGAAGTTAATTGCATTAACAATTAATACATGGGTTAAAAAGGTACTTTGTGCCCTTAATTACAAGACTTAACTTCCTGTGGCGAGTTTAATGGGCAATTAAATCAGCAAGTTCTTAAGGGCGAGATGCTGTTTGTATAAAGCAAACGGCAGAGTGGCATATATCAACTAGCAAGTTCTGGAGATTAATCCCCTGAACCTGCTGGGCAATTTGCACATTAATACCGGTGTGCATCCGAAACGCTGTTATTTTCCAGCAAGATCCGGCCCATGAATTGCTTTTGGTATATGCCTTTCTCTGGAGGTTGACTTAAACACTTTAGTGAGATGCGGTCAGATGTGAATCGTGAAGCTGCTTTATTTTACATACAGCCATTGAACGTACAGAGTAATGGCGGTTGTAATAAAATCTCACCTTGATTCAACTAACCACACAATCCTCCTCGAGAACAAGAAAAGTAATAAAACTGATGTCGCACTATCCCTGTTAACGAACATGTTTAACCTTTCTTGGTCAGCTTTCTGATGCTGACCTGCTCTAGGCTTGAGATGAGTGGCCTTTCATTTGCTCGGCTAGGCTTCCTCCCCAGACCTAGTTGGCTGTCTCACTGTCCAAGGGTCACTTGAGCATTCACAGAAAGTGCAAGGACAGGGCGTCCAACTCCTTCCCCATCCAGCGATTCACCATTAGGCCTATCACTCAACCTAACCACCCTTATCCCAAGAATATATTCTCAGCAGGCAACTTGTATTGGGCTCACTTGAATAGAAATATCCCCGACTAAATAGGTGTGAATGTGCACAGCAATCTGTAAACTAATTCTCATTGTCTAAAGCACTCTTGTTCAGATTGTTCGTTTGAATCTTAATTTGCATTTTTTAAGCTTTGCAGTTCTGTGAATTTAACCTCTTGAGAGCTGCATTTAACGTAATAGTATTTTTAACATAATTCAGTCAAGGTCCTCCATAGTGGAGATACCAGCCATCCTTGATCCCATCAACCCATTGGTACTATATGAAGATCTAGTAGATTAAATTATTCATTATTACAACCATTGATTCTTATCGAGCAAATGAAATATTAATATAGTGGGCACAGTCATTTTATTTCAAAATGAGCAAAGCAAGTGGTGGTTACAATGACAGAGGGCAGAAATCATTAAATATGACAACCTCTCTCATCCAGTGGTTAAGGAGATTACATCTCATTTCAAGTATTTATAACTTCTGATTCACCGCTCTCTAAATTAATTTATTTTCTCCATTCCCCATACACCATTATCCACAGCCTCTAGAAGGTGCACCATTGTGGTCAAAGGTAGGCTACGCTGCATTTTACCAGTCACCTTCCATTTGAGTGATACAGTGCAGATTGGAACTTGTCTGTGGGGAATTATATCGCGGTGTGCTTTACAATTCCACTGCTAACCACTCCACCTTTACATCCAGTTTGTCCCACACAGGATCCTGCAAATTTTAAATTACATTTTTTTAGGGAGTGAGAAGTATTGTACAAGTACTGTGTAACATTCAGTTGTTGAATACAATCTGGTCTTAGCCAGGAGTCAGCAGCTCTCAAAGATGGTGGACATCCTTGGCTACGCAAGAACCCACATTCTTCGGGGTATAGTCATGTGGCAAAACTGGTGTGGGCTTTTTTCAAATTCTCTCTTCTCGTCAATTAACCAGGCAATGCAGAATGCCAAAGTCCAGGTGGCGGGCCCTGATTCATAGTGGTAATGGTGCTGGACAAGCAATCCAGAGGCCTGGACTAATAATCCGGTGGCAAGAATTCAAATCCCACCACGGCAGTTGGGGAATTTAAATTCAGTTAATTAAATAAATCTGGAATAAAAAGTTAGTATCAGTAATGGTAACCATCTAACTATTGTAAAAACCCATCTGGTTCACTAACGTCCTTTAGTGAAGGAAATCTGCCATCCTTATCTGGTCAGGCCTATATGTGACTCCAGACCCACAGCAATGTGGTTGACTCTTAACTGCCCCCTGAAATGGGCCAGCAAGCCTCTTGAGGGAAATTAGGGATGGGCAATAAAAGCCGGCCTTGCCAGCGACACCCACATTCTATCAACGAATAATTTTTTTTTAAATCCTTTCTTTTCATTAGTTTCATCAGGAGTATAAAATATTCTTTGACAGGAAAGGGTTCTCATCTTGGAATGTGGGGCTACACCACTCCCTCAACCTAACCAGTTTCTGGAATTCGCAGTCTAAAGTGAAAGAGCGGCAGCCGGTTTAATGATTTGGTGTGTTGAAATGTCTGGCTGGCATGGCCTGCAGATACGCAAGGCACTGCAGAACTGCTGACCGTTTTGCAAGAGCTTTCTGGGGCTCACTGTTGGATCTCTTGTGATGTCGCTCAGGTCCAGCTGCTCGTCACGAGCCAGGATGTGGAAAACTACAAACAAATCAAAACCGACCTGGACCAGCTGAGGCTGCTGGTGGAGAAGTCGGAGCTGTGGGTTTACAAGGGCCACTCCCACGATGAGTCGATGGAAGGGGGGGGAAATTCAACAGGCGGAAGTGAATTGAAGAAGAAAAAAGAGGTAAAGTGTATCCCCCTCGACAGGTGAAGCAAATAAACTTGTGTAGTTTGTCATCTCTCTTCGTGGTAACCAATGGCAACAGGCACCCAATTGGGAGACCCCAGTTTGTTATGTCTTAGTTTTTGGGTAGACCAGCGGAGAGGCTGGGGAATGGGAGTGTGGCCGTAAATATGGGTAGAGAGTTTATATGAAGGGCTCGGGAGAGAGGGCAACGTTGCTTCTTGCACTGCTTGAGCCTTTGACAGGTCTATCCTTTTGTCGCATTGATAACATTGAGATACCACAGGTATAACGCAAGCACTTGGAGGAAAGGATAAAGGATTGGGGTTCAAGACAGATCATTCTGTGCAATTAATTTTAGATTTAAACCCAGGTTTAGCCACTCTGCTGGGAGTTAACCTGTAAATGCCCAGATGTTTCTTTTTAAAATATTTTTTATATGGGTTGTGAGAAATGGGTTATCTTCATCTCAGACCTCAGTTCATATATTTGCTATTCATGTGTTTTGAATTGGTGGGAGAGGCGAATGCGATTCAGCATATATTTAGATGATTAACCAGGTCAGTTGATGGAAGGGGGGCAAAATTCAACAGCTAGAAGTGAATTGAAGAAGAAAAAAGCAGTAATGTGTATCCCTCTCGACACGTGAAGCAAATACACTTGTGTAATTTGCCATCTCTGTGAATAGGATTTTATAAAACCTCCGGTGGTATGTTCCACATAAATGTACAAAGATTTTTTTAAACTGCCATACTATTCTTTAGATGGAGATATTGTATTGTGCAAATGAACAAATCTGTGTGTGTGTTGATTTTCTCACACAGGGTGACTTTGCAAAGAGTCAGTCAGCCAGTTCCGAGGTGGTGCCTACAATCGAAAGCACCAGCAGCAAGAATTATCGCGTCATAAAGGAGGTGAGGCCTCTGAGCGCCAGTGTCTGGGCGATCGCTGTCCGCGTTGCATAGTTGTTTCTTCAAAGACCATCATCCACATTTTACCTGTTGGTTGTAAAGCGCTTTTGAGACGTCCGGTGGTCGTGAAAGGCGCTATATAAATTCAAGTCTTTCTTTGTTGCAGGTTCTGATCCGACTCAGCAAGCTGTGTGTGCAGGAAGGTTCGTCTGTGAGGAAAAGCCGCAAGCAGCAGCAGAGACTACTGAGGAACATGGGGGCCCACACCGTGGTCCTGGACCTTCTGCAGATCCCCTATGAAAAGGTACTGGCCGATCCCCCTAAAAGTGCTGTGCTGCGGTCATGGACCCCCGACCTGCGAATCATTCTGTGCACACACTTGGGCAATTGCATTCCTCTGTTGAGTGGCTTAATCTTTCAGATTCCCTTTTAGGATCCAAAGCGAACAGGCGCGGTAACCAATCACGACCCCGGCGTGAACCTCGCCTTTGTCTCTTGGACCCTTTAACCGCTGTACAATACAGCCTCCTCTGAGGCGGCAGAAAATGTGTTGGAGCAATCAGTAACTGGCCCGGTACAAGACTCGTTGGCTATTGTGGGCTTTACGTTGAAAATGATTGTTGCATGCATCAAATTTGTGGGTTTTCACTACAAAATAAATGCACACTTTGGGATAGGTCTTGACTTTTTGTGCAGATGATAGCGAGTCGGCTGTCTGTCTTGCATCTCCCATTGACTTCGATGCAAATTGGCAGAAGACCCAAAAGCGACATGCGGGAACATTATTTTACCCAGTGAGTTGTCGTGATGTGGCATGCACTGTCTGAAAGGGTGGTGGAAGTGGGTTCAAAAGTAACTTTCAAAAGGGTGTTGGATAAATACTTGGGGGAAAAAATTACAGGGCTATGGGGAAGGAGCAGGGGAGTGAGACTAATTGAATAGCTCTACCAAAGAGCCAGCAAAGGCACGATGGGCCAATTGGCCTCCTCCTCTGCTATATCATGCTATGATTATATGAAATAAAAAGTCGGGAGGGATGTAAAACGGGCCGCTGATTGGCGACCACCCGTTTTACATAATCGCACTGTGTTCAGGGACCTTTGTGTTGAGAGCACCCTGCAGAGTTCAGTTTGTTGTTAGTTGCTGATGGAACACGGAGTAACCGCTTTACTGTTGTCCCCCTCAGGCTGAAGATATCCGAATGCAGGAGATCATGAAACTGGCGCACAAGTTCTTGCAGAATTTCTGTGCCGGCAACCCACAGAACCAGACTCTCCTTCACAAGCACATCAACCTTTTCCTTACTCCAGGGGTAAGAGCATTCTTGGAATCCAGTAACCTTCCAGCTGGTGATATTGGCGTCTGTGTGTTAATGAGGGGATATCAGTTTTACGGCTATCAAGCTGTTTCATCATTGACTCTGCTGCCTTGAAGAAAAAACTCTCAGACAGCTTTCCATAGGCCTTCAGGCAAGGTCAAAGTTCAAGCCCGGGCCTTTGCAAAAAATGAAACAGTAATGGTAGAGTCAATGCAGTTGTGTCTTTGTGCCCCTAGATTAGAGATGGGAAAAACTGGCCCGGGCTAGTCACTAGTCAGTGATTCTTTGCTGGAAGGACACATGTGCAAAAGTCAAGTCAGGACAGGATTGAGTCTGGCGGTAAGGCTGCCTCAGTCTAATAACCTGCCAAAGCTCACTGTCGAGACTCACTTGAACAGTGGCCAATTGAGGAGTGCTAGACCCCGTGGTATAGTACCGCAGACAGGAGCCAGTGCCTATCACAGAGAAGGGGAGAAAAGATGAAGTGGCTGGTGCACAAATGCCCATTGTCCAGGGCTGAATCTGGCCCAGATGGCACATAGCTCGGTTTTAGGTTTTATGTCATTACAAACTCAAAGATACCGCCATGTAAATTCTACCTTGGGTCTCAGATACATTTCTGTATGTTAGCAGAACGCTCGCTCGCGCGCTCTCCTCTCCTCTCTCTGGCTCCCCAGTCTTTCTCTTGCACCATTCGCCCCCAGACCTTGCAGTTAACACTTGGATTGTATGTTCTGATCGAAGGGGAGCTTATCCACATTGTATGGACCTCCACTACTTAACCAGCTTCCTGTATACTCAGTTATCCCAGGATTTCAGTTCTGGACATATAACATGTTTAGTTGGGGCATCTTAATCAGCTGCTTAAGTCAAATCACTCCACATATTTTTTTGATAAAAATTTGCCTTGTTTAATGGTGCTTGACGTGACCTTTTGAATTGGCATCTAATTAAACATGGATGATGAACTAGATCAAGCCCATTGCTGAAGTGCTGTCCAGTCATTTGTTTAAATATGTTCAATGTAATTGCATTAGCTTGGGAGCTACTTCCTCCAATTTACTTAGATTATAATGTTAAAAATGAATTACATCCCCCTTCCTGTTTAGTTCCAGTCTCTGAAGCGGGAGGCAAAGTCAGCCTGGCCTTGCATCAAAATCAACAGATTTAACTCAAAAAATGCACGCCCGCTCATTTTCAAAGACCTCTCAACATGTGACTAGATTCTGGGATCGACACTCGCCTCGGGCCATGTATGACTTGACGTATAGGTGGCTCCCGGTACCTGTGCGAGCGGGTCCCGCAGGTTCTCAATGTCTGGCTCTTGCAACAATGGTAGGATTGATAACGGTAAATTAGGTCAGCTGCTTGAGTAAACTATTCAGCAAAGTATTTTTAATAATTTTCCTTATGAACCTGCCTTTTTTGACTTGACTTAACATAGTGTGGCACAATATAAAAACATAAAATGCTGAAAATCTCAGCGGGTCAGGCAGCGTCTGTGGAGAGAAACAGAGTTAACATTTCAGGTCGATGACCCTTCCTCAAAGCCCAAATGGCCAACGGCTGATTGAAACTGGATTGAACCTGGAAGGGTCACGACCTGAAATGTTAATTCAGTTGGAGGATGAGAAAGTTGGTTCTCAAACCAGGGTCCTAAGCTTAAATAAAGGAGACGACAAAGGTATGAGGGCAGAGTTGGCTAAGGTGGACTGGGGAAATAGACTTAAGAATGGGATGGTAGATGAGCAGTGGCAGACATTTAAGGAGATATTTCATAACTCTCAAAACTATATCCCAATGAGAAGGAAAGACTGTAAGAGAAGGGATAACCATCCGTGGCTAACTAAGGAAATAAGGGAAGGTATCAAATTGAAAACAAAGGCATACAATGTGGCCAAGACTAGTGGGAGGCCAGAGGATTGGGACATTTTTTTTAAAGCCAGCAGAGAACGACTGAAAAAACTGATAGAGAGGGAAGATAGATTATGAAAGTAAACTAGCACGAAATGTAAAAACAGACAGCAAGAGTCTCTGCAGGTATATAGAAAGGAAGAGAGTGGCTAAAGTAAATGTTGGTCCTCTGGAGGATGAGACTGCGGAATTAATAATGGGGAACAGGGAAATGGCAGAGATGTTGAACAAATATTTTGTATTGGTCTTCACGGTAGAAGACACTAAAAACATCCCAATAGTGGATAATCAAGGGGCTATAGGTAGGGAGGAACTTAATACCATCACTATCACTAATGAAGTAGTACTCGGTAAAATAATGGGACTAAAGGCAGACAAGTCCCCTGGACCTAATGCCTTATATCCTAGGGTCTTGGGAGAAGTAGCTGCAGAGATAATGGATGCACTGGTTGTAATCTACCAAAATTCCCTGGATTCTGGGGCAAAAAAGGAGGCAACTATAGACCAGTTAGCCTAACATCTGTTGTTGGGAAAATGCTGGAGTTGATTATTAAGCAGTAGCAGGACATTTGGAAAAGTATAATTCAATCAAGCAGAATCAGCATGGTTTTATGAAAGGGAAATCATGTTTGACAAATTTGCTGGAGTTCTTTGAGGATGTAACGAGCAATGTGAATAAGGGGGAACCAGTAGATGTGGTGTATTTGGACTTCCAGAAGGCATTTGACAAGGTGCCACATTAAAGGTTACTGCACAAGATAAAGGCTCATGGGGTTGGGGGTAATATATTAGCATGGATAGAGGATTGGCTAACGAACAGAAAACAGAGAGTTGGGATAAATGGTTCATTCTCTGGTTGGCAACCAGTAACTAGTGGGGTGCCGCAGGCATCAGTGCTGGGATCCCAACTATTTACAATCTATATTAACCCGACTTGGAAGCAGGGACTGAGTGTAATGTAGCCAAGTTTGCTGACGATACAAAGATGGGAGGAAAAGCAATGTGTGAGGAGGATACACAAAACCTGCAAAAAGACATAGACAGGCTAAGTGAGTGGGCAAAAATTTGGCAGATGGAGTATAATGTTGGAAAGTGTGAGATCATGTAGCTTGGCAGAAAAAATCAAAGAGCAAGTTATTATTTAAATGGAGAAAGATTGCAAAGTGATGCAGTACAGTGGGACCTGGGGATACTTGTGCATGAAACACAAAAGGATAGTATGCAGGTACAGCTAGTGATCAAGAAGGCCGATGGAATCTTGGCCTTTATTGCAAAGGGAATGGAGTATAAAAGCAGGGAAGTCTTGCTACAGTTGTACAGGGTATTGGTGAAGCCACACCTGGAATACTGCGTTCATTTGGTTTCCATATTTAAGAAAAGATATGCTTGCTTTGGAAGCAGTTCAGAGAAGGTTCACTAGGTTGATTCCGGAGATGAGGGGGTTGACTTATGAGGAAAGGTTGAGTAGGTTTTTCTTCAATTTAGGTGCAGCGTTCTGCTTTGAAATGGCTTTCTTTACTTTTAGGGAGGAGGCGAGTCTCTAGCAGCGATTGATATTGGTGAAACAGTTCTACAAGAGTGTTCAGCTGCACTGAGAAATTGGAGTGGGTTTTGAACCAAGTCTGAGGCCAGGCGTTGGTAGCACTTTACCACTGTCAGGATAGCGCAGGGTGAGCTGAGGTGCTGTTCTGGCTCTTGTCTCAGTGGGTACTTCTAGTGCCGGTTCTTGAGCACCAAGTGTAGGCTGGCACTCCAGTGTAGTTAACTGCAACTTCTTTGGGGTAGCAGCACCCTAGGGAGCTCCCCTGCAAACAGCTCCTCAGCCCCCAGCCACCCCCCACTGTCTAAACTTCCCCAAGCCCCAGCCCCAACGGACCCCAATTGGGGGTCTTAAAGACTTAAATCCCCACCCCTAACCCCAACCCAGCGAATCCCAAAAGTTCGGGCCTACCTCAGGCCTTCCGCCACACCGCACATCGGCGTCTCCCGGCTGGACCTCCTGCAGCGGCTGGACCTTTCGACTGGGCGGCTGGACCTGGCTATCGGGCCCCCACCCAATACAATAGCTGTGACCTCCCCTGCCCCCCCCCCCCCCATTCTGAACCCCAGTGCACTGCTGGCCCCCCCAATGCCTGCCCCCAACCAAACCTTGGACCACCTACCACCAAGGGCGCTACCTGCGGGCAACACCTCGCCATAGGCGTTGTACTCACCATGTGCTGGAGGAGGAGAGGAGACCAGGCCATCAGTGGGGAAGGAGAGGTCCAGATGGGGTGGGGAAGGAAATGGAGGCCCGATAGCCAGGCCCAGCCGCCTGGTCTCCAGTCGTCCTGGACCCCCTTGCCACTGGACCAAGATCTCGCTCAGCTAAGCCCGTGTGGTAGCCGGCGTGCAACGATCACCCCACGTTAACAGAAATCACGCACAGCTATCTTCCATTCCTCTAACATGAAGTTTGGGACCTGGACCGTCAGGACCCTCATGGACAAGCCCAACAGCGATAGACCGGAATGTCGCACTGCCATAGTTACCCGGGAACTTAGATGCTTTGATATCGACATCGCAGCCCTAAGTGAGACCTGGCGGGCAGGGGAAGGCCAGCTCAAGGAGCAAGGTGGCGGTTATACCACCTTCTGGAAGGGGAAACCAGAGGCAGCACACCGCCTCCACGGAGTCGGCTTCGCCATCAAAAATGAGTTGGTCGACCGCCTCAAAGACTCCCCCTGCGGGGCTAATGAACGCCTTATGACGCTTCGAATCACCCTATCCCGGAACCAGTGCGCCACAGTCATAAGTGCTTACGCCCCAACACTCGATGCAACAAATGAGGCCAAAGAGGGTTTTTACTCCAATCTCAAAAAAATTCACTAACCTGCGTCCCCGTGGGGCGACAAACTGATCCTCTTCGGCGACTTCAACGCCAGGGTCGGCAAGGACACAGACCTCTGGGGAGGCGTGATTGGCAGAGAGGGGGAAGGGGAAGCCAACTCCAGCGGTACCCTACTCCTGACAAAATGTCTAGAGCATGAGCTTGTCATCACCAACACCTTGTTCCGCCAGAGGGACAAGTACAAGGCATCGCTCCAAACACTGGCACCTGCTCGACTATGTCATCGTCCGAGCCAGGGATCGCAAGGATGTGTGCATCTCCCGCGCCATGACAGGAGCTGACGACTGCTGGACGGACCACCACCTAATCCGATCCATCATCGACATCAACATAAGCCCCAAAGCGAAGGGGACAGCAGAAGCAGTGTTGCAAAAAAGTCAATGCCGGGGCACTTAAGGACCCAGCTAAGAAAGCCCTTTACAGTCAGTGCCTCACAGATAACCTGGCGTGCCTTGATGACCCCGAGATGCAGAATGTCCACAGCACTTGGTCTGCCCTCCAGGCCTCCATAATCAGTGTCTGCAAGGAGACGCTCGGTCACTCAACCAGGAAACACCAGGGCTGGTTTGATGAGAATGATCAAGAGATTCAAGAACTGCAAGCGCAGGGCATTTCTGAGCCTTAAACAACAAGCCAACGCAGGAGCAGCAAAGCAGCATTACAGATGGCTAAAGGCTTAAGATCCAAGAAAAAACCCGGGACCAAAAGAACAGGTGGTGGATGGAGAAAGCACAGGAGATACAGCAGCTGGCCGACAACCATGATGTGCGAGGATTCTTCACCGCAGTCAAGGCCACATACGGACCAAACATCCAAGGCCCCGCCCCACTCCTGGCCAAGAATGGGGAAACACTCATTAAGGACACCGAGGCAATCGGGGTCCACTGGAAAGAACACTTAGAAGATCTCCTCAATCGAGACTCTGCCTTTGCCTTTGACTCGAGTGTTCTCGACTGCATTCCGCAGCATGCTACCCGCCACCACCTCAGTGAGGCTCCAACACTGCACGAGGTAGAAAAGGCCATAAGACAGCTAAAAAACAACAAGGCTACGGGAGCAGATGGAATCCCCGCTGAGGCACTGAAGAATGGCGGATAGGCACGACTAGCTCGAATACACGACCTCATCTCACTCATCTGGAGAGAGGAGAGCATGCCGGGAGATCTTAGAGATGCAGTGATCGTGACCATCTTTTAAAAAGGGGACAAGTCCGACTGCAGCAACTACAGAGGAATCTCCTGCTATCAACAACCTCGTCGCTAGAGTCCTCCTCAACCGACTTCACCCCGTGGCCGAGGAGCTCCTCCCGGAGTCGCAGTGTGGATTTCGCCCCCTCCGGGGCACAACTGACAAGATTTTTGCAGCGCGACAGCTGCAGGAAAAATGTAGGGAACAGTGCCAGCCCTTATACATGGCCGCCTTCGACCTTACAAAGGCCTTTGACACTGTCAACCGCGAGAGTCTATGGAGCGTACTCCTCCGTTTCGGATGCCCCCAAACGTTCGTCACCATCCTCCGCCTGCTCCACGACGACCTGCAAGCCGTGATCCTTACCAGCGGATCCATCACCGACCCAATTCACGTCCGGATCGGGGTCAAACAGGGCTGCTTCATTGCCCCAACCCGCTTCTCAATCTTCCTCACTGCCATGTTCCACCTCAGTTGATAAGCTACCTGCTGGAGTGGAACTAAACTACAGAACCAGTGGGAAGCTGTTCAACCTTCGCTGTCTCCAGGCCAGATCCAAGACCACGCCAACCTCTGTCGTCGAGCTATAGCACGCGGACGACGCCTGCGTCTGAGCACACAGAGGCTGAACTCCAGGACATAGTCGACGTATTTACTGAGGCGGATGAAAGCATGGGCCTTACGCTAAACATTAGTAAGACACAGGTTCTCCACCAGCCCATCCTCGCCACACAGCACTGCCCCCCAGACATCAAGATCCATGGCGCGGCCCTGGACAACGTGGACCATTTCCCATATCTCGCGAGCCTCCTCTCAACAAGAGCAGGCATTGACGACGAGATCCAACACCGCCTCCAGTGCGCTAGTGCAGCCTTCGGCCGCCTGACGAAAAGAGTGTTTGAAGACCAGTCCCTCAAAACTGTCACCAAGCTCATGGTCTACAGGCCTGCAGTAATACCTGCCCTCCTGTATGGCTCAGAGACATGGACCATGTACAGCAGACACCTGAAGTCGCTGGAGAAAGACCACCAGCGATGTCTCCGCAAGATCCTGCATATCCCTTGGGAGGACAGACGCACAAACATTAGCGTCCTCATCCAGGCCAACATTCCCAGCATTAAAGCACCGACCACACTTGATCAGCTCCGCTGGGTCGGCCACATCGTTCGCATGCCAGACACGAGATTCCCAAATCAAATGCTCTACTCTGAACTCGTCCACGGCAAACAAGCCAAAGGTGGGCAGAGGAAACATTAGAAGGACATCCTCAAAGCCTCCCTGATAAAGTGCGACATCCCCACTGACACCTGGGAGTCCCTGGCCATAGACCGCCCTAAGTGGAGGAAGTGCATTGGGGAAGGTGCTGAGCTCCTTGAGTATCGTCGCCAAGAGCATGCAGAAATCAAGCGCAGGCAGCGGAAGGAGCGTGTGATAAACCAGGCTCCCTGCCCACCTTTTCCTTCAACGACTACCTGTCCCATCTGTGACAGAGACTGTGGTTCTCGTATTGGACTGTACAGTCACCTAAGAACTCATGCTAAGAGTGGAAGCAAGTCTTCCTTGATTCCGAGGGACTGCCTATGATGCAGTAATGAGGAGATGCTGTATTTCAGGTGAGGCTTTAAACCGAGGCCCCGTCTTCCCTCTCAGGCAGGTGTAAATAAAATCTCGTGGCATTATTCGAAGAAGAGCAGGGAAGTTCTCTAGTATTTATCCCTTAAGCAACATCTTAAAAAAAAAAAAACCAGATTATCTGGTCATTTATCTCATAGATGTTTGTGGGAGCTTGCTGTGGGCAAATTGGCTGCCGCGTTTCCTACATTACAGCAGTGACCACTTCAAAAGTACTTCATTAGCTGTAAAGTGCTTTGGGACATCCTGAGGTCTTGAAAGATGCTATATAAATGCAAAGTCTTTCTTTTCAATGATATCCTGCTTGTAGACTAGCTTTCTCAGCCCTGCTGCCAAGCCCTCCTCCCTTGAGTGGCTGTGCTTGTTCTGTAGTGTGGACAGCTACAGACTTGAAACATATTAAACATCTAGGCGTAGACCTCCTTCTAAACCACTCCAGTTTTGCACTTTGTTTCTTGTTGTGGCTGCTTTTAATCCAGACTGTGTAATGTGGTTGAACACCTGTAGAATGGTTTCATCGATGTTAAGCCTAGATAAAGACGTACCAACTCCAAAGGTATAGAAAATCAGTCTTAAATGAAACTTTTCACTTATGTGAAAGGTGCTTTTGGATTTAGGATGAGCTTATTTCAGGGAGCGACTTTATTTTGGCGAATGGGACTGTTTGCTTTCCTGACAACTATTCTATACTAGGTAGATTTGCTGAATTCCAAATATAGCACCTTCCGAACCCCTGAACTCCACCACCTTGAAGGACAATAGCAGGAGGTGCATGGGAACACCATCACCTCCCGGTTGTCGCACACTATCCCGACTTGGAGCTATATCACTGCCGTTCCTTCATCATCGCTAGGTCAGAATCCTGGCACTCCTTACCTAACAGTGCTGTGGGAGTACCTTCACCACATGGGCTGCAGTGGTTCAAGAAGGCGACCAACAACAACTTGTATTTATATAGCGCCTTTAACGTAGTACAACGTCCCAAAGCGCTTCACAGGAGTGATATTAGACAAAATTTGACACCAAGCCCCATAAGGAGATATGTGGGCAATTGAGAGGTAGGTTTTAAGGAGTGTCTTAAAGGAGGAAAGAGAGATGGAGAGGCGGATCACCTTCTCCAGGGCATCAAGAGATGGGTAAAATATGCTGGCCTTGGCTGCGATGCCCACATCCTGAGAATGAATATTTTTTTTAAAAGAGAGGAAATCTCTTACGGATACTGACTTATATTTCATGGTAACGGCCACTCCGCTGCTGACCTTCCCTGCACTGTCCTTGCTGCCGCTCCCTGGGTTCAAAGATTTCTGGAGTGGAGGGGGTGATTGTGATCAGATGGCAAAATCCTCCTTCAACCACAGCTGCAGAGAGAGCCCTTATTTAACAAAATATTTGTTGTTTCAGATTCTGGAGGCTGTGACCATGCAGCACATCTTCATGAACAATTACCAGCTGTGCAGCGAGATAAACGAGCGTGTGGTACAGCACTTTGTCCACTGCATCGAGACACACGGCCGCAACGTCCAGTATCTCAAGTTCCTGCAAACCATTGTCAAAGCGGAAGGGAAGTTTATCAAGAAGTGTCAGGACATTGTGATGGCGGAGGTGAGTTGTGCCAATCAGATATTATGAGCTTGATTTTTGAACACTCTGAAAGCTGCAGGCTTTGCTAAAGATTACAGAGCCCCTGGGCTAATCTAGTATGAACGTTACAACAGACATTCCTCCGCACCAAGCCTCAGCAAGTTAAGGCGGAAGCTGTCCGGTCCTGACTTCCCCGTTTTGAATTGTAGCCTCATTACACAGCAACATTGGCATCCAAAGAGAAGTCAATGTCTGGCTGTCCAATCCCTGGTAGGAAGGGGTAGAGTAACAAGTGTCACAGGTTGAGCGTCCGAAATTCGGAGTTCCGAAATTTGGAATGTTCTGAAATCCGGACATCGTGCTGATCCGCAGAGGGGTCGTCCGGAATCCGGAATAATGCTCCGAAATCCGGACATTTTTTTAATCGGCAATAGCGGTATTTTTCCGCCAAAATACCGCTAATCACTCTGCTGTGAGTTGGGCCGAGGGAGGGGGGAAAACACCAATAAAAAAAATTGCAAAAAATAAAAATTCACAAAACCCTTACTTTCTAAATCGCTGAAAAAGAATTTAAAAAATAAAAACTTTAACTTACCTTTTTTGCAGGTTTTCAACGCAGGATTTTCCCGGTGCCCCGGAGCCTCCACCCCTCCGCACTGCACCCTCCACTCTGCCGCCCCGGAATCCCCTCCCCCGACCCCGCCTCCACCCCGGACCCCCCTCCGCTCCGGACCCTCCGCCGCCCGCTGCAGCACTCTTGCCTCTCTCCAGGCGTTTCGGGAATCAGGACGTCAGAAAGACGTTCCGAAATCTGGAAATACCCGAAATCCAAAACTTCATCAGTCCTGAGGTATCTGGATTTCGGACGCTCTACCCGTACTATTTTTGTTGTGCAGTGGGGAGAAGAAATATGAGAAGACTAGAGGGCCAGTAACCAGAGGAGACAAATTTAAAATAATTGGCAAAAAAAATGGGGGGGTGGGGGGTGCGGCGATGAGAATTATTTTTACACAGCGAGTTGTTATGATCTGGAATGCACGGCCTGAAAGGGTGGTGGAAGCAGATTCAATAGTAACTTTCAAAAGGGAGTTTGATAAATACTCGAAGTGAAAAGATTGGTAAGGCTATAGGGAAGGAGCAGGGGAGTGGGGCTAATTGGATAGCTCTTTCACAGAGCCTGCATGATGGGCCGAATGGCCTCCTTCTGTGCTCCATCATTGTACTTGCTAGGTTTATAGGCTCAAAATTGGCCAGGAGTTGCTCCATTTTTTTTGGAGCAACTTGATTTTTCTGGAGTATCTTAAAAATCCCCATTTTGCAAGTTAAATTTGCGCCAGTGTAAGTGAGTTAGTTAGGATTTTTTTAGTTTAGTTTTTTTCAAAAGGGGGCGTTACCAGCCACCTATGGCCGCTTTCGCCATTTAGGCCACTTTGGACAGCCAAACTAACTTAGGCCAGTGTATGTGACCACTTGTGGCCGCACAGAAAACCCTTGCGGAGAGTTAAGAAATCAGCACAGGTAGGTATATCCGAGGCCAGCAGAACTTCATGACTTGATTAAAGAATGTGAATAGGATCAAACAGCTATACAGGACGTCGTATGACAAACTTCGCAAAGTTAATTTACTATACAACAGAAGCATTCATGGAAGCTTAAACTACAAAAATAAAAGAAATAAAGAGACAAAACATATTTACTTAATTTTTTCAAAATATCCAAATAAAAAAGTAGAAGGTACCTCCTGCTTGTAATTCTTATGTTCTCCCAGCCGCCTAAGCTCACCCACCATTTGCCCGTCCCTTACAAACAATCTTACCTCCCGGGGTCAGGGTTCAGACCCGCCAGGATCAGAACAGCACCTGGGGTCAGAGATCGGAAACGTCTGGGGATCAGATCTTCCATAGAGGTCGGGGATCGGACCGCCCACGGGATCGGAAACCCCTACCCCCATTGGGTCAGTGATCGAACCCACCTTGCGGTTCAGAATTCCCCCCCCACCCATGGGGATCAAAATTGCCCCCCTGCCGCCAACCATCCCCGGCTTGGGCCCCGCACCAACCTGCTTGTTGTGGCCTTCTAGCCCGGGAAGGCAGCGGACCGGCCTGGGATAGGGGCGGGATGCATCGGGTCCCACGCTGCAGCACGCACACAGAGGCTGGGGGCAGGAACTACTGCACATGTGCACACACTCCAATGCGCATGTGCAGAGCTGCTGGCACTGTTTGTGGCGCAGGGCCCTAGCTCCGCACCCCCCCCCCCCCACCCCACCCCCAATCGACTGGCCACGCTGCGCCAAGCCCATGGAGAGGCAACACAGCGGCCAGAATCGGGGGACATTTTATCGGCGCCCTTTTCAGCCTACAAAGTCGGCACAGCTCTGGTGAGTGCGCCAAAAAAAGGGGTGGGCCAATTTTGAGCCCATTAAATGGTGAGTGCAGTGTAGCACGTTGTCATGAAGCAAACACTAGGTTTTGGCCCAGATTTGCACCCGGCCAATATGTGACCTCACTTGCCCCCTCGGACGTCTGGGCCCTGCCCCCTTGGAGGAGGATACTCTCCCTGGGAAAGTTGTTGCATACCCTTGACCGCCTGATTCAGAACAGCATTTGGCAGTGGCTTGTGTTTCCTGTCCGCTTGTCTCAGCTGCTACGATGTATGGCACCGGGAAGGAAGAAAGTACACTTGCAAAGAGGAGGCAGATCAAAAATGGTTGATGATGATTGTCCTTAGTTTTAAAACATTTTATATTTGGGATGACTGCTCATTGAGATGAAGAAATAGTTGGTAAATGGAATGGTTTCTCCACTGGGTGTCAGCATTGGGCACTACCCGGCCATACAACACTCACCAAGTGCAGTGTAAAGCTAAGTGTGCTCTGTCTTAATTCCAACTTTTAAGAGCAACTCAGACCAACTGAGGGCAGATGCCTCTAGGGATTGAGTAGAGATGACACAAGCTCATTTTCTGCCAGGTCTTTGCAGCCAGTGGAGAGTGACTGTTCAGTTCATCAGGCTGGGTGAATCCAAGAGGTCAAGGTTTGCGAACTCACTGTGCTACCTAGTTAGTCAGTGTTCATTATTTTCTAATATAAGCCTAGTCACTCGCATGGTTACCAAAATTATTGATTATTTTTTTTGAACATTCACTCTTGCAGCTGGTGAATGCTGGTGAAGATGTTTTAATTTTCTACAATGACCGAGCCTCGTTCCAGACCTTGGTACAGATGATGCGCTCTGAACGGGACCGGATGGATGAGAACAGTCCTCTCATGTACCACATCCACCTGGTAGAACTGCTGGCAGTCTGCACTGAGGGCAAAAACGTCTACACAGAGATTAAATGTAACTCTCTCTTGCCCCTGGATGATATTGTCAGAGTATCGACCCATGAAGACTGCATACCTGAAGTGAGTGGACTGTCTGGGTCTAGCCTTTGTGTGGTGTGGATTAATTACAAAGAAAATGTCCCTCTTTTGAGATGTTTGAAATTATCCATCTAAATCTATCGTATCCAATCTAATCGCATCAAATCTTATCTCAGCTCTCGCTTCTATCGATCAAAATTGGTGCAGTTTATTAGAGTTGCTCTGTTATTTTTGAGGTCCACACCACATGAGCTAATGGGAATTGCGTGGTACCAACATTGATCGTGAGTAATCCGAGTTCCTCTTTCCCTTATTCTATGCAATTGCAAAATCACCTTTAAGCTGGAGATATGGACAGCGCCATCAGAAAAGAGCCATAAGTCCATGCCATTTGAGCAAATCCGACCATATTTGGAAAGTCACATTCTAAATTCTGATTGGCTGGCTGGCTGCATGATGGGGATTAGAAGGCCTCAGATTGGGTTGAAAATGTGGAAACAGCTAACTGAATAGGGCGGGGGAAATGGTAACTTTCTAAAAGGATTTTAATTCCTTTCTGACAGAAGGAAAGCAAATTCTTGCTGCAGATGTGAATTTTGTTCTAATTTTAGTGTAGTTGATAAAAATACAAGTTGAGTCAACAAGTATTTTTCCTCAGTTATAGTTGAGTAAGACAGTGGTCCATTCCCTGAGAAGATATGGGATTCATAATCACAATATCACAAGAGATGGCGATGATTCGGGGGGGAAGCACATTGAGAATAACTTTCAGAATAGTTCGTGTGGGGCATGCCACAGACTCGGCTCCAGATTTGAAGCTCGGTGTGAGGATGCGGCCCTTTCCTATGAAGGCTATAACTTCGCTCAGAGTAGAATGTCCATATTAATTTATTGATGGATAATGTTTTAAAGATTCATCGAACCTTAGAACTTTACGGCACAGAAGGAGACCATTTGACCCATCGTGTATGTGCCAGTTATGTTTTTTTTTTAACCAAATTATTTCTGATGCAGATTTCATGCTGGGCCATCCAGTCTGTTCATAAATGAGCAAAAAGTAAAAGGTCTACTTGAGTCTCCGTCCTTTAACCTAACTGCTCATTGATAAACTGGAGTGGAACTGTCCACAGTTGCCATACTTTATACTGGAACAATGTCGTCACCACCCTCTTGTTTCAGTGACAAATACTTGAACTTCCAGTAAAGGTGTTCATGTTTTACTTTTGAATCCATTAAGTCCTTCTCCTTTTAAGGGCCTTCTCCAAATACCACACCTGTTATCCGGCGAAGGCAGTGGGTGCACGACCTGCCCTCGGACTTCTGCCGATTGTACTGCGTTAGCAGCCGCAGGATTTGTTTTTTTCTTGGTGTCAGGACATGCTGTTTATCCATTTGCCATCTTGCCCCATTGTCTTGATGACTTGGCTAGAAATTTGAGCTCAATAAGCATTCATTTCCCCCCCCCCCCCCCCCCCCCACCCAGGGATCACTTGGTTTTGCCCCTGAGATTACAGACTATCAACATTTTGTTTTGTTTTTGCAGGTGAAAATTGCCTACATTAACTTTCTCAATCACTGCTACGTGGACACTGAGGTGGAAATGAAGGAGATTTATACCAGCAACCACATGTGGAAGCTTTTTGAAAACTTTCTTGTTGACATATGTAGGGCAAGTATTGGATTTAGCATTATTATGCTTCCCTATAAGGACTCCGTGTGATTTACATGCTTCATCTTCTGTTAATCCTGGGCAGGAGGCAGAGAGGCGGCTGTGTACTACGCATCAGCGGGTGCCTCTTGGGAGTGAGCTTGCCCTTTAGCTCCTTGAGCTGAGGCGTGATAACCCAGCTACTGACTCTCTCACGTCCAGATTCGTGGGCCCGCACATAGGGAAGAGTTGCGAGTTTGAACGAAGCACATGCCTTTAGTCGTCCTACACCCATGGCACATGCAATCTTCCAGCTACAGTCAGACGGAAGTGAATCCATTTGTAGATGTGACTGAAGGAAGAATTACAATTCTTAAATTGGTGATGTGAAGTGGGCCCTGCTGCACAATGCTTGTGCACGGTAAGAATTTGCAGGTCGGATGAAGTGGAGGTAGCATGTTGTGCTACATTAGAGCATACTTATCAAATGTAAGGAACTGGTGGGCCGTCCTACCCGGGCTGACCAGATGACTTCTTTTAAGAAGGTTGCTTACTGGCAGCAAGCTCCTCTGCATATTGGCATGCCTTTCCACCACCTGACAGCAATCTGCACTGCTTTCCTGCGTGGGCAATGGCATGTGGTGACTAGGCGGGGCAGGGTGGTGTGGAAACCATTATCTTCTGCCACACTCGCTCTAATAATACTTCCACTGAAGTCTTTTAAAATGTTGGCCTGTTTGATACTGCGCCATCTCTCCTCTCTTTTGAGGGGAGGGGGGGGCGGTGGAAATAAACATATCAATACGCATACCGTCGTCCTTTTAAGATGGACGACCTTCCTGCAGCAGCGCTGTGCATCCGACCTGAGAATCCGAGAACTCCCAACGGCCGTCATGGTGGGAGCTCGAAGAAAATATTGCAGTTGGGTTGATTCCGGAAGAATTAGTGGAATCGGTAGGTGGGGAATCGATACAGTTAATGGCCAGTGTGCTTGGATCAGAATATCTGCTCCAATGCCAACCATGACTAATTGAAGTGATGTCCGTTTGTTGTCTATTGCCTCAATCCCCATCCTTTTTTTTTGCTTGCTTTGAAAAACCTGAATTGACAGTTAATTGTGCCCGAGTGCTTTGAATTTCTGGCTGCCCGAGAGTGCCCAGGTCAAGTGATGTGTGCCCGTTGTTGATCTGGATGTTTTGCCCAACATGGTGTGGGCCGGTGTTTTATGTTACATACGAGTCTCCTCCCACCCTAATTCTTGTAACCCGATCAGTGTATCCTTCTATTCCCTTTTCATTTATTTGTTTAGCTTTCCCTTAAATGCATCTATGCTTTTTGTCTCAACTACTCCACGTGGTATCAAGTTCCACATTCCAACATGTAAATGCATCAGAGAGGAGGAAGAGATCCAACTCCTGAACTTATTTTACTCCTTCACTGTACTGTCAATGGGCCAAAGAGATGGAAATAAGTTTAATATTTTGTGGCCCTGAAACTCCATGGTGGGGGGGGGAGAGGCTTCTCCTGTTTTCAACCATTTCCAACCCCTCCCTCGGGGTTCCAACACTCTCCCACTGGAGTTGCAGCCACAGACTGGGAGAATCTCAGAGCCATTTCCTGCCCAAGCATTTGTCTAAAGGGCCAATCCTTTTTTTTAAAAATTATTATTGGCCCAGAATTTGCGGTCGGGATGACCAGCGTTCGGCATCATTCCGTCGTTGAAACTGACCGCAACCTCGGGATTTGGGGCGGGCCATGCGGAAATCCTGGAGTTGCGGTCTGTCCTTGACAGCTGTGACAGGCTGTGCTGTGGACCCTCCATTCCGCCCCCTCCACCCCCCCCCCCCCCCCCACCACAGCTATCTGTGTGATCAGCCAAATCAGGGAAACTAACGAAAACTTCAGCTTTTCCTCAGTAAGTACATTGTTAAATTCCCCACTAAAAGTTAAACCCAAAGGGATTACGTGTAACTGGGGTTTTGACAGCGATATTTCTGCTAAACAAATGTTAAGGGCCAGGAAAGCTAACTTTAATTTTGCGCAGTGTGAAATTTGTCTGTTTTAATAAAAATAAAACATTTTAAGAATCTCTTCAACAATTTTTTTTTTCAATTTGTTAAAAGTCTGTCCATCTTTATTTCAAGTTTGCTTTTTCCCCATGTGAGAACCCCAATCTTTGATTTGATGTCTCTAACATTTTTAAAAAGTTGGAATCTTAAGAGCTTACTCACTTCCTGGTTTGCTGACTGAGAATTCTGCGTTTTGATTGGCTGCTTGGACAGCCTGCTGACATCACAGCAGTTCACTCAAGGGAATTTTCATTAAGTTCCGTTGATTTGAATTGAAGGTTGGAAAACCCAAAGTTCTCGACCCGGGGATCGCGAGTTCTTTGTGCAGAGCATACTTCGGCACCAGCAGTGAACACCTTCGTTGGTGACCACAGATTCTGAGGCATGATTTATTCTAGGAATGTGGGCATTGTTGGCAATGCCAGCATTTATTTCCCATCACTGATACAACTGAGTGGCTTGCTTGGCATTTTCAGAGGACAGTCAAACATGTTGGTGTGGTTCTGGAGCCACACTGGGTAAGGATGGCAGGTTTATTTCCCTAATGGCAAAATGGCAGGCAGTGACCAGTGGGGTACCGCAAGGTTCAGTGCTGGGACTCCAGCTATTTACAATATACATTAATGATTTAGACGAAGGAATTGAGTGTAATATCTCCAAGTTTGCAGATGACACTAAGCTGAGTGGCGGTGAGAGCTGTGAGGAGGATGCTAAGAGGCTGCAGGGTGACTTGGACAGGTTAGGTGAGTGGGCAAATGCATGGCAGATGCAGTATAATGTAGATAAATGTGAGGTTATTCACAGTATTATCTGAATGGTGACAGATTAGGAAAAGGGGAGGTGCACCGAGACCTGGGTATCATGGTACATCAGTCATTGAAAGTTGGCATGCAGGTACAGCAGGTGGTGAAGAAGGCAAATGGCATGTTGGCCTTCATAGCGAGAGGATTTGAGTATATGTGCAGGGAGGTCTTACTGCAGTTGTACAGGGCCTTGGTGAGGCAACACCTTGAACATTGTGTGCAGTTTTGGTCTCCTAATCTGAGGAAGGGCATTGTTGCTATTGAGGGAGTGCAGCGAAGGTTCAGCAGACTGATTCCTGGGATGGCAGGACTGACATATGAAGAAAGACTGGATCGACTCGGCTTATATTCACTGGAATTTAGAAGAATGAGAGGGGACCTCATAGAAACACAATATTGGACAGGTTAGATGCAGGAAGAATGTTTCTGATGTTGGGGAAGTCCAGAACCAGGAGTCACAGTCTAAGGATAAGGGGTAAGGCATTTAGGACTGAGATGAGGAGAAACTTCTTCACTCAGAGAATTGTGAACCTGTGGAATTCTCTACTACAGAAAGTTGTTGAGGCCAGTTCATTAGATATATTCAAAAGGGAGTTTGATGTGGCCCTTACGGCTAAAAAGGAATCAAGGGGTATGGAGAGAAAGCAGGAATGGGGTACTGAAGTTGCATGATCAGCCATGATCATATTGAATGGTGGTGCAGGTTCGAAGACCCGAATGGCCTATTCCTGCACCTACTTTCTATGTTTCTATGCAGAGGATGTTGGTGAACCAGTTGGGTTTTTACGACAATCCGACAACTTCGTGGTCACTTTTACTGGTAACAGTTTTTAATTTCAAGATTTCTACTAATTGAATTCAATTCTCAAATTGCCATTGAGACTTGGACTCATTTACATCTGGATTATTATCCCAGGCCTCTGAATTACTGGTTCAGGAACATCATCACTACACTACTGTACCCATATTAGCCTGCATTTTGGGTTAAATAAAAACTTAACCTTAAGGGTTTTTTTTTACTTTATTTTATATTATTCTTAATTGAGGACTAACATTGGAGGATGTGTTGGGGTTTAAACTTGAAAATCAGTGATTCCAATGACCATTGTATTCAGCAGCAAACCTAATGGTTCATTTGATTCCTTTGGGTGACGTAAATGTGCTCTTTTCATCCTTGGGGTTGGATTTTTGTCTTTTTAGGATTTTGAGGCGTTAATGACGGCGGGACAGTCCTGATGCCGCTTGGAAAAAGTTTGTGCCTCAGTCAGCAAAATTGGGCAGCTGGGCCCTGAGTGTGGGGTGGAGCGGTAAGGGAGGTGTTGCACACCTCTGTTAGGGCGCTTGGCCGGCTGAGCATGCGAAAATCACGAGCTAAACAGCCAGCCCGGGAGCACTCAGAGGCCTGGGGAGAAAAACAAAACCTGAAAAAAAAACATTCCCAATACCTCGCCCACGCCACCACAACATAGATCGCAAAAAAAAGAAAAAACAATCACACTTACCTTAGGTCAGCATTACTTACCTCACTGTATCCGGTGCAGCTTGGAACTCCCACTTTCACAGGCGTTCCCACCAAGGGCGCGCTATGCAGCGCAACAAGTCGGGCGAGAGTCAAAAGTCGAGCCAGTGTCACAACCAGGGCGGTGCACACCGGCTCGTCTCTTCTGGACAGTAATGCTCCGTGCCTCCCTGAAACCAGCCGCGGAAACCTTGGCGGGGCACTGGAAGCTGGCCTCCTGTCCCCAGAAGAGCTCGCTACCGCCATTGCCGCCCCTCCGGGACAAAAACAGAAACAGACAGGAGCGGAAAAATCACAGGAATTCTCCCGATCTCCTGTAATCACAGTGGAAGATCGGCAGGAGCCCTGGAGAAAGAGCAGAAACTGACATATGCAGTGTTTTTGCAGGGTTTTCTGTTGACGTTACGGTGGGAGATCAGGAAAACGCTTCACAAATTCCATCCCTCTGTTTACCATTAGTAACTAGTTTGTAAAGGAAACTCCTCCCCCTTTCCTCGGATGAACTCGTGACCTTTTCAAATCATAGCAATTCCTAAAAATCTTAATCACTCAGTGTGTTGGTATCTTATTTAGGATTTGGGGTCCAGATGCAACTAACCAGCATTGTCTTTGGACTCTTGTGTTTCAGGTGTGCAACAATACCAGCGACCGAAAGCATGCTGACAATGTTCTGGAGAGATACGTCACTGAGACTGTTATGAGCATCGTCACAACTTTCTTCAGCTCTCCCTTCTCTGACCAAAGCACGAGTTTACAGGTACGGGATACTATCACTTCAGTTGTTAGCCTGTAGCCTGTTTCAGAGCTGGGTGCTTTGAGATTTCCACTCCCCGTCCGCCCGCTGCGAGGCAACTATTGAGTAAATAGAAAGTTCTAGTATAAACAAAACTCTTGGGTAAATAGTATCTGTAGCAAAAGAAAATACCGTCATTGCTGTGGTCAATTTTTTTTTTTTAATTCTGTAATTTTCCTGTAACTGGACGATGTCCCCTTCAACCCAGAAACTTGTGACTTTTTGACGACTTTCTCTTGTTGAGTTATGTGGCCCTGAGGATTAACAGTTACTTTCTGATTACACGTTATCACGTGCTGAATTGTTTCTTACCCAGCTGAGGCTGAGGGTGGAGACTGTGGTCAATGGTACTGCTTTGACCTTTTTAGTGGCTGCAACAAATTCATGTGTAGTTGCGGGAAGGATGGAAAGACTCAGGGCAAAGACATCGCGCTGTGATTTACAATGTCCACATCTGCTGCAATGTTGGCCTGAGCTGGAATTTACCACAGACGGTTAGAAACCCATTGCAGGAAGTGAGTCATTTAACACTGCAATGAGGTAAATTGAAGTACAAGCTCTCTCCCATTATACAGGAGACTTAAACAGCCAACCTTCAATATTGCAGAGGGCTCCAGCAGTTTTATTTGGTCCTATTTTGAATCTATTAACTGGAACTCTGGCTAAGGTGGGCTGAGAGTTCGGACTCTGCTGTTTTATAAGTTATAAATTTAACAGCCAAACAGATGTGCTGTTGAGTTTTTATATTAAGGTGGAAGAGTTATATGATTAGGTAGTGCAAACCAATATTTCATTCTAAATTCGTCATTAGTAAAGGTTGCTTTTTTTGTTTCATGCCCATTGTTCTTTTTAAATCCCTGCCCTACCAACAAAAAGGAGGAAATATTGTGTTGAACAAGTCACTTATTTTGAACTATGGGCCAAAGATGGTTTAATTTTTTTTTTAGTTAAATTTAGGCCCCTGCATTAGAATTTTCTAAATGCTTTAGATTTTCACCAGCTACGATGCTTTTAATTTAAATGTTGTTCCTTTTGATTCCAATTTTTCCATTAAGTCTCAAGGAAAAATTGGAATTTGAGTAATCATATACAAGTACAGTGTGCCTGCTCACTTGCCCCACGCATTGACATTTTCAAGACTGAGATTGAGAGATTTGTGTTGGGCCAGGGTATCCTGGGACATGATCAGAGGAGGGTAAATGGAACTGAGATTCAAATGATGGGCTGAATGGCCTACTCCTGTTCCTATGTTCCCCACCCTTGTTCCTGATGTTCGACTTCTATTTTTTCCCCTCCCAATCTTAACTTAATTCTTTTGAAAGATTCTAGGACAATGTCCATTGCAGTGGGTGGATTATAGTGCAAGTGCACATAATTAAGTAAAAGTTCACCTTCGTTCAGATATATTTTATGGTTTTACTTTAGTTAGCACCTCCAATATTCTCTATTTGCACATCATCATCATAGGCAGTCCCTCGAAATCGAGGAAGACTTGCTTCCACTCTTTTTAAAAAAGAGTTCTTAGGTGACTGAACAGTCCAATACGGGAATTACAGTCTCTGTAACAGGTGGGACAGATAGTTGTTGGAGGAAAAAGTAGGTGGGGAGTCTGGTTTGCCGCACGCTCCTTCTGCTGTCTGCGCTTGGTTTCTGCATGCTCTCGGCGATGAGACTCGAGGTGCTCGGCGCCCTCCCGGATGCACTTCCTCCACTTAGGGCGGTCTTTGGCCATGGACTCCCAGGTGTCGGTGGGGATGTTGCATTTTATCAAGGAGGCTTTGAGGGTGTCCTTGAAATGTTTCCTCTGCCCACCTGGGGCTTGCTTGCCGTGTAGGAGTTCCGAGTAGAGTGCTTGCTTTGGCAGTCTTGTGTCAGGCATGCGAACAGTGTGGCCCACCCAACGGAGCTTGTTGAGTGTGGTCAGTGCTTCAATGCTGGGGATGTTGGCCTGATAGAGGACGCGAACGTTGGTGCGTCTGTCCTCCCAGGGGATTTGCAGGATCTTGCGGAGACAGCGTTGGTGGTATTTCTCCAGCATTCTGAGGTGTTTACTGTATATGCACAGCTGCATTGAGGAAAAAAAGAGGTGGCTGCAGCTAGCCTACATGTCCCTGGTTGTCCTTTTAATTGATTCTATGGGGCCTACCTTGTTGGTGATCGAAAATGGGAGCCACATATAAGGCAGCGGGCCACATTGAAAGCCCTGAATGGATAGGCCATATTGATGGTGCACTGCTAAGTGTAAAGGCTCTCTTTAGCAGCTGTCTTGGCAGAGCCTCCACATTAGGAATACTGGGCCCAAGTTTGCCCCCACACTTAGAACGGCGCAACACCGTGAGCTGCGCCGACTCTTTAGAACAAAAACCGCGCCTAAAACTTAACTCTGTATTCTCCCCGCTGCTGGAACGTTGCAGGCCATTGGCGCAGCGCAGCACAAGCTGTGGGGGGGGGTGGAAGCCAGGTCCCGGCACTGAAAACAGTGCCAGGACCTCTGCACATGCGCGCTAGAGTCTGCGTGCATGTGCAGTAGCTCCAGGCCACCGAGGCTGCGTGGGAGGGGCCCGAAGTTTCAGTTTTGGTCTCCTAATCTGAGGAAGGACATTCTTGCTATTGAGGGAGTGCAGCGGAGGTTCACCAGACTGATTCCCGGGATGTCTGGACTGACATATGAGGAGAGTCTGGATCGACTGGGCCTTTATTCACTGGAATTTAGAAGGATGAGAGGGGATCTCAAAGAAACATATAAAATTCTGATGGGACTGGACAGGTTAGATGCAGGAAGAATGTTCCCGATGTTGGGAAAATCCAGAACCAGGGGACACAGTCTTAAGGATCAGGGGTAAGCAATTTCGGACTGAGATGAGGAGAAACTTCTTCACTAACCTGTGGAATTCCCTACCGCAGAGAGTTGTTGATGCCAGTTCGTTGGCTATATTCAAGAGGGAGTTAGATGTGGCCCTTACGGCTAAAGGGCTCAAGGGGTATGGAGAGTAAGCAGGAAAGAGGTACTGAGGGAATGATCAGCCATGATCTTATTGAATGGTGGTGCAGGCTCAAAGGGCCGAATGGCCTAATCCTGCACCTATTTTTGATGTTTCTGTGAAGCATGCTGCCCCTAGCCCTGGCCGAATGGGTTCATTGGGGCGGCAAAGATCAGACTCGGGC
This sequence comes from Pristiophorus japonicus, assembly GCF_044704955.1. Lineage (NCBI taxonomy): Eukaryota > Metazoa > Chordata > Chondrichthyes > Pristiophoridae > Pristiophorus > Pristiophorus japonicus. The sequence goes on along the minus strand of NC_091988.1, from coordinate 89,312,225 downwards.
CTCCCTCCTCCACTTCTTCAGCTCCTGCTCCGGCTCTCTTCTCCCCCCTCCCCCCCAAACTCCCACCGTGTTCAGGTCCGCTCCGGCTCCCCCACTCCCTCCTCTCCTCTCTCTCCCCTCTCTTCCCCCCCCCCCCCCTCCTTTCTCTTCCCCCCCCCTCCTTTCTCTTCCCCCCCCCTCCTTTCTATTTTCCCCCCCCACTCCTTTCTCTTCCCCCCCCCCTCCCTCCTTTCTCTTTCCCCCCCCCTCCTTTCTCTTCCCCCCCCCCCCTTTCTCTTTCCCACCTCCCCTCCTTTCTCTTCTCCCCACCCCCCTCCTTTCTCTTTCCCACCCCCCCTCCTTTCTCTTTCCCACCCCCCCTCCTTTCTCTTCTCCCCACCCCCCTCCTTTCTCTTCTCCCCACCCCCCTCCTTTCTCTTCCCCCCCCTCCTTTCTCTTCCCCCCCTCCTTTCTCTTCCCCCCCCTCCTTTCTCTTCCCCCCCCTCCTTTCTCTTCCCCCCCCTCCTTTCTCTTCCCCCCCCTCCTTTCTCTTCCCCCCCCTCCTTTCTCTTCCCCCCCCTCCTTTCTCTTCCCCCCCCTCCTTTCTCTTCCCCCCCCCTCCTTTCTCTTCCCCCCCCTCCTTTCTCTTCCCCCGCCTCCTTTCTCTTCCCCCCCCCCCTTTCTCTTCCCCCTCCTTTCTCTTTCCCCCCCCTCCTTTCTCTTTCCCCCCCTCCTTTCTCTTTCCCCCCCCTCCTTTCTCTTTCCCCCCCCTCCTTTCTCTTCCCCCCCCCTCCTTTCTCTTCCCCCCCCCTCCTTTCTCTTCCCCCCCTCCTTTCTCTTCCCCCCCTCCTTTCTCTTCCCCCCCTCCTTTCTCTTCCCCCCCTCCTTTCTCTTCCCCCCCCTCCTTTCTCTCCCCCCCCCCTCCTTTCTCTTCCCCCCCTCCTTTCTCTTCCCCCCCCTCCTTTCTCTTCCCCCCCCCTCCTTTCTCTTCCCCCCCTCCTTTCTCTTCCCCCCCCTCCTTTCTCTTCCCCCCCCTCCTTTCTCTTCCCCCCCCTCCTTTCTCTTCCCCCCCCTCCTTTCTCTTCCCTCCCCCTCCTTTCTCTTCCCCCCCCCCTTTCTCTTCCCCCTCCTTTCTCTTCCCCCCCCCCCTCCTTTCTCTTCCCCCCCTCCTTTCTCTTCCCCCCCCCTCCTTTCTCTTCCCCCCCCCTCCTTTCTCTTCCCCCCCCTCCTTTCTCTTCCCCCCCCTCCTTTCTCTTCCCCCCCCTCCTTTCTCTTCCCCCCCTCCTTTCTCTTCCCCCCCCTCCTTTCTCTTCCCCCCCTCCTTTCTCTTCCCCCCCCTCCTTTCTCTTCCCCCCCTCCTTTCTCTTCCCCCCCTCCTTTCTCTCCCCCCCCCTCCTTTCTCTTCCCCCCCCTCCTTTCTCTTCCCCCCCCCCTTTCTCTTCCCCCTCCTTTCTCTTCCCCCTCCTTTCTCTTCCCCCCCCCCTCCTTTCTCTTCCCCCCCCTCCTTTCTCTTCCCCCCCCCCTCCTTTCTCTTCCCCCCCTCCTCCTTTCTCTTCTTCCCCCCCCTCTCTCTTCCCCCCCCTCCTTTCTCTTCCCCCCCCCCCTTTCTCTTCCCCCCCCCTCCTTTCTCTTCCCCCCCCTCCTTTCTCTTTCTCCCCCCCCCTCCTTTCTCTTCCCCCCCCCTCCTTTCTCTTCCCCCCCCCTCCTTTCTCTTCTCCCCACCCCCCTCCTTTCTCTTTCCCACCCCCCTCCTTTCTCTTTCCCACCCCCCTCCTTTCTCTTTCCCACCCCCTCTCCTTTCTCTTCCCCCCCCTCCTTTCTCTCTCCCCCCCCCCTCCTTTCTCTCCCCCCCCCTCCTTTCTCTTCCCCCCCCTTTCTCTTCCCCCCCCTCCCCCCCTTTCTCTTCCCCCCCTCCTTTCTCTTCCCCCCCTCCTTTCTATTCTCTCCCCCCTTTCTCTTTCCCTTCTTTCTCTTTCCCCCCCTTCTTTCTCTTTCCCCCCCTTCTTTCTCTTCCCCCCCCCCTCCTTTCTCTTCCCCCCCCTCCTTTCTCTTCCCCCCCCTCCTTTCTCTTTCACCCCCCCTCCTTTCTCTTTCACCCCCCCTCCTTTCTCTTTCACCCCCCCCCCCTTTCTCTTTCACCCCCCCTCCTTTCTCTTTCACCCCCCCCTCCTTTCTCTTTCACCCCCCCTCCTTTCTCTTTCACCCCCCCTCCTTTCTCTTTCACCCCCCCTCCTTTCTCTTTCACCCCCCCTCCTTTCTCTTTCACCCCCCCTCCTTTCTCTTTCACCCCCCCTCCTTTCTCTTTCACCCCCCCTCCTTTCTCTTTCACCCCCCCTCCTTTCTCTTTCACCCCCCCTCCTTTCTCTTTCACCCCCCCTCCTTTCTCTTTCACCCCCCCTCCTTTCTCTTTCACCCCCCCTCCTTTCTCTTTCACCCCCCCTCCTTTCTCTTTCACCCCCCCTCCTTTCTCTTTCACCCCCCCCTCCTTTCTCTTTCACCCCCCCCCTCCTTTCTCTTTCACCCCCCCCTCCTTTCTCTTTCACCCCCCCCTCCTTTCTCTTTCACCCCCCCCTCCTTTCTCTTTCACCCCCCCCTCCTTTCTCTTTCACCCCCCCCTCCTTTCTCTTTCACCCCCCCTCCTTTCTCTTTCACCCCCCCTCCTTTCTCTTTCACCCCCCCTCCTTTCTCTTTCACCCCCCCCTCCTTTCTCTTTCACCCCCCCCTCCTTTCTCTTTCACCCCCCCCTCCTTTCTCTTTCACCCCCCCCTCCTTTCTCTTTCACCCCCCCTCCTTTCTCTTTCACCCCCCCCTCCTTTCTCTTTCACCCCCCCCTCCTTTCTCTTTCACCCCCCCCTCTTTTCTCTTTCACCCCCCCCTCCTTTCTCTTTCACCCCCCCCCTCCTTTCTCTTTCACCCCCCCCTCCTTTCTCTTTCACCCCCCCCTCCTTTCTCTTTCACCCCCCCCTCCTTTCTCTTTCACCCCCCCCTCCTTTCTCTTTCACCCCCCTCCTCCCCTCCCCCCCACCCCTCGCTGTCAGAAACACAGACACTGACAGAGAGAGAGAGAGACACTGGGCGGCGTGCGGGCGTCCCAGCACGCTGTTAGAGGGCTCCTGGTGCTGCAGTCGGTGATTAGAAATGTAATTTTTTAATTTAATTTTTTTAATTTTTTTTATTGATTTATTTATCATTTATTATTGATGCCGGCTCTTTATTTGTAAAAGTGAAGTGTTTAATGTTTGTAAACCCCCCTCCTTCCCAACCCCCCCATCTCTCGATCCCTACGCCTGAATTCTAAGTGTCGGCAAGGTTTTTCTAAGCGTACAAAAATCTACACTTAGTCTATTCTAAGTTAGTTTGGAGTAAGTTTTTGTTGCCTAAATTTGCAAAACAGGCATAAGTGGCTGGACACGCCCCCTTTTTGGAAAAAAAATAATCTGTTCTAAAATGAAACTATACTAACTCACTAAAACTGGAGCAAACTAATGCCGAGAATTGCAATTTCTAAGATGGTCCATTCTCAACTAGTTGCACCAAAAAAATAGGAGCAACTCAGGCCGAAACCGGACCCCACTGATAGTAAGTCAAACACACCACTTATTCCTGTTTTCCTTGAATCTGCAACATTTATAGGATGGAAAATAGGAGCCAAATAGCTGTGGTATTTGAGTTTTGCTCTGTTTTTGATTTTCTGCACAGCACTTTACAGCTTCTACTTTGATCTTCCACTGCCTTCATTTTCAACTCGTGCTTCCTCCTCAGCTGTACCTTCTCTTTTCCAGTAAGAATCTGGTGACCGCCTCAAACCTCGAGCTCTTGGCAATACACGGTATTCTTATACGTTTTGAAGTGCACTTTGATTTGTTCAGATTCTGTACCTCTTCTTTTTAAAGGAGAAATTCCACCTGAGGGCTTTTCTAGGATATTGCGACAATCCTTTTTTATTTTTCTTAACAAGCCACACTTAATATGCTAATGTTTCCAATAGCAAATAGCTGTCTATTTGGTCACAACAGCTTATTGCATTTAACTTTCTCTCTCGCTGAATTATGAGTCAAATTGATGAGGAACTTATTAGGCTTAACACAGTTGCCAACATTCATATTATTTCCAAGACATTTAACGTTTGGCTAAGTAAGAGGAGGGAGGAAAGCTTGTGGATAACATTTTAACATAGGCAAAGATCTATTTCTGTGCTGTTTTAAGCTCCTGTTGAACGATGCAAGATGTGTTTGCACCTTTTCTCCCCCCTCCAAATGCTCTCGTTCTCAATGCTCAGGTCTTGTATAATAGCAGAAAAAACAGTGGCAAGTATGCAGTTGGAGTGTGGTTTGAGGGTTTGATTTGCTCACGGTACTCAGTTTGTGAATTATGACTGTTGAAAATGTACTTTAAGCGTGTGCAATTATGGATACTGTGGTTGCATCTCATGGCTGAACAATACACTGTACTGTTACAGGGTACTCACTGTTGTAATGTAGGAAACACACCAACCAATTTGCACACAGCAAGGTCCCACAAACAGCAATGAGATTACCAGATCATCTGTTTTAATGATGTTGGTTGAGGCATAAATATCTGCTGGGACATTGCGGAGAACTCCCCTGCTCTACTTTGAAATAGGGCAAAGAGATCTTTTGCATCCACCTTCAGGTTGCTATGGGCCCAAATTTCCCCATGAGTTGCACTTTTTTTTGGTGTAACTTGATTTTTCTGGTGTATCTTTTTGGTTGCAAATATGGCCATTTAATTTGCACCAATGCAAGTGAGTTAGTTAGATTTTTTGTTAGGTCAGTTTTTTTTTCAAAAAGGGGCATTCCCAGCCACTTACACCATTTCTGCCAATTTGGCCAGAAAAAAGTTGTACTAACCTAACTTTGGGCAGCGTATGTTTTGTCTGCACAGAAAGACCTTACTTACAGTTAAGGAATCGGTGCAAGTAACTATATTTAAAGCACCACCAAGCACCAAACAAAGCACAAAAAGTAATAAGCAATTATATAACAAATAAAATAGAAGCAACCCTGTACCTAAAACACCAAGGATAAAGTAATGAGCAATCAATAAATAAAAAATTAAAAAATAGAAGGAACCTTGCACTTAAAGCACCAAAGTCAATCAGTAAATAACAAATTAAAAAAATAGAAGTCATACTTTCGGGAACGCAGCAGGCCACCGATGAGGGAGCCCATTCGGCGTGCTTCCGGCCCCTCCCACACAGCCTGCAGCGTGTACTCACAGATTCGGTGTGTTTCGGGCCCCTCCCACACAGCCTGCAGCGTGTACTCACAGATTCGGTGTGTTTCGGGCCCCTCCCACACAGCCTGCAGCGTGTACTCACAGATTCGGTGTGTTTCGGGCCCCTCCCACACAGCCTGCAGCGTGTACTCACAGATTCGGTGTGTTTCAGGCCCCTCCCACACAGCCTGCAGCGCACGTTTGCAGAAACGGCCTGCCAGGAGCTACTGCCTGCGCGCATGTGCAGAAGTCCCGGCACTGTGTTCAGCACCGGGTCCTGGCTCTGCCCCCAATCCATTGATCCTCGCTGCGCCACGACCGAAGAGAGGCTGGGGAGTGGCCACAATACCGACGTCGTTTTTCGACGCGCTTGGAGGCGGACAAAAACGGTGCGCCTCAGGTGAGGCACCAGAAAAAAAAGTTAGGGAAATTCTAGCCCTTTATATTTAACAAATATCTTTGCATCAGAAGTCTCAACCTGTTGCCTTCATGAAATGAAACGTTGGTTTTGAGTTTGTATGAAGATTTGAGAATCCTTTTAAGAGCACTTCATGCCATACCACTTCATGCACCTGAATGGAACATTGCTTTGAAGTGGGCAGTGCCAGAGGATTGCAGTACAGTGTTTGGTAAATGGGGTACAATAATGAGAAATCGGACTTGAATAATTTACCTTGGGTTGAATAAGGGCGGGGCAAGAAGTGGTGATTAGAGTGGGTGGAGGCTTGTGTAGGGTATAAACACTGGCATAGTTAGGCGCAATGGCCTGTTTCTGTGCTGCCGATGCTCTTTAATTAAAATCATCGCATCAAACTTCACAGAAGGAGAGCATTGGGCTCATCGTGCCTGTGCCAGCTCTTTAAAAGAGCTATCCAATTAATCCCACACTTCTATTCTTTTTCCCACAGCCCTACAAATTTTTCATTTTTAAGAATATATCCAATTCCCTTTTGAAGGTCATTTATCAAATCTATTTCCGCCATCCTTTCAGGCAGTGCATTCTAGATCACAACAAGTTGCTGCCAAAACAAAATTCTCCTCATCTCCCCTCTGGTTCTTTGCCATTCTGAGAGCAATAGAAATGTGTAGTTTTGAACCGAAGGATTGGTTGATAGACTTGACCTTCAGTCTAATCCTTTGAAAGTAATCCTTTCTGTATTGGTTTTGCAGGATCATGCATTATGCACCTAAGGTTTGGAGTGGGGTTAAAAGGTATTGTTGGCACACAGCGGTTCGATTGTACTTGAGTTCAGAAAACAAACGGCATTGCCTTTAGAAATCATGATAGACAGTTGCACTGACGCACTTGGGTGGGGCAGGATGAATGAAGTAAGAATGCAACATTCAGGGGTTTTTTTGAGCATGGTGTCAATAAAACCTCACCTGACCCTTTGTATGACTCCATTCAGATGATAAAATATATATATCTTTATGCATCCTTTTTATTTTAACCTGAATGGAGTCACACAAAGAGGCAGTAGCCTGTTAACATGACAGTAACAGTTAGAGATTAAAAAAAAAAGAAAATCGACCAATGGAAAGGTGCAACATTTACACAGTGGCTTTCAGCATCGGCAGAGAGAAGAGCATGGGTCACCAGTGTGAGTTCGAATGAACATAAGAACATAAGAAATAGGAGCAGGAGTAGGCCATTTGGCCCCTTGAGCCTGCTCCGCCATTCAATAAGATCATGTTGCTATGATCTTGGCCTCAACTCCACTTCCCTGCCCGCTCCCCATAACCTTTGGCACCTCATAACCCCAGACTCCCTTATCGTTCAAATGATCTGCGTCCAAAACACTGACCTATCTTTTATATTCACAGATGCTGTTGGACTTGTTGTTTATTTCCAGCCTTTTCTCGGTTTATTCCAGACAAAAAAGCTTCCATCAGTGCTGGAGGAACGTCGGTAGCGTTGCTCCAGTACTTGTGGGCGAATTTGGAGGGTTTGGTGCTACAGTTGCACTGTAACCAAAAGGAAAGATTAAAGTGGCACTATGCTAGGAAAAAAAAAACTGACATTTAAATCGTGCCATTCTCAGGGTATCAGCATAGTTTCATAGCCAACTAATTACTTTTGAAGCGTTTTCACTGTTTTATAGGCAAACACAGCAGCCAATTTGAACACGGCAAGGTGTTGCAAACAGCAGTGAGATAATTGACCAGATCATTTGTTTGGCAGTTACTATGGTGGCCAGGACACCGGGTGCACTCTGCTCTAATTCACATAGCCCCACGGGATCTTTTATGTCCACCTAAATGAGTAGATAGGGCCCCAGTGTAGAGTCTTGTCTGAAAGATGACACCTCTGACAGTGCAGCATTCACACAGTACTGTACTGAAGTGTCAGCACAGATTATCTGCTCAAGTCCTGAAGTGGGGCCTGAATCTGTGACCACCTGACTCAAGCGAAAGTGCTGCCAACTGGACCAAGCTGGCACCTGTTGGCAAACGGTGTTAATTTTAACCACAAAATAAAATCTCCTCACATCAAATGACAAGAAACCTTTAATGCCATGACTGAAAGTACATGCAACAAACCTGGCTATGTTCAGTATTAATCTCAGAAAATTGAATTGTTGGGGATTGTTATTTAGTCTTCATAATTTTATTAAATATAATGTAGGAATGAGGAAAGTCAGTTCAAATATTCCACGACTTGTTTCAGGATCCAGTTGGTCATTTTTCTTCTCTTTCATATCATGCTCCCGTACAATTGATCCAATTCCATTTTCAATACATAACCTTAAGTCTACTTTTACTGCATTTCATGGGAATCTGTTCCAAAAATTGAAGCATGAAGAAATGATTCAGTCAGTTTAATACGTGGCCTCCTTAGTTTATTGTTTGTGTGTCAATAAAACAGAAATTGCTGGAAGCTCAGCAGGTCAGGCAGCATCTGGGCTGTGAGAAACTGAGTTAACGTTTCAGGTCGCTGACCTTCCACCAGAACTCTTTCTCTCTCCGCAGACAAGGCCTGACCTGCTGAGTATTTACTAAAACTTTCAGTTTTAGATTTTCAGTATCTACAGTATTTTGCTCTTTTTTTGTTATATGCTTTAATCCTGGCTTCAAAAACATTCCATATAACGTGATGTGTTATTGCCTAAAGGCTTAAATATTGCCTCCCAAGATATTTCCTAGTGTGAATGCTAGTTGTGCTGGGATTGGTTAGATGTATCAAATTACAAATAGTCCCATTATTTGCTACATGTTGTTCAGCGAGTGAACCTCAGTTACTTCCTTCTGCGTCTAACATCTCGAGGTAACTTCTGAAAATCCAGAAGTGTATCAACCTTCAGAGGTTCTCCATGAACTTGATTGACATGTGCCTTTTGTAAATCTGTATCAGCGTGGAGTTTTTTTTACTCAATTTGCTTTTGCACGAGAATGACCAACATGAACACAGATTGACTATCCTCATTAACCTTAAGATGGTTCAGTTATTAGAACTGGTAGTGGAATCATCATTTACTTACAACAAAGAATTGCAAATGATCAAAGATTGCCGCTGAATATATAATTCATTTTTTTCATTGCAATAATTGCCAATTGGCTGCTTTGTTGCTTTGAAGTACCAGAAGTTGCTTTGGACATATCTGTTTTAAAACAATCATTGCTCGTCTGACCAGTGCCTTCCATGGTGGTATTGACAGTGATGGCAAGCAGTTGATGATACAACAGTTCATAGAATCATACAGAATAGACGGAGGCCGTTTGGCCCATCAGACCTGTGCTGGCTCTTTGAAAGAGCGATCCAATTAGTCCCGTTTGCCTGCTCTTTCCCTATAGCCCTGCAATTGTTTTCATTTTTCCAATGTTTTGATTTGGCGCTTCCACAAAGGAAGTGGTAAGTTTCAAATAAAAACTCTTGGGGACTTCTGGATTGAGATTTGCAGTGAATTCAGACACTCTAATATCGATAACCCACAATTCCCCCTGGTGTTGGAGCCGACACTGGCCATTTAAATATTTTACGGTAGACTTTCCAGTGTTGTCAGCACCTGTATAAATCTAAGAAAAAGTTCTTTGTTCCATATTTGAGCTTGATACGTTTCTTACTTTTAATAAATCTGCACTGTAAGTGGGGCTTCGTTCATTTTACTCAGACCAGTTTTAATCCTGAAGGTGGTGGGAGGGTGCATGACATTGTGATTGGAAATGCTTTGGAATAGGGGAACCTTTCCTGTTTTCCACCACGCTATTGCACCAACATGCTGGCCTTTGCATGGTGTTCTTGTTTACTAAATAGTTGGTGTCAAGCAAGCTGTTAATCAAATATCATCTTTTTTCTGTGAATTATCCAGACTCGCCAGCCTATCTTTGTGCAGTTGTTGCAAGGAGTGTTCAGAGTCTACCACTGCCCTTGGCTATCTGCTACCCAGAAGGCTTCAGTTGAGAGTTGCATTAAGGTGCTATCAGAAGTAGGTAAGCATTTTACCGGGGGGGGTGGGGTGGGGTGGGGAATGCTGGTAAGGAGGACTTATTGCAGGTTGCTAAACACTGCTATAATTCACTGTGAAAATGTACCACTGTATTCAAAGCTGCTGTTCTATTGAAATACCTGCAGTTTTTAATACACTACATCGCCCATTTTTCTTCAGTGAGCTAGGACAGTGTGCTGCTCTGTTCCACTAACTCTGTGACTGCTGTTCATGATGCTTCTTGATCAGACATGCTTTCTTAAGGTGGGTCAATTTAACACTGTTTATCGTGATCTTTGGTCTGGAGCTTTCTGGCGGCACTCCCTCCCAGGCAGTCCACAAAGGCAACTTCCCCACAAGAGAGGTGGACAGTGTTCAAATGTCAGCCAATTAGGTGACAAACCCATCGATTCCTATCCTGGAGCAACTGGGTGTTGTACGAAGCATGTGGACTTGGTAATAAGGTGAACTACCCACGTCAAAATGCTTCGTATTCTTGGAACATTAACTCGCCTGGATTTTTGGCGAAGAATTGACCAGTATAGTGCTCAGCGCCTTTAGAGGGTCTACTCAGAGCACGTTAATGAGCGTTTTTCTCAAAATGCGCCCTTTTTTGCATTGTCGATATTTCTCATTTCAAACAACAACTGTCCGCATCAAGGTGCAGACTGAAGTGCCTCAACTTCAGCCCAATCTCGAGTTGCATTCAATAAATTTTTTCATTTCTTGCATCAACCATCCTTTTAACTTCTCTGACTGGTATTGATGTTACTCAACATTGTGCCAAATTGTGGTCACTACAGTGCTGGGCCTTCGCTCACGAGCAACTGATTGGGAGGGCTGCCCAAACACACTTCACATAGGACACTTGCAGACAGCACAGCGATAAACGTCTCATCAACCTGGGCTGGATTTGAAGCCAGGTCCCAGAGGTGAAAAGGGATCAATTGTGCTGTGTAAGCCTTTTGCATTTATTCAGAGCCTCTGCTCGTAAAGCAGTTGGTGATATATAGAAGCAGTGGTCGGTTCATGCTCAGTGAGGGTCTACTGTAGTGCAAGTATATTGATACAAAATATTTAGGGCCAAGGAAGCTATAAAGGAGGTTGAGGAACTATGGGCCCAAGTTTCGCCTAAAACAGCGCAGCCTGGACCTGGACGCCCGTTTTTCGCGCCAGAAAATGCGCCTAAAAAAAACTTAGCTATTCTCCGACTCCCTGCAGGTCCTCTGGAGCTAGGCGCGGCGCAGCACGAGCTGTAGGGGGCGGAGCCAGGTCCCTGCGCTGAAAACAGTGCCGGGACCTCTGCACATGCGCGCTACAGTGGGCGCGCATGTGCAGTAGCTCCAGGTGCCCAAAACTGTGGGAGGGGCCCGAAGCACGCAGCCCCTAGCCCTGGCCGAATGGCCTTACTGGGGCTGCGTGAATAAGGCTCCTCCCACCCGACCGGACCTCCGCTCCCCCTGGGACCTCCGCGCCGCTTTTCTCCCCCCCCCCCCCCCCCCCCCACTCCGCGACCCCCCCCAACCCGGACCTCCGTGACCCCCTCCCAAGACCCGACGCCACCTACGTGTCAATCCAACCCGAGGTCTTGGGCCCAGCCGTTCAGCCTCCTCTCCCTTTTCCCCCCCACCCCCCCTTCCTCTCTCCTTCCCCTCCTCTCTCCTTCCCTCCTCTCTCCTTCCCTCTACCCCCACCAATAAATCAATCACCAAAAATTAATAAAAAATAAAACATTTTAAAAATCAATAAATAAAATAAAACTGGAGGGACCGTCCTAGCACGCTGTTGGAGGACTCCCGGTGCTGCAGTCGGTAAGTAGAAAATGTTTTATTTATTGGTTTTTTTAAAATTATTTTTTATTAATTTTTTTGGATTGATTTATTGATGTATTTATCATTTATTATTGATGCTCTTTATTTGTAAAACTGAAGTGTTTAATGTTTGTAAACTTCCCTTTAAACCCTCCCCCCCCCCCCCCCCCCATTCCCTATGCCTGATTTGTAACCTACGCCTGATTTTCTAAAGTGTAGACAAGGCTTTTTTGAACGTACAAAAATCTTCACTTACTCCATTCTAAGTTAGTTTGGAGTAAGTTTTCACTGCCTAAACTTTAAAAACAGGCGTAAGTGGCCAGACACGCCCCCTTTTGGAAAAAAAATTCTGTTCCAAAGTGCAACTGTTCTAACTGACTAGAACTGGAGCAAACTAAATGCCGAGTATTCAAATTTCTAAGATACTCCATTCTAAACCAGTTGCTCCAAAAAAACAGGAGCAACTCAGGTCAAAACTTTGCCCCTATAAGTGGGTTTAACCACTGCAGTTAATTGATGTAGAATATAATGTGACTTGTAATATAAACTTCAAAACAAACAGATTGCCCATATCTTTTTCTGGAACTGCTGCAAACCGATATGGGAGAAACATAGGAACATAGAAAGTAGGTGCAGGAGTCGGCCATTCGGCCCTTCGGCCCTTCGAGCCTGCACCACCATTCAATATGATCATGACTGATCATGCAACTTCAGTACCCCATTCCTGCTTTCTCTCCATACCCCTTGATCCCTTTAGCCGTAATGGGCCACATCTAACTCCCTTTTGAATATATCTAACGAACTGGCCTCAACAACTTTCCGTGGTAGGGAATTCCACAGGTTCACAATTCTCTGAGTGAAAAAGTTTCTCCTCATCTCGGTCCTAAATGGCTTACCCCTTATCCTTAGACTGTGACCCCTGGTTCTGGACTTCCCCAACATTGGGAACATTCTTCCTGCATCTAACCTGTCCAGTCCGGTCAACATTTTATATGTTTCTATGAGATTCCCTCTCATTCTTCTAAATTCCTTTGAAAATGAGCTTAGTCGATCCAGTCTTTCTTCATATGTCAGTCCTGTCATCCCGGAAATCAGTCTGGTGAACCTTCGCTGCACTCCCTCAATAGCAAGAATGTCCTTCCTCAGATTAGGAGACCAAAACTGGTCACAATATTCAAGGTGTGGCCTCACCAAGGTAGTAAGATCTCCCTGCTCCTATACTCAATTCCTCTCGCTATGAAGGCCAACATACCATTAGGCATCTTCACCGCCTGCTGTACCTGCATTCCAACTTTCAATGACTGATGTACCATGACACCCAGATCTCGTTGCACTTCTCCTTTTCCTAATCTGTCACCATTCAGGTAATAATCTGCCTTCCTGTTTTTACCACCAAAGTGGATAACCTCACATTTATCCACATTATACTGCATCTGCCATGTATTTGCCCACTCACTGAACCTGTCCAAGTCACCCTGCAGCCTCTTAGCTTCCTCCTCACAGCTCACACTGCCACCCAGCTTAGTGTCATCTGCAAACTTGGAGATATTACATTCAATTCCTTCATCTAAATCATTAATGTATATTGTAAATAGCTGGGGTCCCAGCACTGAACCTTGAGGTACACCACTAGTCACTGCCTGCCATTCTGAAAAGGACCCGTTTATTCCTACTCTTTGCTTCCTGCGTGCCAACCAGTTCTCTATCCACATCAGTACATTACCCCCAATACTATGTGCTTTAATTTTGCACACTAATCTCTTGTGTGGGACCTTGTCAAAAGTCCTTTGAAAGTCTAAATACACCACATCCACTGGCTCCCTCTTGTCCACTCTACTGGTTACATCCTCAAAAAATTTGTCAAGCATGATTTCCCTTTCATAAATCCATGCTGACTTGGACTGATCCTGTCACTGCTTTCCAAATGCTATTACACCTTTAATAATTGATTCCAACATTTTCCCCACCACCGATGTCAGGCTGACCGGTCTATAATTCCCTGTTTTCTCTCCCTTTTTTAAAAAGTGGGGTTACATTAGCTACCCTCCAATCCATAGGAACTGATCCAGAGTCTATAGAATGTTGGAAAATGACCACCAATGCATCCGCTATTTCTAGGGCCACTTCCTTAATTACTCTGGGATGCAGACTATCAGGATGCAGGGATTTATCGGCCTTCAATCCCATCAATTTTCCGAACACAATTTGCTGACTAATAAGGATTTCCTTTAGTGTGTACTAAGTTGAGATGTGGGAAAGGATTGTACTGGCTGTGCCAGCAACAGGTTGAAACCAGGCAGTGACTCCTGCCTCCCCCAAGACATTGTGCTTGGAACAGTGGAGACTGCCAACCTTCTGGGCTCACTTTTATTTCTTCCTTGTTTTTTCTTACGGCAGCGGAGGGGAGGCCAGTGGAAGCTGTTCTTGGCACCACGCCAAAGCTGTATGCGTGCTTCCGCGATTGCTGCTGCGATTATAGTCGGAGTGCTGTCCTTAGCGGGTAGTGACTTCCATAGAGTGCTAGATGGGCAAGAGTCGGGGCAAACTAAGCAGAAGAGAGGAAAATTGAGCCAAGAACGGCACAGGTATTACTGTATTGAAGGAATCTGGGCACTGAAGAGGATGTCTTGATTTATTTGAAACCCTTCTACCACCCGGGATGAGGAAATCTATTTCTTTGATTTTTTTTTTTACAATTGGTTTTAGTCAATTTACAGTTGACCTAACTGGTAAACTATCTTCCTGCTGGTCTGGAAAGATACTTACTCTGATGTCAAGCCAAGTAGACAGGACCAAACTTACCTACCATCATACTGGGAGAGCTTGGTGACTTTGATCACCAACTTCAAAAGGTTTCAGTACAGAGGTCTTCCTGCTTGACGAAGCCTCAATAAGTATATTTGCAGTTGGACACAAACTTTAGACAAATGTTTTAATTTGCTTAACATCCATTACAGCCAAGAGCAGAACCATAGCCATCCCTGTGGACTTGGACAGCCAGGTCAACAATCTCTTCCTGAAGTCTCACAACATTGTCCAGAAGACCGCGATGAGCTGGCGAATGTCGGCACGCAACGCTGCCCGGAGAGACTCTGTTCTCGCTGCCTCGCGGGATTATCGCAATATCATCGAGCGATTGCAGGTATGAGAGTAGATGCAGCCCGTAAAACCTGGCTCCACCCCACTTTACTGGTTTTTGTTAACTTTCTGCTTTGAATGAGATATTTCAATTTTTTTATTTTCCATATTGTTTCGTCATCTTAAAGCAGTCTCACTCTTTCCCTCTCTGCAGCTTTGTGTTTTGTGTTTGAAGATCTGCTTCCTCTGAGGGCACCATCTCTGCTTGCATTTTTTTCCCTTTGCATTGCTCAGTCATTGGATCTCTAAATTCTGGTAGTTTCCTCCTCTTCGTGTCTGTCACCCAACCCGTTTACTTGGTTACTCCATTCTTCTGCTATTCTCACGGGCACTTTGATGATGAAGACATGATCAAGTTAAGAACCCCTGAACGTTTGAAATGAAGTCGGGTAAACGTTTGAGTTCTTGCATTGCTAGCAGCTTGCACCATAAATAAAATGGCCGACTAATCACTCTGAAATATGAACACGTTGGATTTTTGTAAGAAACTTATGTTACTTACTGCACCTTAACCGTGCTGGGAAAAAAATTGAGGGACTATATACTCTCCAAGAATAAAAATTTTAAAGTGCATTAGTACTAACCTGTTGTGGTTTCCCAGAACATCAGATTAATGGCTGCATTGACCCTGAGTGCAAGAGCAAAACAAGATGGAGAGTAGAATTTACAACTTATTTCATGTTCATATTCTTGAAACCCAATACATTAAAATGAAACTGATACCAGTCTAACTGTGTTACATGCTAACCGAACACTTAAAGCTTTTAATGGAATACATTCTGGCTGATTTCAAAATCATCCCTCATGGGAACTTGTATTACTCAGAGTTCAGTTAGACCACACATGTCTGTCTATAGAGTGCAATGCACAGCCATCGCAGGATGAGAATGGAAGTGTTGTCAGGAGCGAACACCCTGGCAGTTTCGGCTTTCCATTCTCCATAATCTTGGATCGCTGAAGCAAACTGTAGCGTTCCTTCCACTGTCTCAGCTAACTGCATGGACGCGTGACTGAATCCAGAACCATTCTGGTCTATAGGATCAACTGGATAATCAAGCTGTGCTAATGGGGGAGGGAAGATAGAAGGACCTCTTCCAATTTCTGACATCATCTTTTCACAATAATGGCTTCCATGTGGAGAGCAACATTAACATTTCAAAATGTGGTTTTCGCTGTCTTCAATTTTAATAATTACTGTGGCAGATTTTGGCAACTGCTTTCTGTGGTGTAATCAACGTCCTTTTATACATGTTCTTGCAACTGGCAAGCAATTGCGGTGAATTAATAGATAAATAGGATCTCGCTGAAAGTGGATGCAGCCCGTTGAAAAATCATGAGTTGACCTTTGGAAGCTACCTATATTTGGAAGGGTGTTGTCGGAGTTCAACTGTATCTGCTTTGCTTGTGGAATTGGTGATTAAATGGCACTGTTTGTTGAAATTCAGGATATAGTGTCAGCGCTTGAAGATCGCCTCCGGCCCCTTGTTCAGGCCGAACTCTCTGTACTAGTTGATGTCCTTCATCGGCCCGAGCTGCTTTTCCCAGAGAATACTGAAGCAAGGCGCAAGTGTGAAAGTGGCGGGTTTATCTGCAAGTAAGTTTTCAAATTCTCGCCTTCGAATTGTTGCTGCCCACTGAGCAATTTTTTTTTTAAATCATTGTATCGAATGCTCCGCATTTAATAGAAAAAATCTTAATAGAAATAATCTCTCCCGTAGAGCTGTTTTTAAACTAGGATTTGTCAGAGATTTCTGCTTTGCAGATTTGTAGACAGCAGGCACATTGAGTAACGTCACCCCAAGTGCTTTTTAAAAAAATATATATATCCCAAAGCACTTTATTGGTTGAAGTGATGATGCAGAGGAACTGAGTGTTGGAGCACTAATAGAGCAACCCGGTGAATGACCGACATTGGTTGGTTTCGTACTCCATCAGTTCTTGGAGTCATGTCAAGTGGTGAGGTGAGGGGCCCAGCAAAGATGGCAGCATCTTTCCACAGGAAGGAGGACAAATCGGACGGTAGAGTCACACATGGTCTCTCCTGTCTTTGTCACCCCTTCCTCCCTGGACTGAAGCTAACAGAAGATTTAAAAGAAGAAAAGTTACTTTTTTGTGTGTTAAATTCAATGGGGAGCGATATTGGTGTATCTTGTTTTTGACTACTTCATGGACTTTGCAACTGATGTCATTTGAAAAGTAATATCCTTGAATCTCGAACATATCGTTTATTCATTTGTTCTTGAGCTATGGGCATTAATAGCAAGCCTACACTTATTGTCCATCTTTCATTTCCTGGGAAGATGGTGTTGGACCTACTTGATATTTAATATATATGTCCCATAATTTTTCATAGACTAAATTTTCCTTTAACTTGGTACTCACTGCATTAAAATGCATGAAAATTGTAGGAGGGCTAGTTAGCAACATACTGGGCCCAAGTTTCGGGCTGCGCCTTTACCTGGACGCCCGATTTTCGCGCCAGAAAGTGCGCCTAAAAAAAACTTGCCTATTCTCCAGCTCCCTGCAGGTCTTCTGCAGCCGGGCGCAGCGCAGCACGAGTTGTTGGGGGCGGAGCCAGGTCCCTGCGCTGATAACAGGGCCAGGACCTCTGCACATGCGCGCTACAGTAGGTGCGCATGTGCAGTAGCTCCAGGCGCCCAAAACTCTGGGAGGGGCCCAAAGCACGCAGCCCCTAGCCCTGGCCGAATGGCCTCACTGGGGCTGCGTTCATAAGGCTCCTCCCACCCGATCCGATCCCTGCCCCCCGCCCCCCCGCGACTCTCTCTCTCTTTGCCCCCCCCCACCACCCCGGACCTCCGCGACTCTCTTTTCCCCCCTCCCCCCGGACCTCTGCGACTCTCTTTTCCCCCCTCCGCGACTCTCTCTTTTCCCCCCCCCGGACCTCCGCGATTCTTTCTCCCCCCCCCCCCCCCCCCCTCCCCCGAGACCCGACGCCACCTACCTGTATATCCAGCCCGAGGTCTTGGGCCCGGCCGTTCAGCCTCCTTCTCTCCTTCCCTCCCCCCTCCTCTCCTTCCCTCCCTCCCTCTCTCCTTCCCTCCCACCTCTCTCCTTCCCTCCCTCTCTCCCTCCATCCATCCCACCCTCTCCCCTTTCCCCCTCCCTCCTTCTCTCCCTCCCTCCCTCCCTCCCTCCTTCCCTCCCTCCCTCCTACCCTCCCTCCCCACCCTCCCTCCTTCCCTCCCTCCCTCCTCTCTCCTTCCCTCCCTCCCTCCTCTCTCCTTCCCTCCCTCCCTCCTCTCTCCTTCCTTCCCTCCCTCCTTTCTTTCCCTCTCCTTCCCTCCCTCCCTCCTCTCTCTCCTTCCCTTCCTCCCTCCCCTCTCTCCTTCCCTTCCTCCCTCCCCTCTCTCCTTCCCTCCCTCCCTCCCCTCTCTTTCCCTCCCTCCCTCCCCTCTCTCCTTCCCTCCCTCCCCTCTCTCCTTCCCTCCCTCCCTCCTCTCTCTCGTTCCTTCCCTCCCTCCCTCCTCTCTCTCCTTCCCTCCCTCCCCCCTCTCTCTCCTTCCCTCTCTCCTTCCCTCCCCTCCCTCCCTCCCTCTCTCTCCTTCCCTCTCTCTCTCTCTCCTTCCCTCCCTCCCTCCCTCCCTCTCTCTCCTTCCCTCCCTCCCTCCCTCCCTCCCTCCCTCCCTCTCTCTCCTTCCCTCCCTCCCTCCTCTCTCTCCTTCCCTCCCTCCCTCCTCTCTCTCCTTCCCTCCCTCCCTCCTCTACTTCCCTCCCTCCCTCCTCTCTCTACTTCCCTCCCTCCCTCCTCTCTCTCCTTCCCTCCCTCCCTCCTCTCTCTCCTTCCCTCCCTCCCTCCTCTCTCTCCTTCCCTCCCTCCCTCCCTCCTCTCTCTCTTTCCCCTCCCTCCCTCCCTCCCCTCTCCTTCCCTCCCCTCTTCCCCCCCCCTCCTCTTCCCCCCTTCTCCTTCTCCCCTTCCCTCTCTTTCTCCCTCCCCCCCCCCTTCTCCCTCCCCCCCCCCCCTTCTCCCCTCACCCACCCACTCCCTCTCCCCCCGCTGTCAGAAACACGGACACTGACAGACAGAGAGTGAGAGACACACAGACAGACAGAGAGATAGAGACATTGACAGAGACACACTGGGGGGACCGTCCCAGCACGCTGTTGGAGGGCTCCCGGTGCTGCAGTCGGTAAGTAGAAAATGTTTTATTTATTGATTTTTTTAAAATTATTTTTATTAATTTTTTTTGATTGATTGATTTATTGATGTATTTATCATTTATTATTGATGATGGCTTTTTATTTGTGAAACTGAAGTGTTTAATGTTTGTAAACTTCCCTTTAAACAACCCCCCCCCCCCCATTCCCTACGCCTAATTTGTAACTTACGCCTGATTTTCTAAAGTGTAGACAAGGTTTTTTCGAACGTGCAAAAATCTTCACTTACTCCATTCTAAGTTAGTTTGGAGTAAGTTTTCACTGCCGAAACTTTGAAAACAGCGTAAGTGGCCGGACATGCCCCCTTTTGAAAAAAAAATTCTGTTCCAAAGTGAAACTTCCAACTGACTGGAACTGGAGCAAACTAAATGCCGAGAATTCAAATTTCTAAGATACTCCATTCTAAACCAATTGCTCCAAAAAAACAGGAGCAACTCAGGCCGAAACTTGGCCCCACTGTAACTGAGCATATGCTTTCATTTGTAATAGGCTGATAAAACACACAAAGCAACTGTTGGAAGAGAATGAAGAGAAGTTATGCATCAAAGTTCTACAGACTCTTCGAGAGATGATGACCAAGGATCGAGGCTATGGCGAGAAGGTAGCTTGTGTTTCTGGTTGGCTCTTCCGACTGCCCCACGAATAGCTTATTTCCTTTGTGTTGTCTATTGAAATCAATTTGATTTTTTTTTCTTTCTTTCTCAAAAAAAACTAAAATTTAAGCTTTTGAAAGTTTCGGCATGGTGCTATCAACCCATCAAAAGTAAATCCACTTCATGTATAATGTCAGACAAAATATTCTTCATGTCCAAAATGTCTGAGATTCTGTAAAGGTTTATACAAAACACACAGAAGCTATAAATAATGATGAAACAACTTGACAGGTGATTGAGCAGTTTATGTAGATTAAGGTATTCAAAAGTCCTTCTTTCCACATTTGTTATCCATGAGTAATGATCTAAAGTCCGTGTAGTTCCCTTCTCCTCGGCTGATGTCTGCCCGTTTCTGCATGTTTCTAATAATCACTTCACGTTACCACCTCCTTTTGAGTACTAGATGTTCTTTCATAGAACTACCTTTGCACCTCCTCACACCACCCCCCACCCCCCCAAAAAAAAATCAGCCTTGGCTCCATCAGTGCTGGCCCATATTCTAACTGCTGCTGGCGTGTGAAAATGAATGACATATACTTGTAGTAAAAGCATTTAAAGTTTCAGAATTCATATTAAATTTTGTTTAAAATTACCCATGCATTGGGGGAACCCATTTCCTGTTGTTGGTTGGGACTTTCCTTCGGTGTCAGCTCTTCAGTGTATATGGGGGCTCCCCTCCCCCATCAACAGAAACAAATCCACGGATGGTTAACGGGCACTGAAACCATCACTGTTGAAGGAGTAATGAGGAGGGCTGTTAGCCATGCTTAATGGGATTTGGATGTCCCAGTGATTTTTCTGCCTGCATATAGATTTCTCAATAAATATCTCTGACATGATCCCAGAGGTACGATGGAAGAAGAACAACTCCCCCATGTAATGGATCTGATCCAGGAACCACTTCTGAAGTACAAAGAAACATGGAGTATGAAGAATGTCCCAGGTCTGAGCCGCGATCTTTGATTCATCTTGGAGCTGTCTTGGACACTGTTTAAGCAGAGCTCCTTTGGTTTGCCTGAAACTACCATCTTGGGATTGTATGGAAGGGAACTGTAGGACTAATTGGTTTATCCACCACTTTGGACACACCCTCATTCTCTATAGAGCTTATTACTAATCCAAAGCTACCAGAATACTTCTTAAACTGTTCGGGAGATCAGCAAGAAACTACATAACTAAATTATCGCGCTCGACATATCAAGTAAATACTCCAGGAAATACTCAAGGACAGCCTCATAATCTCTCATGCAAGAAACTGCTGTAAGCTTAGAAATCAAATTGGATGGTCGGCTGGTTAGGACTTTAGGTCTTCACCCATTACTTATGCCAAGAACCACTCCATAAGAACTTATATACGCACAATATCTAGTAATATAGTGTTGCCCTCGGGGTGAACAACAACAACGTGTATTTATATAGCGCCTTTAACACTTCACAGGAGTATTATGAGATGAAAAATTTGACACCGAGCCACATAAGTAGAAATTAGCGCAGGTGACTAACAGCTTGGTCAAAGAGGTAGGCTTGAAGGAGAAAAGAGAGGTGGAGAGGTTTCGGCAGGGAGTTCCAGAGCTTAGGGTCTAGGCAACAGAAGGCACGGCCACCAATGGTTGAGTGATTATAATCAGGGATGCTCAAGAGGGCAGAATTAGAGGAGTGCAGACATCTTGAGGGTGGGGTTGTGGGGCTGGAGGAGATTACAGAGATAGGGAGGGGTGAGGCCATGGAGGGATTTGTAAGTAAGGATGAGAATTTTGAAATCGAGGCGTTTCTTAACTGGAAGCCAATGTAGGTCAGCGAGCACAGGGGTGATGGGTGAGCGGGACTTGGTGCGAGTTAGGACACGGGCAGCCGAGTTTTGGATCACCTCTCGTTTACGTAGGGTAGAATGTGGGAGGCCAACCAGGAGTGTGTTGGAATAGTCAAGTCTAGAGGTAACAAAGGCATGGATGAGGGCTTCAGCAGCGGATGAGCTGAGGCATGGGCGGAGACGGGTGATGTTACGGAGGTGGAAATTGGCGGTCTTGGTTATGCTGCGGATATGTGGTCGAAAGTTAATTTTAGGGTCAAATATGACACCAAAGTTGCGAACAGTCAAAAAGGAATCATTGTTACTGTCATTTTCTCATTGGAATTCAGACATTCCAAGAGTGTAACACACGATTGGACCATCCAGTTTGGGCTGAGATTTATTGAAAGTACCACATGGAGTAGTTGAGACGAATAGCACAGATGTATTTATGGGGAAGCTAGATAAGTGCATGAGGGAGAAAGGAATAGCAGGATCTGCTGACAAGGTTAGGTGAAGTAGGGTGGAAGGAGACTCGTGTGGAGCATAGATCATAGTGGGGCCGAATGGCCTATTACTGTGCTGTAAAATCTACGTTTTAAAAAAAAAATCCGACCATTGCAGAAAATCAATACAGTGGGTTTCACTTTAAAACAGAACTCGTGCTTCCTCCAATTATAAAAAATAATAAGCACAGCACTTCTAATAATACTGAAACTCAGCCAGTGTCCAGAACACACAGCCTGTACACAATGCTCAGTGTGCCAATGTGGACTCTTCACTTCTGTTGTACAGCCTGATGGGAAGAGCCGAGGATCTACTGGAGGTGGATGTATCTTCCTTGCCCTTTTTGAAGTTCCATTTGAGACAAAGGAAATCAAAATGCTGTCTTGCACAGTTGGACAAGTCTTGCAGTCATCCATGGGCTGGAAATCAGGTTAACCACTGGTATGGACGCTTAGTAAGTCAGCTGTCTGGAATGATAACTGTGTCTTCTATCCACGATGAGAGTTAGCAGCTTCTGACACTGGATACACTGAGAGGCTCGTCATTTGCTGAACAATGATCATACTGAATCATTTCTCCGTACAATCTACAAGAGGGTTGCATTCCAGAAAGGGTTAAATGTGGACTATATAGGGTGACCTGTTCTAACCTGAAAATACTGCAAAGGGAAAAATCTGCCTTTATGTCACAAGCTCACAAGGAAACAGTCAACCTCTCAGAAACAAGTGGATACAGTACTTGACCACCTTGAACAAAAGCTGGAAATCTGAAATAAAACAGAAAATGCTGGAAATACTCAGCAGGTCAGGCAGCATCTGTGGAGAGAGAAACAAAGTTAATGTTTCCTTCATGACCCTTCATCAGAACTCCAAAATTGTCTAATCTGTTGAATAAACTCTAATTTTCAATACAGATAAAGGTTGCTCATTTAGTGAAGGTTTGTTTACCAAAATTTGTCATCTACTGGACAGTTGTCGATGTTATGAAGAAGAAAGTCCAAAAGCTTGCTATTATGTGGTCCAAACATGCTTCTGGTAGACTGGAATTCTGGTCTTCTAGACCAACGTGAAGATCCCGAAAATACCTTCAGAGCTTGCTGGATTCTGATCTGAGACTAAAGTCCATCGGGTGTTTTACAGCAATGTTCACTCTCACCCAGAAGGTCACTCAGTAGAAAAGCACTCCTTTTCAGATCTGGATGAATGACCGATGGGAAAAACAAGGGAAATTATTCTGAATTCGTTCAAGACACTTGGGAGGCAACAATTGGAGTCTTCAGGGTATATCCTGCAATTTTACATTTCATAAAACTATATGGAGGGGGACACTGTTCGAAATATTACCCCAATTTGCTGATGACACCAGATTTTTGGTACTAGGTGACCAGTGTAAGGAGATTAATTGTTCCAACAAATCTGGATAGATTGAAGTTTTTGCTGCTCCTTGGCCCATCTATTTAATGTGAAAAGGATACAGCACTGCACATTGGCCTTGAAAACATACACCCAGTGGACTTGTATGCAATTGGAAAGGAAAAGACTTGGCTGTAGTTATTGATCATAAATTCAGTTTATGTGATGCCTTTGTCAGTGAAGACAATTAATTGCTGTGTTGCATCTCAAGCATTTTAGTTGAAGCAGATTTTTTGAATTCTGTAACTTATTGCTGAGATCGTATTTGAAGTGTTGGGGGCTATTGTGGGTACCTTACTGTCAAACAGACAAAACCTTGGAGACAATACTGATTCTTCAACAATACAGAGGGAGAGTGCAAAGCATTGTGAATAGTTTCTGATTGTTTTAGCACAGAGCCAGCATGGACACGATGGACCAAAGGGCCTCCTTTTGTTCAGTGGTAATTGAACTTCCTCACTGGAGGGGAGAAGAAAGCAGGTTGAGAAGGTTTAAGTATTGCTAAAATGGATGGGTAATGTGGATTTTTGATCAGCTTTAAGTTAAGCTTTGACTGCAGGACAAAGGATACAAATGCAGAATTGGCAAACCACAAGCACGACTTGAAATGAGAAACCTACTTTCTCACAGAGCTTTGATATCTGGAATAGACTTCAATCAAAAATAGTTGGCGCTATACTGGAGCACTAAAATGCTTTTTACAACCAAATTTGATAAATATCACATTTAAAAACTTGGATTGAAGGTAATAAGTGTAAAGATAGATGATCACGTGCACTGGGAATATCGTCTTTGCAATATGACAGCTCTGCATTGAATAATAATCCTGGTGTTGAAGTGAATTCCTGGAGTTTCATCTTTTATTTTCAGGAGTTGAAGAAATGTGAGCACCATCCCCCGTTTAAAGTTTGACTTGAGGTTATTCACTTTCCTAAGGTCAGGAGATGCTTTCAAATTGTTGGGGATGGTCTATAACATGGTAAATGCAAGAGGTAGCTTGATGGGGGAATAGTCATTTTCCTCATTCAGTACTGTTGTACACTTTATCACATCGTCGCCCGTTTGAAGAACATTGACATCTTGTCCTTGTGACTAAGGATCAGTCAAGTGATTAGCTTGGCAGCTGACGGCCATTATCTGAAACGGCATTGGGATGGAGCATTTCCAATCCCTCCACTGAAGATCATACTGTCAGCAGACCTCACTATTCCACAATGCTACCATGTTTAATATCAAGACAGCACTTGTGGAGCTCTGTTCATGGAGATAGAACTTGAACCGACTGAATATCTATCTCGCCAGCTGGTTGTGGCACATGAAAAACCAAGCACTAATATTGTGACCGACACCTGGATGGAGATCCCACGCCAGGCTTGAAGGCATTTGACAAAAGCTTAATCCTGAACATGGAACAGGTTTTCATACAGTCTGAGGAAAGAAGCTGCATGGAACAATCCTCATTTTCAATCAGAACCTTGGGAGCACTGGAGAGGTGTGGTTTCTGCTGTGACTTCTAATAAGATTGGGGCTACTTGAGATCACCCACCAAAGAGATTATATTTTCACTGGTCAAATTTAAGTTCTTTGTATTTCTATTTCTGCAGGACTGGGACTTGATTCATCCCGGTATTGCACTTAAATGGCAAGGAATCATCTTTGTTAAACATACTAAATGAGCTCTTCCTAGTTGAAAAACACCGGAGATGGTACAGGAGTACTGTCTAGATTGGAATAAAATAGGAAGAAAAGTCATACGAATGGCTGGCACAACATCATCTATTAGTCTAATAAACTACCTTTCTCCCTTCCTGCCTCTTTCCCCCACTGTCTATCTTTTCCCCCCCGCCCCCACCCCCTCCACTGCAGATGGGGCTACATTGGCTTTAGATCAAAACCCATGGTATGTGGAGAACTTCATTCAAAAAATATATAGATTTTTATGTTGAACTTTTTTTTAAAAATGGCTGTCCAGCTTGACATCGCTCTACCCGGTAAGAATTGTTTTGTTCGAAGCCTATTGTGCAGCCTGGATCATTGACATCCTAATATGGAGATTGTATTTTAGGTATCTTTACAGAAAACTTCACCTATCTTGGCCAGTTTATCTAAGAGAGAGGATACCTTGGCACAGGGCCTTTTGCATTGGCTTGGGGATTGAAGAGCAAGCAGTGTTGGTGCTATTGACTTTAACTATCTTTTGGCAGCAAGGAAACGGGGCATTGTTCGAGAGCTGAGAGCCGGGTTAATTTTCTCACTCTGATTTTTATGGTACTGTTGAATTCTGGTAAATATATAGCTAGTTACCAAGACATTAATACATTGGATCAGAGCTTCTGCCAATGCTAGAATAAAACCATTCTACATTTTAGATATTCAGCTGATTTTTTTTTTTTGAATTGCAAAATGTTATTTACACAAATAACTTCTGAAATAAATTGCTGTCCTTGGAAGTGGATTTAGCAGTGAATAGACGACGTCTATTGTGTTAAGAACTTGGAAAAAATAGAGGTAAGGTACTTCCATTTGCATTTTTTTCTGAGAGAATGGGAAATGTGGTAAAACCAGTGCTGTGAATTAATGAGGTAATCTTTTCGTTGGAGTGAATCCTACGGTTTGATGCCCAACATTCACGATTCCTCCTCCACAGTTGACTCCTTAACAAACGACTCATAAAAGTTAATCTGTAAAGTAGTTTACTTGAAACAACACTTATTTTTCTCTCAAAATCTGGAGAGAAAAGCAAGCATACGCTTTACAAACTCCCCATAAAAGATGATCCAAGGAAAGGTGTAAAGTAAATAAGACTTTTGTTTTACACACGAGATCTGGAGACCAAAGCAAAGCAAGACCAATGAAGAGAGTCGTGCCACCTTAACATGAAATTTTACTGTGGTGTCTGTTCATAAAGTAAAACAAAATCGAGTTCCACTAGGGGGCAGATTTTGAGCAGACTATGATGGAGGCCCCCAAAAATAGATAACTTGAGCAGTACTGCACAAACATACACTCTTGTGCATTCAGTAACAGGCAGCATTAGTATTTAATTATTTAATGAAACAATATATCAAGTACACACCAGGCTATCAATCTAAAAGCATGTGATTTTAAAGTCTGTGAGGAAACTTTGTGCAGCTTCCAATATAGGCAAATGAAAATTAAGGACCACAATAACAATGTGTGCCTTAACCTCTTTTGAAGTGGCTGTTGAATTTCTCACTGGCAAGCATAAAAGTCCTGTGTCGTTTTTCAATCTGAGCAAGGTCCAAGAACAGTCATTTTGCCGAGGCCAATTGAGTAGCAGTCATTTTACAACAAAGATTGAATACTTTAAACATTTTGAAACAAACTGTTCTGAACTTTAATAAAATTATGGCAAAGCCCTGCCTTCTACACAATTTCTTCAAAAATATGACTCTTAGTATTCAAAGCAATTGTTGATGATTGGGTGAGGAGGGAGGGTGAGGTGTGGGGGGCAGGGGATTGGGGAGAGCTATCAGATGACATTGTGCTTTAAGCCACACTTGATTCGTCGTCTCTTCCTTAACTACCGCGCTAGATAGCTGGTGGGATTCAAAAAAAACAAATACACTTTTGCCCCAGCAATATGTGGGATTGACTATGTGTAATTCCAGTTAAACAAGAGTGGGTTGTGTCTTGGGTCAAGTTGAAGTCAATCTGATATCATTGTTCCAAACTGCAAGACCTTGGCTGGACTGGCAATGCTGCAGGATTGCTGTCTGTACTGATGTGGTTTTACCTTTAAGAATTTTCTTTTTGACTCAAAACAAGCGTCCCCCATTTGCAGTCGTTACGTAGAGTTCTGCATTCTAGTGTCTTTTGTAAACCAGAAGACCGTTTTGACTGAAATGCTCTTGCACTCCTAATCTCAAAACGGCATTCACTAAGCTTCAACTAAACTTGATCTAACCTAAAATTTAAAGTAAAAGATTTGCATTAACCTATGTACTAATGATTCTTGCTCTCAACTTCCTTGTTTTTTTTTTCTCTCTTTTGACAGCTCATTGCATTTGATGATGAATTGGATGTGGCAGAGGTTGACGATTTTTATTTACACTTTTTACGCCATTGCTCTTTGCTCGAGTATTGCTGCCATAGTGCTTCTGCATACCGTGTGGTTGTCCTCTTGCAATGTTAAAGTAGCATGTGCCCACCCTCTTGGTCATTGGTACATCAAGCCAGTTGAAGCGAAGAGCCCCTTTCAGTGCAGATCCCCACCCTTTAGCACATTTCCATCAATTCTTGGTTGCAAAATGTTGTTGGGTAAGATTATCAAGGGATCTGGGGCCAAGGCGAGTAAATGGAATTGAGATACAGATTGAATGGATGAGCAGGTTCGAAGTGCTGAATGACCTACTCCTGTTCCTAGATGCAAATGCTGCCTGATACATTTCTGGGGATTTGGCAAAATGGAGTCAGCAACAAAATTGAACGTCTAAGCTGTAGATGGAGGGTTTAATGTCTGTGTTCCAGTCCTGCTGAAATGGTAAAAAGCCAAGTTGGAAAGCTAATCGGGAGCTCTAGTGTATTGGGGAGTATTCACTTAGGATGTTTGTGACCAGACTGGAATTTACTGAACAGTTTGTTGATTAGGAATCTGCATATTACTAGTAATATGGTACCTGTCACATGATGCCATGTTTTATTTTTGGTCTATTCGTATTGGTTTTATTGCTTGATCACACTCGTCCCATCACGTCACTCTGTGTACACGTGATGTTGTAAAGGTTTTGAATAATTTGAGCTTCACTGGGTTGAAGGCTGTAATCTCATCTTGAGGCTCTGTCGGCATTCATGATCCCGGCCAAGATTCGATGATGTCGAACCAGCCTCTTGCTTAAATTACAACTTTGTTACTACATTACAAGCTATCTTCCTCAGTGCTGCTGCTTCATAAGTGTGGATGCATTGGTTTAAAAACTCCCAAGAGTTGCTTCTTGGGAGAAGCCAAACAGTTCCAGCTTAGTGTTGCTATGGTGACCACTAACGAGAGTTTACCGATGTAAGTGTCACCGCAGCGTAATAGTCACTGAAGGGCTTTGAATGGATGACGTGCGAAGTTGCTACATAAACAGAAGGATTTATTTATTTAATACTTGTGTAGGATTGATTTTTTTCTGCAGAAGGGGAAGGTGCGTTCTTTGGTGGTCTGTCTTTTTGCATTAACAATCGGGCATTGCCCGTTTAAATTCTTATTTTTTATATATTTTTGATTGAGGGGTGGGTGTGGGGGGAAATTGTTCTTTTTATTCTCCTTTGATTGCCTGGTCTAGGTAGCTTTTTTTTTCAAGTAATCATTTATATATTCCATTTGCACCCCCTTTTTATGAAATTATGTCTTGTTAATTGATTGGCAAATGTTTCATTTGTTTGTAATAGGTGTACTCAGTGCGTGCTCCATCCCCTTCTCTTGCTTGGAATAGGCCCACTCAGTCATGGTTACAAGCTTCACCATTTTAAGAGTTCTCAGACAATGCTTCAGACCTCTTGTTAGCGAAGTAGGCTGTCATCTCGCTATCGCCCAAAACAGTTTATTTTAAGTTTAAAAAATAAATCTGATTGTAAAAGTAATGGTTTTGGGGGGAGGGGGGGGGGATTAGTTTTTAAACTGCAACCAATCAAAAACCAGATACCACCTATAGCTTAATCATGCTTGAAAACCTAAACTACCCAAGCAACCAATTTCTCAGTGGAAACTTAACGAGAAAGATTTGAAAAATTAACCAGGACTGTTTGTGCCAAGAACAGATTTATGCACCAATAACTTAATTACTTGGGCTAAGAACAACAAAAGTATTAGGTGTGTAGTAGCCTCCCAGATTCGACGTTGTTTGAGGCATAAAAAGAATTGACAGTCCTGAGCGAAGGCGGCTGATCTTGATCCAGATGGCTGCCTGGAGGTAGTCCACGTCGTCAACCTTGGACAGAAAGGTGATGGAGCTGAGAGACTGGAAATTCTGGTCTGTGTCTTGATTTCAGTCACTGGGCAGTTTATATAATGGAATGTGGTGCTGGCACTAGTTGGGCCTCATAACAATTGTAGAAGAGAAATGGATCTCTAAGTGTGTCTTTTTTTTTTGTCTTGTTAGCAGCTGAGAAGAATTTTGGACCTTTGATCAAAGGCAGAAATTTGAACCTACAGGTGTGGATTTGAGGAGCACAAGTCACATGCACAGGATCACACCACACACACTCTTTACACCCCCAGCCCGTTCAAATCACAAGCAGACCACTGCCTACGTTTTAAAGCGTTTACAGCTGGTGCAGATTATTTACTTTATCCCCAAGTAGTTGAAGTTTTCTCTCTCTCTCTCTCTCTCTCTCTCTCTCTTTCTCTCTCTCTCCTGCAGGGGGAAACGAATGGAGTCTGATGTAACTGCTGAAGGTTGTCCTACTTTCCGCCCCTGCTAACTGCACGATTTTTGGGTGGCTGCCAACGTTTGTCATGCAGTTACATAAGCTCAGCTTGTTTCCTGGAATTCTGGCCCCTCAGCTGATATGTGACCTTCAGTAGTAATTGCCAGTGGATGTGGGTGGGTGGACAGTGAGAGGGGAAGGGACGGACGGTGGGGGGTGGAGAATGCAGGGCTTTTTACTGTGATGCATTGGCAGTGCAGTGCGAAATGGCCCGGGAAGCAGAGTGAGGTGGGAGGATTAGGCTGTCAAATGCTTATGTACGTCAGCCAGGGTGCTCTTTAATTAATGCAGCACCGACGGAGAGGCTAAGTAGCTTTTTTTTTATGTTGTTGCTTCACTCACTGAGCAATGAAGCAACTGTTTCCCTAGGAGTGGGTGTTTTTCTTGGACTCTTTTGCTGCAGAATCGTACTGTGATGCTAACTATTTCAGCCACAGGCTGATCTGGGAATTAGACACTGTTTTCTGCATGACAGCCATCAGTACATCTCCATGACAACAAGGAGTGTGCTTCTACTGATCAAGACAGGTGCTCACCTGCCAGTATGAACATTTTTTTATTCTCCTCTTCCCTTCTCCATCTTCAAGAGGTAGAAAACATTTCTGCTGATCTGTGTAGTAACGCAACTGAGATCAGCATTTCAATTTGATCTCGTAATATAATAAAAGATCAGAATTTCTTTTTTTTTTAATTTCCTGTTAATCCAAATGAACAGTCCTGAAAAGTTGACGATTGCAACTGAATCTTGACTGTTGCCAGCTGGATGCAATTCCTGGTTGCTCCAGTCCCTGGTTAACAAACAAATTAGACTCGGCCTCTTAAAGGGAAGGTACAGTTGAATGACTTTCAAGTGTGGAAAAACTTGAATCCTTTTTCTTCGTACCCCCAAATGACCTGTGGATTTACTCCCCACATCCCCTTCCTTGAAGCTGGTGACTGATATCTCGAGTTGCCAACTCTGGTGGTTTCACCACATGACCCCCTGTCTCCAACCACCCTGCCCCACACTCCCGCCATTGGTCGCTCGACACGTACCTCCTCGCGCCACACTGCCAAGTGAGCAGACCCTTCCCTACCCGATTGGATTATTCGTGGCCATCAGTCAAACGGCATTTTTCCCAGCTGATTTTTTTTTAATATACCTAACTAACTAACTAAGATTTCAAGGAAAGCTTAAAAATATTTAATTCCCTTATGATGTTTCTCCTGTGGTGTTTGCAGCAGTGCCCTGGAGACTAGCCTCTCATTCCTGGAGCATCCAGGGCAATCCTGGAGTGTTGGCAACCCGACAGACATCAGGGTACAATTTCACAACTAATCATCCAATACTTTTCCGAAGGCCCTATGCTCTGCAATTACCTCCTTACCCTCTCCGCCTCTCTACGTCTCGCTCCTCTAAGAATCTCCTTAAAATCTTAAAGGTTGATCTCTGTTGCGTTACTACACAGAACTTCATTCATGACCCTGGGTAGTGAGTGCTGCGGGGGTGGGGGGAGAGGAGAGAGATGGGAGTGGGGGAGGAAAGAGGAGAGAGACGGGAGTGAGGGGGGAAGGTGGGGGGAGAGGAGAGAGGCGGGGGGGGGGAAGAAGAGAGAGAACGGAGGGGGGGGAGAGAGAACGGGGGGGTGGGGGGGAGAGAGGAGAGAGAAGCGAGATGGGAGTGGGGGGGGCGAAGAGAGGAGCGAGATGGGAGTCGGGGGGGGAGAGAGAGGAGAGAGATGGGAGTGGGGGGGGGGAGAAAGGAGAGAGATGGGAGTGGGGGGGAGAGAGGATAGAGATGGGAGTGGGGGGGAGAGAGGATAGAGATGGGAGTGGGGGGAGAGAGGAGAGAGATGGGAGTGGGGGGGGGGGGAAGAGAGGAGAGAGATGGGAGTGGGGGGGGGGAGAGATGGGAGTGGCGGGGGGGGGGGGAAGAGAGGAGAGAGATGGGAGTGGGGGGGGGGGAAGAGAGGAGAGAGATGGGAGTGGGGGGGGAGGAGAGAGATGCGAGAGATGGGAGTGCGGGGGGAGGAGAGAGATGCGAGTGGGGGGGGGGAGGAGAGAGATGGGAGTGGGGGGGATAGAGAGGAGAGAGATGGGAGTGGGGGGGGATAGAGAGGAGAGAGATGGGAGTGGGGGGGATAGAGAGGAGAGAGATGGGAGTGGGGGGGGGGAGGAGAGAGATGGGAGTGGGGGGGGGGGAGGAGAGAGATGGGAGTGGGGGGGGGGGAGGAGAGAGATGGGAGTGGGGGGGGGGGAGGAGAGAGATGGGAGTGGGGGGGGGGAGGAGAGAGATGAGTGGGGGGGGGGAGGAGAGAGATGGGAGTGGGGGGGGGGGGGAGGAGAGAGATGGGAGTGGGGGGGGGGGGGGGAGGAGAGAGAGGGAGGGGGGGGGGGAGGGAGAGATGGGAGAGAGGAGAGAGATGGGAGAGAGGAGAGAGATGGGAATGGGGGGGGGAGAAGAGCGATGGGGAATGGGGGGGAGGGGGAGAAGAGCGATGGGAATGGGGGGAGGGAGGAAGAGAGAGGGGAATGGGGGGGAGAGGAGAGGGGAATGGGGGGCGAGAGGAGAGGGGAATGGGGGGGGGAGAGGAGAGGAGAGGGGAATGGGGGGGGAGAGGAGAGGGGAATGGGGGGAGGGAGAGGGGAATGGGGGGGAGAGGAGAGGGGAATGGTGGGGGGAAGAGAAGAGGGGAATGGGGGGGGGGAGAGGAGAGGAGAATGGGGGGGGGGGAGAGGAGAGGGGAATGGGGGAGGAGAGGAATGGGGAGGAGAGGGGAATGGGGGGGAGAGGAAGAGGGGAGGGATGGGGGAGAAGAGAGACGAGGGAGTGGGGGGGTGAGGGGAGGGGGAGAAGAGAGGTGGGGGGAGAGAGGAGAGGGGCGGGGGGGTTGGGTGGAGAGAGGAGAGGAGAGGGGCGGGGGGCGGGGGGCAGGAGAGATGCGGGGGGGACGGGGGTGGAGAGAGGAGAGAGTCGGGGGAGAGGAGAGAGAAGGGGGCGGGGGGAGAGAGGGGAGGGAGAGGGGTGGGGGAGAGGGGCGGGAGGTGGGGGGAGAGAGGGTGGGGTAGAGAAGAGAGAAGGGGGTGGGGGGGGGAAGAGGAGAGAGAAGGGGCGGGGGGAGAGAGGGTGGGGGAGAGGAGAGAAGGGGGCGGTGGGGAGATAGGGGAGAGATGGGAGAGAGGAGAGAGAGATATGGGGGGGGGAGAAGAGAGAGATGGGAATGGGGGGGGAGAAGAGAGATGGGAATGGGGGGGGGAGAAGAGAGATGGGGGGGGAGAAGAGAGATGGGAATGGGGGGGAGAAGAGAGGGGAATGGGGGGGGAGAAGAGAGATGGGAATGGGGGGGAGAAGAGAGAGGGGAATGGGGGGGGAGAGGAGAGGGGAATGGGGGGGGGAGAGGAGAGGGGAATGGGGGGGGGAGAGGAGAGGGGAATGGGGGGGGAGAGGAGAGGGGAATGGGGGGAGAAGAGAGAGGGGAATGGGGGGGGGAGAAGAGAGAGGGGAATGCGGGGGGGGGAGAAGAGAGAGGGGAATGCGGGGGGGGGGGAGAAGAGAGAGGGAAATGGGGGGGGAAGAAGAGAGAGGGGAATGGGGGGGGAGGGGAATGGGGGGGGAGAAGAGAGAGGGGAATGGGGGGGAGAGGAGAGGGGAATGGGGGGGGAGAGGGGAATGGGGGGGGAGAGGAGAGGGGAATGGGGGGGAGAAGAGAGAGGGGAATGGGGGGGGGAGAAGAGAGAGGGGAATTGGGGGGGGGGAGAGGAGAGGAGATGGGGGGGGGGAGAGGAAGAATGAGATGGGGGGGGAGAGGAAGAGGGAGATGGGGGGGGGGAGAGGAAGAGGGGAATGGGGGGGGAGAGGAAGAGAGCAATGGGGGGGGAGAGGAAGAGGGCAATGGGGGGGGAGAGCAAGAGGGCAATGGGGGGGGGGAGAGGAAGAGGGCAATGGGGGGGGGAGAGGAAGAGGGCAATGGGGGGGAGAGGAAGAGGGCAATGGGGGGGAGAGGAAGAGGGCAATGGGGGGGGAGAGGAAGAGGGCAATGGGGGGGGAGAGGAAGAGAGGAGTGGGGGGAGAGGAGAGAGAAGGGGGCGGGGTGAGAGAGGGGAGGGGTGGGGGGAGAGGGGCGGGAGGGAGGGGTAGAGAAGAGAGAAGGGGGCGGGGGGGAAGAGGAGAGAGAAGGGGCGGGGGGAGAGAGGGTGGGGGAGAGGAGAGAAGGGGGCGGTGGGGGAGATGGGAGAGAGGAGAGAGATGGGAGAGAGGAGAGAGGAGAGAGATGGGAGAGAGGAGAGAGATGGGAGAGAGGAGAGAGATGGGAGAGAGGAGAGAGATGGGAGAGAGGAAAGAGATGGGAGAGAGGAGAGAGATGGGAGAGAGGAGAGAGATGGGAGAGAGGAGAGAGATGGGAGAGAGGAGAGAGATGGGAGAGAGGAGAGAGATGGGAGAGAGGAGAGAGATGGGAGAGAGGAGAGAGATGGGAGAGAGGAGAGAGATGGGAGAGAGGAGAGAGATGGGAGAGAGGAGAGAGATGGGAGAGAGGAGAGAGATGGGAGAGAGGAGAGAGATGGGAGAGAGGAGAGAGATGGGAGAGAGGAGAGAGATGGGAGAGAGGAGAGAGATGGGAGAGAGGAGAGAGATGAGAGAGAGGGGAGAGAGGAGAGAGATGGGAATGGCGGGGAGAGGAGAGGGGAATGGGGGGGGGAGAGGAAGAGGGGAGGGAGTGGGGGGGTTGGGAGAGGGAATGGGGAGTGGGGGAGAAGAGCGACAGGGGAGTGGGGGGGGGGAGAAGAGAGGTGGGGGAGTGGGGTTGAGGGGAGGGGGAGAAGAGCGGTGGGGGGAGAGGGGCGGGGGAGTTGGGTGGAGAGAGGAGAGGGGCGGGGGGGTTGGGTGGAGAGAGGAGAGGAGAGGAAAGGGGCGGGGGGGGCGGGGGCAGGAGAGATGCGGGGGAGGACGGGGGTGGGGAGAGGAGAGAGGCGGGGGAGAGGAGAGGGGCGGCGGGTGAGGGGAGAGAGGGTGGGGTAGAGAAGGGGGCGGGGGAGGGGAAGAGGAGAGAGAAGGGGCGGGGGGAGAGAGGGTGGGGAGAGGAGAGAAGGGGGTGGTGGGGGAGAGGAGAGAGAAGGGGGCGGTGGGGGAGAGGAGAGAGACGGGGATGGTGGGAGAGAGGAGAGAGGAGAGAGGAGAGAGATGGGGGCAGGGGAAGTTGGATGCTCTTATAGCCGGGTTTGACTCTCTGTGGGGGCTGTCTTGTCCAAAGCTGACCCTGTCCTTACCTGAGGCAACACATGCACGTCTATTAGAAATTGTTGGTTGGGGAACCTGGGCTGGGTTTTAGATGTGTATGCAATACCCTAAATGGACAAGGGCTATCCGTGAAGCCTGGCTGAGGTTTTCTTGAATTACTGACAATGGGAAGGCAAGCCTGGAGTGTGCTTCCTTAACCCCAACTGAACACATCAGAATTAGAAGTAAATACATTAAAAAAAAATGGTTTGTGTGCAGCGAAACTCGTGATACTTCTTCGGACAACATTTAAGGAAGTAAGAGTTTGCAATTTTTTTAGCCCTTTATCACCTACTCCGGACATTCCAAAGCAACACATGATGAATATATTATGTTTCAGGAGTAGTTACTAGTTTTGTAGGCACATGTGACAGTCAGAGTGTGCACAGCAAGGTCCCACAAACCACTGCAAAAACTTGCATTTATATAATGCCTTAAATGTAGCAAAACCTCCCAAGGCGCTGCTTCAAACAAAATCTTGATACTGAGATACATAAGGAGATAATTAGATTTTAAGGAGATTCTTGAAGGAGTGAAGAGGTTTAGGGAGGGAAATTCCAGAGCTTAGGGCCCAGGCAGCTGAAGACACGGCTGCCAATGGTGTAGCGATTAAAATCGGGGATGCACAAGAGGCCAGAATTGGAGGAACGCAGAGATCTCCGAGGATTGTAGGACTGGAGGAGGTTACAGAGAAGGGGCAAGGCCATGGAGGGATTTGAAAACCAGGATAAAATCATTTTTAAATTGAGGCGTTGCTGGACCGGGAGCCAATGTAGGTCAGCGAGCAGATGAATACATGACCAAGTCATCTGTGGTTTTTTTTTTCTGGTGTTGGTTGAGTGAAGAATGTTGGTCTGGGCATCCTGCTTCTCTTCCACTAGTGCCGTGGGATCTTTCACATCCCTCTGAACAGATGGCAGATGGTGCCCCAGTTTAATATCCCATCGGAAAGAGAGTGCCTCTGACAGTTCAGCACACTCTCAGTACTGCACTCAAGTGTCAGCCTAGAGCATGTGTTAAAGTCCGTAGTGAAGCTTGACCCCATGACCTTCTGATCTGGCCAAAAGTGCTGCAATCTGACTGGCATTGTCCTTTCTCAAAAAAAAAAATCACGCGCATCTGTCCGTTTGTAACTTGTTTTTTTCACTGTATTTGTGTAGAACCACTTGTGCCAGGGTGTTACCTGTAGCAATCTCGCCTCCAAGTCAGAAGGTCGTGGGTTCAAGTGTCACTCTTGAGACTTGAGCACATAATCTAGACTGACGCGTTGTTGGTGCAGTACTGAGGGAGTGCCGCACTGTCGGAGATGCCGTTCACTGGATGAGACGTTAAACCGAGGCCCCGTCTGCCGCCTCAGATGGATGTAATAGATCCCATGACACTATTCGAAGAAGAGCAGGATAGTGCTCCCCGGTGTCCTAGCCAATATTTATCCCTCAACCAATATCACTCAAACAGATGATCTGGTCAGAATCTCATTGTGGGAGCTTGCTGTGCACAAAATGCTTGGCACATTTCCTGCATTACAACAGTGACTACATTTCAAGAGTATTTCATTGGCTGTAAAGCACTTTGGCGTGCCCTGAGGTCGGGAAAGGTGCTATAGAAATCCACGTCCTTTCTTTAAGCCTCCAATGTCAAGAGCTCCATTAGGGGCGACCCTGTAGCAGAAATGATCCAGCCACATTAGTGTCTGAGGCACCACAATCCTCTTTGAATGGGATTTTGCCTGGTGCTTCTGACTGAAAGGTAATTACACTTGTGCAGCTTTCCCTTGGTTGCTAAATCCATCCTGCAAAATAAATAAGGTGTAATTACTGAACCTCATTCAATGAATGGAGTGTGAGAATTATTAATGTGATGCAGAGGAGCTTTCCTGGTGAATGATTGAACTGTATTCTGCACAGAGGACGTTGAACTCTGGAATGCCTTGTTTGTCAATCAGTAACACAGTAAAACACTGATAGGCAACAGGGACTCTGAACAGGATATGTGTGTCGTAATGGGATGTTTGCCATTGGAAGAAAAATGGGTTCTTTGTTTTACCTGTGTCAAAACTGACTACAGATTAAGTGACCCAGCAGTTTAAGTTGTGAGAACATGGTGCTCCTTGCCGGGGGGGGGGGGGGGGGGTGGGCATTGATTTCCACGTACAAGGGAATGTCCATCATTCTGACTCACTGGGTGAGTTTCTTAGCCCAGGTTGCCAAATGGAATCTGCCCTGTCAAGGAGTCAGCACAGACAGTCTGCCCTCCTTCTGTGCTCTAGGGCACTGTGCTACATGAAAGGGGGAGGGGGGGAGAAATAAAGTACTTGCATTTATATAGCACCTTTTACGACCTCAGGACGACCCAAAGCGCTTCACAGCCAATTGAATACTATTTGAAGTGTTGCAATGCAGAAAGCACACCCAGCCAATTTGTGCACAGCAATCTCCCACAAACAGTAAAGTGATAATGACCAGATAATCTGTTTTTAGGTATTGGTTGAGGGATAAATATTAGCCAGGACACTGGGGAGATCTCCCTGTTCTTCTGTGAAATAGTGCCGTGGGATCTTTTTTGTCCACCCAAGAGGGCAGACGGGGCCCCGGTTTAACATCTCATCCAAAAGAAGGCACCTCCCTTAGTCCTGCACTGGAGTGGCAGCTTGGATTATGTACTCAAATCTCTGGCTTGGAACATGAACCCCGATCCTTGTAACTCCGAGGCGAGAGTGCTATTGCTGAGGCGTGGCTGACTTACCTGCTTTTTGACCCATATTTTGGAATTGTGTGTAAGATAAGTCTTTAATCGTGTGAGACTTTGAAACTCATTGTCCTTTTAAATGTTTTTAAAATTCCTTTAAGTGGGCTGCTGCAGTGATTCATCAAATCAGACACATTTAAAGGAGAGATATCGCTGAGCTAATCTGTGGGAAAACCCACTGTGTTTTTCCATGAAATTAGGGAGTGGGAGGAAAGAGAACAAGCTTCTGATCTGTTGCATCTCAGCAGAAATCTCTTCCTCATATTTCACGATCGGGCTGTATTGTTGGAAGCACTGCGTTTCCCAGTAAATATTCTAAACTTTTAACCTTTACCTGCCACACACCGAGGCTGCCAGTTCACAGCTGCAACGATGAGTCTGTTCCGGGCGAGGGGTACAAACAGCCTTCCTTTAGTATGGACCGACTTCCGATTCAGCATTTCTTTCATTTGTGTTAAATTAGATGATATTTGTTTTGTGGTATGAATGTGCTGCCAAAAGATGTCTATTTTGTTCGCTTCTGATTGCAGATGCTAGTGCGAGGGGGATTAAACCAAACTAAACAGACTAACCTGTTTTCTCAGATTTGGCCTTTCTTGTGATTTCACTGAATGATGGGCATGAAATCACCTCGAAGACGGCGCATGGCAAATAGTAGAAAGCTACGACACTAATGAATGCGCTCTGCTGTTGTCAGCACCCTCACACATCTGAGGCGTGAAGCTAAGTGGCAGCTGCCTGGTATAGAGGCAGCTGCCTGGTGTGCTGACGGCAGTGACTGCGACATCATCTGGCCCCTGAGCTCAGTGCATTCGCTTTATCTTCTCCTGCCTCTCAATTAGCCCCCCGCCTCTCCCTTTGCCCCTTCTCGCCTCCCTCCCTCCTGTCCTCACCTACTCGCCTCGTCTCTCCTCCTCCCCTCCCCCTCCCCTCCCCTGCTCGCCTCCCCTCCCCTGCTCTCCCCTGCTTGCCTCCCCTCCCCTGCTCGTTTCCCCTCCCGTCCCCTCCCCTGCTCGTTTCCCCTCCCCTCCTCTCCCCTCCCCTCCCCTACTTGCTTCCCCTCCCTTCCCTACTCAACCGTCTCCCTCCGTGGCTGAAGGGCCCATTCACAGTTTCACGTTGGGAAAAACCTCCCTCACTCACTCACTCACCTGAATCCTTTTATCATTTACATACCTAAATTAGAAGGTTGAGGGGTCGTCCAAACTCTGGAAATACGAATCGGGCTTATACACCCTGTTCTGATAATTTAACCCTTTCGACATTGGCCTGAAATTATACTATACCCATGACACTCTTCTAATTTGTACACAACCCTTCAATGCCTCTGAGCAAGATTATTAATTTAAAACCAATTAAGGCTTTTTCTGTTGAGTTCTAATCTTTTGATATTGACTCTTCTGTAGTGTATCATAAACTGGATTAGATCCTAAATAACAAGGTGAAAGGACTGGGCTCAGTCGAGGTTTGGTCCTTTTTA
Organism: Pristiophorus japonicus; assembly: GCF_044704955.1. Lineage (NCBI taxonomy): Eukaryota > Metazoa > Chordata > Chondrichthyes > Pristiophoridae > Pristiophorus > Pristiophorus japonicus. Next base: position 89,273,181 of record NC_091988.1, on the reverse strand, counting down.
AATGATTCGTCATGCCTTGCACTATATTCAGAGACTGTTTCAGTCTATCCTAAAGGTCAGCCTTGGCATAGTGGTGGCACACTTGCATCAGAGTCAGAAGATCGTGGGTTCAAGACTTGCTCCAAAGACTTCACAGAAGCTAGGATGACACTTCAGAGCTGCACTGTCCAAGGTTCTGTCTTTCAGCTAAGATGTTACACCAAGGTCTCGTTTCCTCCCCCGCCCCCAACTTCAGGTGAATGTAAAAGATCCCATGCCACTATCTGAAGAAGAGCAGGGGAGTTCTCCTGGTGTCCTGCTCAATATTTATCCCTCATCCAACTTCACAAAAATAAATTATCTGTCCCTTTCATCTCATTGCTGATTGTGGAACCTTGCTCTGCGTAAAATGACTACATTTCAAAAGTAGTCTGGTGGCTCAGAAGTGCTTTGGGACGTCCCGAGGTCATGAAATGTCCTATATGAATACACGTTTGTTCGTTATAGATAGGTATTGTGTGGGTTGCCCAGAGAAAAATTACTACTGGATCGCTCCCTTGGATTTGTTCTTGGGTGGGCCAAGTGAGTTATAGTCATTTAGCTGTGTTCAGATATGTAATAGTTAACAGTAAGCACCTGAGTAACTGAAGAACGGAAATGCAGCTGGAACAGGATGTGAAAATAATGCAGTTGTTTGCTGTATAATTACTTCTGGAATCCAATTTTCAATTGCTCTAATTGCTGTGAAGCAATATTAAAATGATTCATCAAGCTCGGTTATCACTCTAAATTTGAGTACTTCGTGAACCTAATCACAATGGCTTAAAGTTGTGTAGATGTGGCACAGTTGCTGTGCAGTCAATAGTTAGTCCCGAACTTGCATTAAGTTTAATACATTGTCAGCCAACCCCATGGATGCAGGATAGGGATTTATCCAGTTGAAAGCCCAGTTGACGTTCACTATAATGGGTTTTATATTGGTGGTCATTTAGTTTGGATTCTGGGAGAGCGGTGTCTCGGAGTTGGCTCCTTTATCTTGGGGGCAAAATCTAAGACCCCTTTTTTCCGTGGCTCAGGATCACTGGTCTCCCGGAATCCATATTAAATAAGCGCCAGTGAGTGCCGAATGTTCCTCATTGACTAATCTCTGATGTTGATTGTCCCAGTTTACTGGAGAAAAATCACAAGCCCCCACTTGCCTTCATCTTTTTACCTGCTATATACACCTACACGATGTTCGTCCTTCATGTGGTTGATGTAATCCTACCCTTTTCTCCACTATTGAGGTGTTTTTCCCTGGGTTTTACCCAGCTGCAGGAAGTGGGCATCTGAAATTCAAGTTTGCTCTCGCTTTGTTCTCCAGTGTTGTCAGTCAGAAAAACATTTAGTCAGAAGTTTATCAAGCACCCCTGAGACTTCAGAATTCCTGACACCTGCCAAATATGGTTTCTGAGTGTCTGGCTGTTGAATCTCTTCCAAATGGTGCTAGTGCCCGATGACAAACCGTGTCATTTCCTCCACAATGCAGGTGTGCCTGAGTTTCAGCTGAGCAACCAAGTTTAAATCAAAAGAAGAGCTTATTTTTATTTTTCAGTTCACCTGCGCTTCAATCTAGCATTACTGTCACTGCAAGAAACCAGCCTGCTTAACTCTCCAAGAAAGTTCACTTGACCTGATTGCAGATCAACCATCTGATTCAGTACCAACCTCAACACTGCTGTTCCTGGGACCATTCAGGCCATGTGTTTGGATATCATTTGCAATGTAATTCTGACGCTGGGCTCGAATGAGAAACTGTTTCTGAAGAGCTGTCAAATGTTGAAGCCCCCAACTCTTCATGCTGAATTAAAGGATGGTAGATATTGGTGATCGGGCATAATCCAGTCTGTTCCCTCTTTTGATAGTTCAACGTACAGATGGCAAGTATCCAGAGTGTCGGTGGTTCCCCAGGGTTGTGCGTACAGCAAGGCCCCGCCCCGCCCATTTGCTAACCGTGCTGTAAATGTTTCTGCGGCCGCAATCGAGACTCCAGGACGGTATGTTGCTTCCCTGGTGCAAGGGTCAAGGATGTCTCGGAGCGGCTGCAGGGATTCTGGAGGGGGAGGGTGAACAGCCAGTTGTCGTGGTGCATATAGGTATCAACGATATAGGTAAAAAAAACGGGATGAAGTCCTACAAGCTGAATTTAGGGAGCTAGGAGTTAAATTTAAAAAGTAGGACCTCAAAGGTAGTAATCTCAGGATTGCTACCAGTGCCACGTGCTAGTAAGAGTAGAAATAGCAAGATCGTTAAGATGAATACGTGGCTTGAGGAATGGTGCAAGAGGGAAGGACGTTTTTGTTGTTGAGGGAGTGCAGCGAAGGTTCACCAGACTGATTCCAGGGATGGCTGGACTGACAAACGAGGAGAGACTGGATCAACTGGGCCTTTATACACTGGAGTTTAGAAGGATGAGAGGGGATCTCATAGAAACGCATAAGATTTTGAAGGGATGGGACAGGTTAGATGCGAGAAGAATGTTCCCGATGTTGGGGAAGTCCAGAACCAGGGGACACAGTCTTAGGATAAGGGGTAGGCCATTTAGGACTGAGATGAGGAGAAACTTCTTCACTCAGAGAGTTGTTAACCTGTGGAATTCCCTGCCGCAGAGAGTCGTTGATGCCAGTTCATTGGATATATTCAAGAGGGAATTAGATATGGCCCTTACGGCTAAAGGGATCAAGGGGTATGGAGAGAAAGCGGGAAAGGGGTACTGAGGTGAATGATCAGCCATGATCATATTGAATGGTGGTGCAGGCTCGAAGGGCCAAATGGCCTACTCTTGCACCTATTTTCTATGTTTCTATGATTCAAATTCCTGGGACATTGGAACCAGTTCTGGGAAAGGCGGGACCAGTACAAACCGGACGGTCTGCACCTGGGCAGGACCGGAACCAGTGTCCTAGGGGGGGTGTGTGTTTGCTAGTGCTGTCGGGGAGGGTTTAAACTAATATATGGCAAGTGGATGGGAATCTATGCAGGAAGACAGGGAAGTAAAATGGGGGCAGAAGCAAAAGGTAGAAAGGAGATAAGGAAAAGTGGAAGGCAGAGAAATTAAAGGCAAAGATCAACAAGGGCCACAATACAGCATAATTCTAAAAGGACAGAGTGTGTTAAAACAACAAGTCTGAAGGCTCTGTGTCTCAGTACGAGGAGCATTCGTAATAAGGTGGATGAATTAACTGCGCAGTTAGCTGTTAACGGATATGATGTAATTGGGATTACGGAGACATTGCTCCAGGGTGACCAAGGCTGGGAACTCGACATCCAGGGGTATTCAATATTCAGGAAGGATAGACCGAAAGGAAAAGGAGGTGGGGTAGCGTTGCTGTTAGAGGAGATTAACGCAATAGTAAGGAAGGACATTAGCTTGGGTGATGTGGAATTTGTATGGGTAGAGTTGCGGAACGCCAAAGGGCAGAAAACGCTTGTGGGAGTTGTTAACAGACCACCGAACAGTAGTAGTAAGGTTGGGGATGGCATCAAACAGGAAATTAGGGATGTGTGCAATAAGGGTACAGCAGTTATCATGGGTGACTTTAATCTGCATTTAGATTGGGCTAACCAAACTGGTAGCAATGCGGTGGAGGAGGATTTCCTGGAGTGTATAAGGGATGGTTTTCTAGACCAATATATCGAGGAACCAACTAGAGAGCTGCCCATCCTCAACTGGGTGTTGTGTAACGAGAGAGGATTAATTAGCAATCTTGCTGTGCGAGGCCCCTTGGGGAAGAGTAGCCATAATATGGTAGAATTCTTCATTAAGGTGGAGAGTGACACAGTTAATTCAGAGACTACGGTCCTGAACTTAAAGAAAGATAACTTCGATGGTATGAGACGTGAATTGGCTAGGATAGACTGGCGAATGATACTAATAAGATTGACGGTGGATAGGCAATGGCAGACATTTAAAGATCACATGGATGAACTTCAACAATTGTACATCCCTGTCTGGCATAAAAATAAAACTGGGAAGGTGGCTCAATCGTGGCTAAGAAGGGAAATTAGGGATAGTGTTAAATCCAAAGAAGAGGCATATAAATTGGCCAGACTGGGAGAAATTTAGAATCCAGCAGAGGAGGACAAAAGGTTTAATTAGGAGGGTGAAAATAGAGTATGAGAGTAAGCTTGCGGGGAACATAAAAACTGACTGCAAAAGCTTCTATAGATATGTGAAGAGAAAAAGATTAGTGAAGACAAATGTAGGTCCCTTGCAGTCAGAATCAGGTGAATTTATAATGGGGAACAAAGAAATGGCAGACCAATTGAACAAATACTTTGGTTCTGTCTTCACTAAGGAAGACACAAATAACCTTCTGGAAATACTAGGGGACTGAGGGTCTAGCGAGAAGGAGGAACTGAAGGAAATCCTTATTAGTCAGGATATGGTGTTAGGCAAAGTGATGGGATTGAAGGCCAATAAATCCCCAGGGCCTGATGGTCTGCATCCTAGAGTACTTAAGGAAGTGGCCCTCTCAATAGTGGATGCATTAGTGATCATTTTCCAACATTCTATAGACTTTGGATCAGTTCCTATGGATTGGAGGGTAGCTAATATAATCCCACTTTTTAAAAAAAGGAGGGAGAGAGAAAACAGGGAATTATAGACCGGTTAGCCTGACATTGGTAGTGGGGAAAATGTTGAAATCAGTTATTAAAGATGTAATAGCAGCGCATTTGGAAAGCAGTGACAGGATCAGTCCAAGTCAGCATGGATTTATTAAGGGGAAATCATGCTTGACAATTCTTCTAGAATTTTCTGAGGATGTAACGAGTAGAGTGGACAAAGGAGAACCAGTGGATGTGGTGTATTTGGACTTTCAAAAAGATTTTGACAAGGTCCCACACAAGAGATTAGTGTGCAAAATTAAAGCACATAGTATTGGGGGTAATGTATTGACGTGGATAGAGAACTGGTTGGCAGATTGGAAGCCAAGAGTAGGAATAAACGGGTCCTTTTCAGAATGGCAGGCAGTGACGAGTTGGGTACCGCAAGGTTTAGTTTTGGGACCCCAGCTATTTACAATATACATTAATGATTTAGACGAAGGAATTGAATGTAATATCTCCAAGTTTGCAGATGACACTAAGCTGGGTGGCAGTGTGAGCTGTGAGGAGGATGCTAAGAGGCTGCAGGGTGACTTGGACAGATTAGGTGAGTGGGCAAATGCATGGCAGATGCAGTATAATGTGGATAAATGTGAGGTTATCCACTTTGGTGGCAAAAACAGGAAGGCAGAATGTTATCTAAATGGTGACAGATTCGGAAAAGAGGAGGTGCAATGAGACCGGGGTGTCATGGTATATCAGTCATTGACCATTTGCACACCATGGCCCCTGCACCCTCACCACACTCTCCCTGCTACACAATCTCTAGGGACAGACAAAAAAAAAAGTAAAACTACCTTTAGGATGATTTAGGAAAAATTCTTGGAAATTTCTCTCCAAATTCTAAGGGTGACTAAACAAGTTCCAAGTGATCATGGGAGATTGGGTGATATCCTCCTCTACCCATCTACCTTTTATATGTAGTTACAGCAGCTGCGCTCAGTAACTTAACCCAGACCCCTTTTAAATGCTTGCAGAAAATCCACAGTAATTGCACGAACTGGAAACTTGTTCCACAGATTGACGCTTGTTTGTGGAAATAAATATCTCCTGATATCTAACCTAGTTCTATGCTTACATAGCTTATGTTCATGTCTCCTGATCCTCTCTAACCTAACTAACTCAAAGAGCCTATCCACGTGGACCAAGTCCAATCCTTTCATTATTTTACAGCCCTCAATCAAATCTCCTCAAAGTCCGTGCTTTTCTGGAGTTTAAAAGCCACAACTCCCTCAGCCGGTCATGGTGACTCAGGGCCTTTAAAGTGAGTATCAAGCTATTGTCTATCTTCTGAACTTTTTCCCGCACCTCGATCATCCATGTAAACGGGCCAATAATGGTCACAGTATTTTAAATGAGGCCTAACCAAGTCCTCACAGAAAGGCAGTGTAGTAATTTTTGTATTTAATCATCCTGGCAATACATCCAGTTGCAGGGCTATGGGAAAAGAGCAGGAGAGTGGGACGCATTGGACTGCTCTTTTAAAGCTCTGGCACAGTTACAATGGGCCGAACGGCCTCCGTCTGTGCAGTAAGATTCTATGATATGCAGACTATCGAGCTACAATGTCAAGATGCTTTGGAAACAGTTGAAGTCTGCTAGTTGTAGAGTATCTTCTAATGTACACTGAGTTTTGGACTTCTAGTCTACCATCAGACTTCCAGATAATGCCTTCAAAGTTCCTTTATATCTAGTAGATCCATCCAACTTGTTGCACCCACAAACCTTATGCAGTTTTCCATATAGCGGCGGCTTCTTGTGAGGGACAGGCCGCTCCTACGAGTATCAAGAAGATCTGCATGGAGGTTTTAACAAAGCAGCACAGGACTTCAAAAATGCTTCAGCATTGACATCTAGGGGGACAATTTACCTGAAGAGAATTGTACATATTTCCCCTGAAGTCCTGGCAGGGTTCCATTTGAAATTCCTTTTGGGACTCCTGCACTTCTGACTTCATATAGAATTTCATCGAATCTGCAGCGCAGCCAGTTGGCAAACTGGTCTATGCCCGTGTTTATGCTCCACACCAGCCTCTTCCTACTACTCTTCTAACCCCATCAGCATAACCTTCTATTCCTTTCTCCCTCATGTGTTTGCCTAGCTTCCCCTTAACTGCATCTATGCTATTCGTGAGAACTACTTGTGGTAGCTTGTTCCACAATCTAACCATTCTGTGGAACATAGGGGACCGAACTAAATTGTAATCTTTAGGGCTTAAAGAATCAGTACTGCAATTGATTCTTAGCTCCTCTACTATTACACAAACATTTCCTTCTCCCCAGTATGTCTACTTGCAGGAAGCTATATCCATTGGCCAGGCAATCAAGGGTGCACATTGCTGTTCTCATTTGGGTGCACTCCAGGTAATATTTCTCTCAAAATGTAAGACCTATTTCCACAGACAAGCGCATATACTTCCTTTGCAAAGCAATAGAACCTGGTGCACAAATTAATCTGGGACAGCTGGCCACAGGGTAAGCCATGCTGAATTGATGAGATGCACAGTGGAAATTGCATGGGTTACCATTATATGCTCTGTCTCTCTGATTGAAGGGCTAGTGGCACTGTCAGATGATCTATCTTGGGCTACAACAATGAATCCAATTTATTGAGAAATACAATTAAACAGAGGAAAGAGCAAGCACAACAATTTCACGAGATTACAGGACTTTACGTACTCACTGTCCTTCCTTGAAAACCATTCCAAAGCATTAGTAATTCTTGTATCTCGGATGCATAGTTATAGGCAAAAGCTTTGTGTGATACTGAGCTCCCATGAAATCCTCCATTAACCGCGACTCGTCTCGTGATGGAACAAGATCGGAACTAGGAGCATTTATTTCCTCGTTAGTTGGGCTCTGACCATCAAGTGTCAGCACCAGCATTTAACAGCCTGCCTATAATGATTGCTACAACAGATTCACACAACCTGGTGCACCAGCTATCCCACATTATTAACTCTCTACTATTTTTAACACCTGGATGAACTTTGCATCTCTAACTCTTCTAGAGAAGTCGACCTTTGAGGTGACATTAGCTAACAAGACCGATGATGTATGTTTTCTTTGTGCACAAGACCAGCTGCTTCCAGCAACACGTAATCAAATGAAAGTGGCTACAAACTGACCAGCACCTAAAATGTAATTAAATATATATTTTTTTAAATTAGGCCTCTCGTACGTTGAAATGTTCTCAAATTTGGCAGCTTAGAAAGAGCTGTCATTTATATCACATCCCTCTCTGAAAAGTTCCCAACATGCTTTGAATGCATTGTAGTTCAGTCACTGCTATATACGCAAAAGCAGCGACCATTTTTCAGAAAGCAAGATCCCACAAGGCAATGAGATGAATGGCCAATTGATCTCTTTTTAACTGGAGTTGTTTGAGGGAAGGAATTGTGGCCAACTCTCATCTTCAACAATGCCATGCAATCTTGTGTGTCATCGTAATGCACTTTATAGAACTGTTGCCTCTGAGCCAAAGGGTTGTGGGTTTGAGCCTCACTCCAGGGCTTGAGCACCTAATCTAATCAGTGATGAAATGAGCGAGGGGTGCATTGTTGGAGGTGTCATCTTTTGGATGTAACATCAACCCAAGGCATATCTGTCTGTTCAGGTGGACGTTAAAGGTCTCCTTGAACTATTTGAAGAGCCTGGGAAGTTCTGGTTGTGTCTTGGCCATCATTCCTTCCTCAATCAATGCCACAAAATATTAACTGATCATTTACACCTCTCGCTATTTGTGGGATCTTGATGTGCACAAATTGGCGACCTGCTAACACTAGCTATATTTCAAAGTAATTCATTGTTGGTGAAGTCCTTTTATTTAAAAAAAAATCCTGAGGACTTGGTGAGATGATATACAAATGCAAGTTCTTTAATATCCATCTGAAGAGACAGCCTCATTCGAAGGAAGGAAAAGCCAACTATGCAGCACTCCCCCAGTACTGCACTGAAGTGTTAGCCTGGAGTTAGGCTTCGACCGACTACTGACCCACAAGTGAAAGTGCGACCAGTTGAGCTAAGTAGACACATTTATTGGATCTTTTAGAAATGTATGACTGCACTAACCCTAAAAAGATTCAGGATGCTTTCATTCCTATAATTGAGTGTAGTGTATCCAGCAAATATGTTAAGAATCCCACATGTCAAAGATCTTCCATCACTTGGCAGGTCCTGGCTTTATAAATCCTTGATGTTCCATGAAGGGAAGAGTTAGCATTCCAAGATACTCTCTCACATGCATGTCAGCAGCTCGAGCCTTTGTTGCTGGTTGTCCATAGTGATTGTAAAGTGGCTGATATTTACATATCTGCCCTTCAGCAATTGCATCAAATGAGTTTCCCTATAAATTAACAGTTCAACACTTTCTGTTCTCGTTTTGCAAGCTAGGATTCCCAATAAACTGGGAGAAAACTCTGGAAGCAATTCAGGAGAGGACATTCATAGAAATACTATTTCTGACATCTCAAGTAAACTAAATATCCCTGCCTCAGATGCTGCATCATAAGATTATATCTGTGGTATGTGACATTTGTATTTCAGAAAATAAATATCGTCAACTTTATGAATTAAAGATCACTATCATCTTCATGGTTCTATATGCATCAACTTTTCAAACCCATTGAGTGTATTCAGTTTGCACGTGGTCACTGAAGTATTTCTCATTCCCTGAACGTAACGAGTAACCAAGGTGAGGAGCTGGTTGTCTCTGGAGCACAATTTGCGTATCACTCTGAACAGTACATCCCTTTAGAGTTGGGATGCATGTTAAGTCGGCATTGAGACCAAGTAGTGTGGTAAGAGCTGTACTGCCAGGAATACAGCATTTCTACAATATTATGCAATATTACCACACTCAATTCTGTAACCACCTCCAGCCCAACAACCCTCCAAGATTTCTGTGCTCCTCCAATTCTGGCCTCATATGCATCCCTGATTTTCATCACTGCACAGTTGGCGGTCGTGCCTTCAGCTGCGTCAGCCTTGAGCTCTGGAATTCCCTCCCTAAACTCTCCACCTCTCCACCTCTCTCCTTTTAAGGCGCCCCTTAAAACCTACCTCTTTGACCAAGCTCCTTATGTGGCTCAGTGTTAAATTTTATTTATAATGGTAACAACAGTGTTTGAAAAAGAAAGACATATATTTATTTAGTGCCTTTCACGACCTCTGGACATCCCAAAGTGATTTACAGCCAATGAAGTACTTTTTTTGAAGTTTAGTCACTGTTCTAATATAGGAAACGCAGAAGCCATTTTGTGCACGGTAAGGTCCCACAAACTGCAATGTGATAATGGCCAGATAATCTGGGGCAGTGGGGGGGGGGGCCGCGATTTGCTGATGTTGGTTGATGTATTAATATTGGCCAGGACATCAGGAAGAACTTCCCGCTCTTCTTCGAAATAATGCCATGGGGGTCTTTTTTGTCTGCCAGAAAGAGCAGACGGGGCGTCAGTTTAACATCTCAGTTTAACATCTCACCCGAAAGACTTCTTCAGCACTGCACTGGAGTGTCAGCCTAGATGTTGTGCTCAAGTTCCTGGAGTGGGACTTGAACCCACAACATTCTGACTCCAAGGCAAGAGTGCTACCACTGAGCGAAGGCTGACACCATTAGTGTTGCATCCTTGCACGTATCATTTCCAGATAAAGTGGAGCACTAAACACAGTTATGTGAGCACCAGGCTGTTTGTTTTTGCCTAATTAAACAGTCCAGAGGGAACCACTGCTTTGAATCACATTCTTTGGAACAAGCATTTTCACGCATCGAGTATGTGATGAATCTCGTACTAAATGGAACCTTCTGTTTGAAGCTGTGGGGTCATGTGCACTTAAATTTCATGCATGGGAAAACTGCCATCTCAATGACTTTAGTTTCAGCACATAGTTATTGAGTTGCAGACTCTGATTATCAGTCAACCATAACCGTGCAGTATGATCACGTTTCTCTTTTCAGCCTACATCCCCAATTTTCTTGAGAAAATTGTAACCTTGCTAGCTGTCACGATATATCATTATTCCTTCCTTTTATCTTCCATTCCCGGCAACATTGGAACTTATCCATGCTCTGGATATTAAGAGTGTGGTCTTGCAGTGTATGATAACGTAATTTTTTAAACAGCCAAGCTATATGATTTATGTGGTGCTTTATGAATTGTAGTTCAGCAGCCAAGGGAAATGTCCCTCCAGCACTGCTTTACTTTGTGGGCTTGCTTCAGAAGGCTACCCATAAAATTCTGTGGGTCTGCAACCCTTGCGCTCATTTATTAATCATTACAGTCCAGATTTAAACACAAAAGGTGACTTGCATTTTCAAAGGTCAATCCTTGACGTGGGTTTCTGGATTGACCAATATTAGCTCTCTCAAGTGAGAATCTGTGTGGCATTTGTCGTCTAATGTCGACAGAGGGCCTTCCTTGGTAGACTTTAACTATTCTATGAATAATTCTCTCCTCCACGGACTAAACAACCAGCCAAATGTAACTGCCAGTATCTGTGCGAATTTGTCCTTCACTGATTGCTAAATGCTTTCAATTTGTTCAGTTTCCCAATCTCCTTTGGTAAAAGACCTAAGGAATAAACTGCAAGGGTGGGTGATGTGTTCTGCCTCAACAGGAAGCATCCCATTAAGTATCTAATGATTTCTAAAGGGACTAGTTCCATCTGTGTTCATTGATATGTGGAGGACAGCAATATCAATAATACAGAGGCCCTTATCTAGGTAGTTGATCCATGACTGAAGTTCAGTACAAGTAATAAAACCTTGACTATTACAATTGGTGTTGGGCATTCAAAAATAACTTGCTTCCCAATAATATTGTGGCCCTATTCACAATAATATCATGGCTGTTGTCATCAGGAGTGGATTTTATGCACTGTTATATAATTTATACAATTACACTAAATGACAAGTGGATTTGGGGAGTCTAAGATTATCTAATCCAGATAATGTTCACATGCTGCTTCAGCCTCACTTGTCCTGTGACGATGTCAGCAACCTTCTACTGCCTATTGACTCACTTCAGCTCACTGGTTCCGTTTGCACATTAATAGTTAGTCGCATAACTTCAAGAAAAAGCTGAAGCACTAACTCAAGTATTTACTCTAGTCCAGACAGAAAAACAATTAGCCTTGGATCAAATTGTGGCCAGGCACTTATTGTGACCCAATATGTGAAATTGTGAGTTTTTAAAACTCATCCTCCACTTCACCCATTTTACCAATTGTTTGATTCAGACTTGAGAAAGGAAGGAAAAAACATCTCTACAAGTGAGCAGCACAAACCAAACTTGTAACCTCTCCATCAGTGTGGAGCATGTGAAACAGGAGATCTATAGCTGCTGATTACAGTCAATTGTTGTGGATAATGTTCTCCTTGGAGCACAGAAGGTTAAGGGGAGATGTATTGAGATGCTCAAAATTATAAGGGGTTTTGATAGAGTAAATAAGGACAAATTATTTCCACAGGTAGAAGGGACGGTAACCAGAGGACACAGATTGAAGATAAGTAGCAAAAGAACCAGAGGGGCGATGAGAATATATTTTTACGCAGCGAGTTATGATCTGGAATGCAGTGCCTGAAGGGGTGGTGGAAGCAGATACAATAGTAACTTTCAGAGGGGAATTGGATATACTCTGTATACTCAAACCAAAAAATTGCAGGGCTATTTGGAAAGAGCAGGGGAGTGGGACTAATTGCATAGCTCTTTCAAAGATCGGCACAGGCACGATGGGCAGATTGGCCTCTTTCTGTGCTGTATGACTCTATAATAAAGCAAGTGTATGATCAGATAGCATTGAATTCCGAAATCCATTGAAACTGAAGAAAAGCTGAGTCAAGACGTTAGTATGTACAGAAGTATGTGTTTTTTGTTCAAAATACAGCACTCCTTTATCCGTTTCAAGAATATAATGTACAAAAATCTAGCTTATATGGCATGATTTTAAAATATATGTGAACCTGAATGGAAGCCAAGCAGGTCAATGATTGGAAGAGTCCTGTGCATCCCAGAGCAGCTCGAATGATTGTGATGAGGCCGATGAGTTGGTCCTGGGAGCCACCCCAGAGCTGACAGGCCCCAGAAAAACTGAGTATAGTGCTCGGTTACAGAAAATTCAGTCAGCTCAAAGAAGAGTTGATAATGTTGTGAACATGTAAAAGTTCTCAAAGAAATGTGAATACAGCTTCTTTTTTACCCCTTCAATAACCGGCAGGCTGTTGATTTGTAAAGGGGTACTTTGATTCACGCTGATGAATTTTGGTGCTGTATTTTTGAAATGGGATGTTTGGCCTCTTCAACTATAGCACACTGCAGTTGAAGTGCATTGGATGGTATAAGTTTGTCATATTTTAGCTCAGTATTTGTTCCATTAATGCCTGATCCAGAAGGTGGAATAGTCTCTGAAAGGGCCCCGAGAAAGAGATTTTAAGCACGTCTCAGATGTAATACTTCGCAATCCTTTTTACCTGGAACCCTGTAGAGGTAATTCTGATTTTTTGCCATGAATAAAGCAGATTGTAGAGTTACTCAGTTCAGAGGGGAGGGAGCAGGGGTGACCTGACATCACTCTGCAGGCTAACTTCCTTCAAGCTAAAGCTAACACTTGCCGCAGGATTGATGCGTGGGACCTGCTGGGAGTTTGGTCCACCTCACTCGCTCTCCGGCATGAGCAATATACCCATGAGATTATATGGGTGGAGGGAGGACTGAGATCGAATGGATATGGTGGTGTGCTTTGCCAAAAACTGCATTCTGCTTGCTTGTGCTGCATGCGTTACACTTGTCCACCTCCCCCTATTTCTAAGAGAGTATCCCTTTCTTTCCTCTAAGTTTACATATGTTAAAGCGTTTGTACAAATTGTATAAACTGTCCACAGCAGTTATTAAACATTTTTGTCAAAATATGTAATTGAAACAAAAGGATGCTGCTCGACAATATGGATCCGATTATCGCAGAAGGGATACTTTTCTGAATTGCATGCAGCGTTTAGTATCTAACTCTTGCCCGGTAGTGATTTGAGGAATTAGATCTCGGGTGTTAATTAATGCAATCTTGAAAAGCAAATCTTATTTTCTGCATGTCCGTACTTCTACCAGGAGCTTGATCAAAACCTGCCACAGAAACAACTGGAGGATCAGAAACGGGTATGTAAACCTGCACACCTGGAAATCAGGGAGGGGCGCAAACCTCCACACCTGTTTTGGAAATGAACAATTACTTTTATACGCATTAAGTCAGCTTTGTTATAGATTACAGTAATGGACTGTCTGCTTTGAAAGATAATAGACATGATCTACAATAATACATGCTTAATATGATTACAATTTTTGGATGTGAAAAAACACAGTAAAGTGCCTGAAGCAGAACAAAGTCTTGTGTGTGAAACATTCAGAAAGGGAATCATATTCCCAAAATACTTATTTTCCAGACACAATTATAACAAATGACTGCAGTTAATTGGTGTCTGACACTTCAGTCCTCGAGGGCATGGCAGATGTAGTGACTCGATGCCTCTTCTCTAAAGAAGATTAGAGATTGGGTTATGTGTGAATGTGCAAATTAATGGCTTTGCGTGAACCATTGAACAAAAAATGTGACCCTTTTACTAAGTGCAATTCACTGACATAATCCTAATCCTGTGCTGTGTGTTTACAGAATGATTCAGTTTGTGCATTTCATTTGGAAAGAGAGAGAGAGAGAGCGAGCGAGCGAAGGGCTTAGATTATGGTGGGGCAGTACATCCTGTGTAGGAGGAATACAAGGATGAGTTTTTGTCTCGAACTTTCTGCAGATTGTAGACTCTTGCATGAAACAGATAATTGGCACTTTAAAAAAAAAGGATTTAGCATAATTGCAAATGTGCAGTTTACTGGAGTTGTGCAGATATCTTAAGAATACAGTAGATTGTGAATGTTGAGTCTGAGGTAGCTACATTTTGGAAAATGGTCCTTTATGATTGTTTAATATTCCCAAGATATTTTTTATGTTACACTTGCAATTTCTTTAAACAGCAGTGATCCTTAAACTGCAGAAATGAAACGGCTGAGCAGAATTCCATTGCAAATGGTCATATGTTGGCAAAATTATTTTTTTTAGCCTATGTCATGCATCATTTTACTGCTTTTTATTTCACCAACCTGTAATTTTTTTTAACGTCTCAAACACACAAGTTGAAACAACATTACTTTATTGAGCTTGGCTCTATTCTTGACTATTTTGGAGTAAAGTGGCACAAAGTCGAAGAAATGATTACAATAAATATGTCACAGCGGGACAGTTATTTAAGGGTGGAGGTTGACGTATTTCAGTGTTGTTGATTGGAAGACATGGGGGATGTTGCTCAGTGGATATGTTCAGTATGCTTCGCCCTTTGGCCATGATAATGGCAGCGAAATCCCACTGATATTGAAGAGTTTTTGGTGTGTCTAGACCTCATTATAAATAGAACTCTCACTGATTCACCTGGTACAATTAGTTATTTTGGGGTCATTATATTAGAGCATGTATGTATTAGGGTTTTTTTTTGGTTGCCTTTTTTCAAGGCAAAGTAGATTGCTAAACATGCACCATGGTTAAAATTCCACTAAACATGTGCCGTCAGGTTTATTGGACTGTAGATTTTTGAAAAGTGACACGGTTTGGCAGGAAAACAAAAATTTGCTGTTAGTGTGTTGGGATTAACAGCAGCCTAAAAGACTATTACAGCTGAGCAACGATCAACTGATTTGTAATTTACTCTTTGAGTTGAATATATGGTTCATTCTCTGGTTGGCAACCATTAACTAATGGGGTTCCACAGGCATCAGTGCTGGGACCCCAACTATTTACAATCTATATTAACGATTTAGACGAAGGGACTGAGTGTAAAGTAGCCAAGTTTGCTGACGATACAAAGATGGGAGGAAAAACATGTGAGGAGGACACAAAAAATCAGCAAAAGGACATCGACAGGCGAAGTGAGTGGGCAAAAATTTGGCAGATGGAGTATAATGTTGGAAAGTGCAAGGTCATGCACTTTATCAGAAAAAATCAAAGAGCAAGTTGTTATTTAAATGGAGAAAGATTGCAAAGTGCCGCAGTACTGCGGGATCTGGGGGTACTTGTGCATGAAACATAAAAGGATAGTATGCAGGTGCAGCAGGTGATAAGGAAGGCCAATGATATCTTGGCCTTTATTGCAAAGGGGATGGAGTATAAAAGCAGGGAAGTCTTGCTACAGCTATATAAGGTATTGGTGAGACCACACCTGGAATATTGTGTGCAGTTTTGGTTTCCATATTTATGAAAGGATATGCTTGCTTTGGAGGCAGTTCAGAAAAGGTTCACTAGGTTGATTCTGGGGATGAGGGGGTTGACTTGTGAGGAAAGGTTGAGTAGGTTGGGCTTTACTCATTGGAATTCAAAAGAATGAGAGGTGATCTTATCGAAACGTATAAGATTATGAGGGGACTTGACAAGGTGGATGCAGAGAGGATGTTCACTGATGGGGGAGACTAGAACTAGAGGGCATGATCTTAGAATAAGGGGTCGCCCATTTAAAACAGATGAGGAGGAATTTCTTCTCAGGATTGTAGATCTGTGGAATTCGCTGCCTCAGAGAGCTGTGGAAGCTGGGACATTGAATAAATTTAAGACAGAAATAGACAGTTTCTTAAACGATAAGGGATTATGGGGAGCGGGCGGGCAAGTGTAGCTGAGTCCATGATCAGATCAGTCATGATCTTATTGAATGGCGGTGCAAGCTCAAGGGGCCGTATGGCCTACTCCTGTTCCTATTTCTTATGTTCTTGTATTGGGGACTTAGCAACATTTGCAATGCTGACTCTCTGATCTCCCCACATCTAAATTTTTTTTTAACATGCTTGGAAGACCATGGTAAGTATTTGAAATGGAATTCAGATTAGAATTTGTTCTTCTAGGTTCTGTAATTAAACATTTATCCTTCTGTCCCTTTTTCTAGGTGTGTTTTCTAATTTGCACAGCAGGATCACAAAGTTACAGCCACTTATGTTGCAGACTATAGAAAACCTGATTAGGACCTATTTATAATCGGAAAGTGTTAATAACCATCTAGCCAGCAGCTAAAAAGCTTGCCCTAAATTTATACCATTTGAGAGAATTGGTATTTTTTTTAAAGAGCGTGGAAATGATGGTCAACTTTTAGCTTTGCCAGGAGCCCAAAACTGGCAGTATTTGATTGGGCGCTTGTTATACACCACGTCTGATCTTCCCTTCCATTGAGGATAAATTTTATACCGTATCAACATACACCATGTTACCAATCCCAATTCATTTAACAACGTGTGTATTGAAAACATTGCATGCCCAGTTTCTACATATATATAATAAACAGCACCACAAGAGCAGTGGGAATCAGTGAAAATCCACAGAGTTAGTGTAAAGGTTCAAAACTAGAATTTTGCATTCGTCACATTGAACAATTAAACTATTGACTTTATTGTTAGATGTGTCTAATGGAAAACAATTAGGTTAAAAATTCTCAAACGAAAATATTGCAAGAACTCTTCAAATTACAATGACCTGTTATAGATCCAGCAACACACTGATTTGTACGCCACTGGGTTGAGAACTGCAATTCTTGCTCATTTATTGTTCCTTCCCCTGCAAGTCAGTGGGCCGCAGCTCAAAGTGGCAAGCCACAGTTTTTCAGCATCACTATAGCCTTCAAAGAATGTTATCTTCCCTGCCGTGCTATGTACTTCCTTGTTCTGTTTTCCTTTTCACTCCTATTGTGGTCCACTGTTTGACCCCAGCAAAGATTTTTCCAACTTGCTGCTTAGCCACTGCTTGTTAGATCTTCGCATCATTTTGTAATTTCTCTCGTCACGTCTCCGACCGTTTGCCTAGATATTCATGGCACGGCTCGTGGGAGTGTTTCCAGTGAGTAAGTCGAGACTAATTCCAGGCATCCAATTGGAGATTCCTCGCAGGCATCTTGCTTTATCCTGGAGTTCGTGAGAGTCAGATCTGACTCTGTTCCTTTGCTTGCTAGTTTTGCTGGAGAGGGGAGCAACATGACTGTGCAGGGATTTTGCCTATTCAGTTATGGACACCTTGTTAGGATTACAGAACGTGTTCCTTTTCTCTACTGACAAAAATGTAAATACAAATTAATTGTCAGCATAATGTTAGGTTTGCCAGGTTAGGATACAACATTCCAAATATCTGCATTTAATACAGCCTGTAGTCTCTCTTCAGTGAATTTCCTGGAAAGTAAAGCCATTTTGTGAGCCTTGGGATTTCACCTCTGTATTTCCAATTCTTAGTTGAGACGATCGTGCTACATTCGTTTGGTTCTACCTGTAGAGTTCATGAACTTCAAATTCTGGTAGACCTACTTTTATTAAACATTCAGATAAGGCTGCCTTAACAGCACGAATTAACTTGTCTGTTATTTATCTCCATAAACTGCAGTAATCAGATGTCACCAGCCAACTGCATACTTGCTCTTCAGATAAAGGTGGACGTTTCTGTTGTTTGGAATAACTTGGTGCTCTATTTAGATAGAAGCAAGAATGTCGGCTGATTTAGGCTGTTCTATATTTCCCCAACCCTCATTTTAGCTTATCTATTCTTGAGATGTGGACGTGGCTGGCAAGACCAGCACTTCTTGCTCATCCCTACTTGCCCTGAGAAGGTGGAGGACCTTCTTGAACCCATGCTGTTTGCATTTGTAGCGGTTTGGATATAACTGAGTGGCTTGCTAGGCCACTTCAGAGGGCAGCTAAGAGTCAACGTTGGCATGGGACTGGTGTCACACATAGGCCAGACTAGGTAAGGATAGCAGGTAGCATTAGTGAACCGGTTGAGTGTTTACGACAATCCAACTCATGGTTATTTTTACTGAAAACAGCATATTATTACCCGATTTTAAAAAAAAAACTGAATTCACACTGCCATGGTGGGATCTGAACTCGCATTTTCTGGATTGTTAGTCCATTAACATAATCACCATGCAACCGTCCCAGTAATTTTCTTCCCTGAAGGTAGTGTCATGTGCTTGGGATATCCTTTTACAGCTGTTGCCAACCCTCCGAAACCATTTCCTTCGAGGTGAGTCGGTGAGCCTGGGCAGCTAGTGCCATCAAGGCATGTGACATTGGGAGTGATCCTATTCTGAGCTAAGGTTTGCACATGAGCACTTTCTAGCAAGGGTCACTTGATAATCATAGGAAGTTGGATCGCTGATTTTTACATTTTTGCTGCCACTGCTCCCTTCCCTGTCCTCGAGCTCAGGCTCACTGAAATAAGCCTCAGCATCTCTGGCTGAGATCAGCTAACTCAGCACAGACTAGTAATTGAGCCTGGAAACTTCCTGGTTGATGCTGCTCAGCATCAAATCCCATGGTGCATTTACTCACTGGGCTGTCAAGGGAGAGCCAATTGATGTTCATTCGGTACAGGAACCAATTACTAAAGCATCTTTGGTTCAGTGAGTAGTCGAATGAAGCTTGACGTGTTTGTTTTTTTTATTAAACTTCTGATGATGCTGAGCCACCAGGAAAGGCCGAAGCTCATTCATGCTGTGACCACTTTAGTAACAACTATGCAACGGAATTCTCTTGATACCATGTGCAAGTAATTGATATGGTTCTACGAAGCAGTACTGTCTTGGTTTGACAACTCAACGTTGCAGCAAGATAGGATGTCTTTTTTTTCTATGATGGAATTCATATATAGAGGAAAATAAATGAATAAGCATTATAATTATTTACCAATGGGTACAGTCTTTCTCATTCTCACGAATGGATTTCTTCCACTTTCAAAGTTCTTTTGGTATTCTCTCAGGAGCTGTAAATGGAGCTGTTTGGCTCACTGTTGTGCTTTGTGCTTCAATGTTCTCTTGAGCCACCTCTTCATATTTGGCTCATTTCAGCAAGCGCTCTTCTGTTACTGTTTCAATCCAAGGAGCTCGGGATGAGCAAACCCATTGTGAGCCTTTGTTCCCAACATACACTTGGAGCACATCCAATGGTTTGCATGACCACAGCAAGACTGATTGCCATCTCCCATTAAGATTTCTACGTGGAGAGTCAAATGTGGGCAAAGAATGAGCATAGCTACCCCAACCCCCTGAACAACTCGTCTTTAACGTAATAACACATCCTAAGTCGCTTCACTGGAGCATTATCGGACAAAATTTGACACCAAGCCACAAAAGGATAATTATAGCAGGTGACCAAAAGCTAGGTTTTAAGGAGGAGCGAGGAGGAGAGGTTTAGGGAGGCAATTCAAGAGCTTAGGGCCTAGGCAGCTGAAGGCTCGGCCACCAACGGTGAAGTGAAGGAAATCGGGTGGGGGAATACATAAGAGGCCAGAATTGGAGGAATGCAGAGTGCACGGAGGGCTGTTGGGCTGGAAGAGGTTACAGAGACTTGGTGCGGCAAGGCAATGGAAGGATTTGAACACCAGGATGACGAGTTTAAAATCGAGGGTTGCTGAGGGCAATGTGGTTGATGTGGTGCACTTGTATTTCTAAAAGGCATTTGACAAAGTGCTACATAATAAGTTTGCCAGCAAAGTTGATGCCCATGGAATAAAAGAGACAGTAGCAGTATGGATAAGAAATGAGCTAAATGACAAAAACAGAGAGTAGTGGTGAACGGTTGATTTTCGGACTGGAGGAAGGTATACAGACCCAGGGGTCAGTTCTAGGACCACTGCTTTTCTTGATGTATATTAATGACTTGCATGTGGGTGCACAATTTCACAATTTTCAGATAAAACAAAACTTGGCAAGTGTAGTGAACAGTGAGGACGATAGTGATAGACTTCAAGAGGACAGAGACAGGCTGGTAGAATGGGCGGACATGTGGCAGATTAAATTTAATGCAGAAAAGTGTGAAGTGTTACATTTTGGTAGAATGAGGAGAGGAAATATAAACTGAAAAGTACAATCCTAAAGGGGGTGCATGTATAGAGAGACTAAGGAGTATATGAGCACAAATCGTTGAAGGTGGCAGGAGGTTGAGAAAGCGGTTAAAAAAGCTTACGGGATCCTGGGCTTCATGAAGAGATCACGTAGAAATTATGATGAACCTGTATAAAACACTGGTTTGACCGCAACTGGAGTAGTGTGTCCAATTCCAGGCTTTAGGAAGGATGTGAAAGCCTTCGAGAGGGTGCAGAAAAGATTTATGAGAATGATTCCAGGGATGAGGGACTTCAGTTACATAGAATTGAGAAGCTGGGGTTGTTCTCCCTCGAGCAAAGAAGATTGAGAGGAGATTTGATAGAGGTGTTCAAAATCATGGGTCAGGACAGAGTAGATAGAGAGAAACTGTTCCCATTGGCAAAAGGGTCGAGAACCAGAGGACACAGATTTAAGGTGATTGGCAAAAGAACCGAAGGCAACACAAGAAAAACGTTTTTACGCAGCGAGTGGTTGGGATCTGGAATGCACGGCCTGAAAGGGTGGTGGAGGCAGACTCGATCACTGCTTTCAAAAGGGAGTTGGATAAGTACCTGAAAGAAAACATTTGCAGGGTCGGGATTGGGGGGAGGAGGGTGGGGGGTTCACAAGTTGAGGTGCTCTTGCAGAGAACCAGCACGGGCTCGACGGGCCGAATGGTCGCCGTCCGTGGTGTAACCATTCTGTGATCCTACGAGAGTTGCTGGACCAGGAACTAGTGTAGGCCAGTGAGCACAGGGATCATGGGTAAACAGGACTTAGTACAAGTTAGGATAAAGGTTGCAGAGTTCTGGATGAGCTTAAGTTTACGGAGTGTGCAAGGCAGGAGGCCGGCCAGGAGACCATTGGAATAGTCGGGTCGAGAGGCACCAAAGGCATGGACAAAGGAGTTCAAAAGCAGATGGACTGAGACAGGGGCAGACGTTACAGAGGTGGAAGTAGGTAGTTTTGATGATGGAGAGGATATGGGGTCAGAAAACAAACATGTCACTTAACAACTCCTGCCGTGAAGCAAGCTGTTTGGTGAAGGATGTCTTCAGAAACATTTTGATGGATAAACTTGGTGGAAAACTCAATGATTTTTTTTTTCTTTTTGTCACTCATCAACCTTTTTGCAAAATACGAGAATAGAAACATATCTCCCAAAGCCCAATGCTTCATCTTTCAGCCGACGACCCGGCAAAAGTTTGCGTGCAACAATGAGAGGGCAACTTGAATAGCCTTGAATCACAGCCCTGTATTCAGCAACCCTACATCTGCTCGTGGTCCAGGCCACCTGTCTTCTTTGTCCCTTAACCCCCCACAATATTGTGTTTTAATTTGGTTCATGCTGACCAGGAAAAGGAGCTTCCCATTGGTAGAAGTTTAGATTTCGAGGAGATGTACTTGGACTTTGTTTTCGTCAAGAGTCCTAAATGCTTCAGCGTGTTGCGGAATCATTCTAAGCAATAAAGCTACCTCTCGTTAACGTTGGCTATTTTTGTTTGAAATGTTTTACACTTAATGGCTGTTCACTTTTACATCCCTGCTTGTCTAACAAATTTGTTTTGCCTTACCAAGGGTGAAGCTCTAAGGCAGATCTTGGTCAATCGTTACCATGGCAACGTCAGGTCAGTAGGTAGAAGAGACAGCCTGACAAATTTTCACAATGGTCCACTGTTAACAGGAGGGATCAACAAATCTCTTGAACGAGGTAAGATATTTCTTTTTGCCACAGTCCAGCTTACCACATGATACAAGTCTTTGAGATTAGTTGCAGCCCACTGTATTAGATTAACACTGCCGATTTTGAAACATTCAACGGGTCAGGCAGCATCTGTGGAGAAAGAAACAGAGCTAATGTTTCAGGTCGATGACCCTTCGTCAGAACTGGAGGATGTTGGAGATGAACAGCTTTTAAGCAAGTACAGAGCCAGGGAAAAGAACAAAATGGAGAGATCTGCATTACGGTGGAGAGCAGGAGTGATTAAATTATAAAAGTGATGATTGGTGCTTCCAATGTTGTCACATTATAAATGAACCATACCTGTTTTGCAAAATCTGTACTGGATTATATTTGGCAGCCAGCCTGTACAGTTAGATGCCTGAATGCTTATGTGGCAGCCCAGGTATAATCGGAATGTATTTAGTGGCTACCTTAGTCCTGCCTGTGAGACGACCATGAAACCTCAGTGAATTCGGCTCTGGTTGTTTTCAAACACTGAACTTGCTTAAGCTAGCTACCTGATTTGGTCTAGCTTGGATTATTTTAGTGCAATTTGTCTGCACTGATATTGCAGCACATTTTCTGCCCCTGGCTATTCTTTAATTTACTAATTTAATACTAATGTGTGGAATTCCAGGAACAAGCAAAGTGCCTTCCGGCAGTGAAAGGAAACTGAGCAAACTTTCTTTTAATTGTTGTGAGGTTGAGATTTCCATCAATGCTGAATAGCGAAGACCTCCCCTCTAAGCCTTGCATGTTCTGTTCTTTTTAATACTGCTCCTGTGAGTTGGAGCTAGCCTCAAAGACGAGAGGTTAATGACGAATATCGCATCCTCTTTATTGTTTTGTTTCGATAGCCTCTGCTGAAGTTTGGGCGTAGTTGACTAACGCCCTGATATGGTTTGGCATCAACACCACAAGAAAAAGTTGGAATCCCCCAGCTCAAGCTTCTATATTATAGACACAGCAAAGGAATACCTTGCACTTATTAAACGTGGAAGATTATTAAGCCAAGTACAACGGGACATAGCAGGGATTTGAAGCCAGTCCAATAGTGAGCTGCCTCTAAAATGTGCAGATACGGCACATTTAACAGGCTTATTCCTCAGCACCAATTATTGCCAACACCCTGTCATTTAATTGAATCCAGACGGATAGCTTTATGGTAGCTGAAATAGCATCAGATGTCTTGCTGTTGGCTTTGCAAATGTACTGCGCAAAGCCAAAGCCAGTTCAGTCTCTACTCCTCGGTTTACCACAGAAAACTGTGTACACATTTTTTTAATTACCACAGGGAAAAGGTACCTCTGATTATAAATGTCACCAATCTCTATGCTTTACTGCGTCCCTGGCACGGACCTCCAAGTAATTGAGAGACCATCGATGAATTCAACAGCTTCTGTTCCACCAGTAATCAGCAGCTGCCTTAGTTCAGGTTACCAGGGGAGTTCGCGGAGTCTTACTAATGGGGTACAAAAATAACTGCAGTAATTTAATCCATACTTGCATAGAATTACATTACGTAGCATTTACAACACAGAAACAGGCTATTAGGTGCCGGCATTCATGCTCCACACAAGCCTCCTCCCACCCTACTTCACCTTACCCTATCGATACATCTTTCAGTTCCTTTCTCCCTCATGTACTTATCTAGCTTATGCATCAATGCTATTCACCTCAGCTACTCCTTGCGGTAACATTAAAATGATTCCAAAAGATGAAAAATGTCCAAATTGTGCAGTAAACAATTCAGTCTTTTGGATTTTAAGTTTTGTTGAATTCTGGTCAGTGAATAAATACATGACTTCTCGGGTCAAAAAAATTAAGTATGACCATAATCGGAAAAGCGATTTGATCGAATAATTTTGTCTAATTTAATAATTGGAAGGAACAAAGAAAATGCATTTTAAGTCATTATAAATGTTTATAATTGCCTCAAAAAATCTAACATTAAAACGGGTTGGTGCATCAGTCGTTGTTTCCTCAGCAACTCCGCCCGCCCTTCTCGACCTGATGGAATCTTGTTCTGTTTCCATGGTAAAGGAGGCATTGAGCAAGCAGCAACTGGTACACCAACTTCTCTTACTGTTCCACTTTGTGAGGCAGCTGCAAACAGTTATTGTTTACTCAAATAAACAAATACTGAAGGTGTGCTGTAACTTAGACCACCCATTTGTGTACCCCATGAGCAAGCCTTGGCAGTCTCCTCTTGTAACTTGAACTAAGACAGCTGCTGATTAAAGGCATAGCAGAAGCTATTGAATCCATCACTGCTCCCTTTTAATTGCTTGGAGGTCCTACTAGACATGCCAGGGCTTCACTGCAGCCCAGAGATTGGTGACATTTATAATCTGAGAGAAGGTGATGTGTGCGCTAGACTGAAAGGCAGAACTGCTGAACGTGTCGCACCAAAGCTGCAATATGCTGACATTGGCATTCCTGGCTTTTATCAGATTTAACTCTCATTTTAGGAGTCGCCTCTCGAAGGTAATAATCAGGTTAACCCTGAAACCAGAGAGCTTATAAATAATGCTTATGAAGCGTTTGCTGGAAATGGGATATTGTGAAAATGTTAGGCCGACAACAAGTCCAGCATGCACTGCCAACAGGTGAATCTTTCTGTAGAGAAGGGGCAGTAAGAAGTAATAATTGAATCGTAATTGAAAGAAACACACTGCAATATATTTCCTTCCTGCTGCCACAGTGATTGAAGAACTTGCACCCACTTTTCTGCTCGCATTAGCGCCGGGGAAAATCTAATTCAGCGTGTCTCACGTTAGCTGCGGCACACCCACAAGTCTGTCACAAGAACTCTAGGGAAACTGGACAGTTTAATTGGGGGAGAAGTTCTTGTAATCCACCACAAAATAGTTTGCATCCAACTGCATGCAGTATTTATGGAAATAGCTGGAGCTCGATCACAAATATACATTCATGACTTGGACTTGGGGGTTACAGGACACAATTTAAAAATTTACAGATGACACGAAATTTGGAAGTGCAGTAAACGGTGAGGAGGATAGTAATAGACTTCCAAAAGGTCATCGATAGGTTGTTGGAATGGACGGATACATGGGAAATGACATTCAACACAGAAAAGTGAGAGTTAATACATTTTGGTTGGAAGATTGAGAGAGACAATAGAAGTTAAATTATACAATTTTAAAGGGGGCGCAAGTAGAGAGAGACCTGCGGGTGTTTGTGCACAAATCTTTGAAGATGGCAAAACAGATTAACAAAGCAGTTAATAAAGCATATGGGATCCTAAGCTTTATAAATAGAGGTACAGAGTACAAAAGCCAGGAAGTTATGCTAAACCTATATACATCATGAGTGCGTCCTTAGCTGGAGTATTGTGTCCATTTCTGGGCCCCACATTTTAGGAAGGACATGAAGGATTTGGAGAGGGCAGAGAAGAGATTTGCTAGAATGATTCCAGGGATGAGGGATTACAGTTACGTGGAAAGACTGGAGAAGCTAGCGTTGTTCTCCTTGGAGCAGAGAAGGCCAAGAGGAGAATTGTTGGAGGTGTTTAAAATCATGAAGGGTTTAGAAGTGAAACTGTTTCCAATGGCTGACAGGTCGATAACCAGAGGGCACAGATTTGGTGATTGCCAAAAGAACCAGAAACAGCATGAGGAAAAACATTTTTATGCAACAAGTGATTAGGATTTAGAATGCACTGTCATATATAGGGTGATGGATACAGATTAAATAGGAGCCTTCGAAAGGGAATTGGTAAGTATTTGAAGGAGAAAAAATTGCAGGGCTATGGGGAAAGAACTGGGATAGTGGACTAACTGGATTGTTCATCAAAAGAGTGGGTGCAGACTCGATGGGCTGAATGGCCTCCTTCTGTACTGTACTATTCTATAACTCTCTGAAATGCACCACCAAGGGATGCTTACAAAGAGTGGAGGTGCATGATACCCCCGTTAGGTGTGTTCTGAAGGATTAATAGGGGCTACAATTTAAATGCATCAATTAATAATCGCCAGGCCCAGTGCAGGTTCTGCATTCTCAGCCAGGTCCTCCAAGGAATATCGGTGAAAACTGACTGGATAATTCCTCTTGCATATTGCTCAAATGCACCCTTGGGCATTGAACCAAGAAGCAGCACTGGGCAGACCTGTGTGGATGTGTACTTACTGGATCACTACCCTGAGGGTAGCGCACTTGCTGTCTTTGGGGGGCAATAGGGAAAATAGTACAAAGTTTTTTTAAAAAGTGTTTCCTCCAGAATTTTGAAGCTACAGAACTCAATTGTAATTCAGATTTTTGTTCCTGGCACAACCTCTGTGTAATCAGCCCATGCTAGACTCTCACCCGCATTGCACAGATGTTTGAGAGTGTTTATACAGACATGGTGATGAAACACAGTCAAATGATTCCATGGAAATAATTGGCAGACGTCCAAGGGTGCTTTCATGGGAAAATATTAGGTAGTTCACTTATTCTATGGACTTTGAAGTAATAGTAATGTGTAGGCACGAGTTGAAGGGCTTGTTTGGTGGTGGAATCTAATGGGAGGGTGGTGAAAGGATTAAAGCTGGGAATTTGTGCCGCATTCTTGGTAATTATCATCAAACTAGACATCCGTCTGTGTTTCACTGTTATTTAACGTAACCCGCCTTCACTTTTACGCCCATTTCCTGCTGAAAACATTATTGTGATACACCTCGAATAGTGAGCTGTTGCAAGCCGACAGTGTAAGGGGACTTGGCCATTGGTAGATCGTTTCATCAACGATTTGTTAATAGGTAAATTGCCAGTCGCTAGTTGGGAGGATTAACTTTCCCAAAATGGATTTGTTGCTCTATTTTCAATACTGCTCCTGTGGGCACCTTGAAAGACCTTGAAGAATTGTGCCTACCTGTTTGAGTGCCACTTGAGCCCCACCATTCATCATTGGTAGTGCAGATAGCTTACCTGCCCAACTGTTTTTGGTACTATGTTTCCAAATATTGTGTCTACTTGCTGGTGTGAGAGGAAAATGCCATAAATCAGCTTTTGAGCTCCTGTGTTCCAGTCAGACTTCACAGAGGATTCTGCGTGTGTATATCTCTAAAGATGTAATTAAAGCCCATAACCAATAACGGATTCCACAGAGGCGAATCTGATTAGCGACCGATTTCCCTAGAATGATCCGGGGCTTAGAGGATTAAATTATGAGGACGGGTTGCATAAATGTCGCTTGTATTCCCCTTGAGTTTAGGTTGAGGGGCAACCTAATTGAGGTGTTTAAAATGCTAAAATATTTCTCGGGTAGATACAAAGAAACTATTTCCTCTGGTGGGGGTATATAGTACACTAGACATAATCTTAAAATTAGAGCTAGGTTTCTCGGGAGCAAAAACAGGAAGTACTTTTTCCACACAAAGCGTAGTAGAAATTTGGATTCCGATATCGAGAAATATGGAGCAAAGACAGGTAAATGAAGTTGAGGTGGAGATTAGCAATCATCTAATTGAATGGCCGAACTGGCCTGAGGGGCTGATTGGCCAACTCCTGTTCCTAACTTAAGGCTATTGAAAACTATATTGGGGGGAAAAAAATGTATTAAGTGACATTGCTAATGAGGGTGTGTGGTTCAAAGAATCTGGCATGCTCTAAGTAGGGTTTGGAGGTAAAGCTGTTACACACACACACGCCCAAGAATTACAGGGATATTATACCTGCAAGATTTTAGAACATGTCTTTTAGATGGCATACAAGTCCAACCCATGATCAGTTCTCTGAAGTATTTTTCAGTTAGCGTGCAGACTCTTTGGCTTTCCAGAGTTTAATTACCATATCCTTTTCTTGTTTTGTGTTTTTTTAAGTTTCCCAGTGCACTATTAGAACAAGTTTTCTTCATTTTTATATATCATTTGAGCAAGGTATGACCTTACTTGGTATCTGTTTATTAGTTAACTCAAATTACTATTTTTTCATTTTTTTTCCCACCCGAAGGGACTTTGAAGTTAGCTGAGTCTCATAAAGTTATTCTGGCCTTAACTTGTGATTGTTGTCCCAATTGCATTCCAGACTTTCCACATAATTGACTGCTCATACAGTTAGTTTCCCCTTCAGGGCAAAGAACTGCTCCAAAGTCAAGTTCCATGTTAAAAGAGCAGATAAATGCCAGTTAACAATCAACCCTGAAACAACTGCTCAGTGGATTTGAGCAGATTGAAATGCGTATTGGGCTATTTTCTGCGTCATTACTCCAGCCAAAACTAGGGTGTCAGGTTGACGCATGTGATTCTCCAGCTCATCTGTATTTTGTGGATGCCAATCGTTCAGTACTAGCCTTCGCTGACCCACCAGTCATCGGTGTCTCTGACTTTTATTCACATGGGTGTAGTTCTAACAGGTCTTGCCATACATTTCCTCCAAGGAAATGGGTTATAACGCATGTCAATGCTTTCACCATGGGAATTGCATTGGCTTCTGTGTCAACTAATATACTCTGGTCCCCCCGTATAATAATTTATCCTTCTGAGTTCATAGTTAAATCCAACAATGAATCATTGAAAGATTAATGGCAAAATGGGGTTCATGCCAATAGATAAATGGAAATGTCAATGTTGACGCACTGCAGTTTTGGTGTGACGTGCGCAGTCTCTTTCACTGTTTGGCACAGAAAAAACATCATCTTTCCTTCATTGTGATGGGCAGCATCAACGAGGAGCCCACCTGCAGTTATGTTGAATCCCTGTATAGACAACTGAATGAAGATGAATCTGATGATGCACATCAGCTTCTTTGTGATGGATTATCTTGTAAGGATTAATAATTTAAAATATCTTCAATGATACCAGGGCTAAAAGTGTTAAATTAGGAGGACAGGTTGCATAGACTAGGCTAATATTCCCTCAAGTGTAGAAGACTGAATGCTGCTCTAACTGAGGTTTTTAAGATGATTCAAGGGTTCGATGGGGTAGATCGAGAGAAACTATTTCCTCTGGTGGGGGAGTCGAGAACAAGACATAACCTTAAAATTAGAGCCAGGCCATTCAGGGGTGATGTCAGGAAACACTTCTTCACACAAGTAAATCTGTAATTCTCCCCCTAAAAAGCTGTTGAGGCTGGGTCAATTGAAAATGTAAATGCTGAGCTGGATAGATTTTTGTTCGGCAAGGGTATTCAGGGATATGGAACCAGGGTGGGTAGATAGAGTTAAGACACAGATCCGCCATGATCTAACAGAATGGTGCAACAGGCTCAAGGGGTTGGGTGGTCTACTCCTGTTTTTATGATCCTATTTTATTTGTTCCTACAAACATTTTGCTAATTAAGCCTGATTTTTAAACCCAAAGTTTTTCTGATTGTTACTTTTGGCCTGAAGTGCATTCGCTTGCAACTGTTTTTATCCTTTTTTTAAAAAAAATTAAGTTCAAGATGTAATATCGTCCAGATTGGAGACGATAAAAGGATTCCAGCTCGAAGGGCAAAGGTCAGTAAATGGCAGCCAAAAATATCTGCTTGCATTAATGGAGACCTCAGCCTTTGATCCTGACTTAATGCATTGAACTTTGCACTGATTCAGTCAAAGCCATGGAAAGGGTGATTGAGGGCTGGAAGTTGAACCCACCAAGCCTGATGGGGATTGCACACAGCTACACTTTCTTACTTTTTCGGCATGCTGGTCAAACCTTCATTTACTCCAAGATATTTGGTTGTCATCCTCATTATTGGTTCCCCAGAGCAGTCTTTGAGACAGAATATCTTTTTAACCTGGCCTCCCCAATCCCATCCTCATTAAGTAAGCCCAAATAGGAAGTTATTGATCACCTCGGCCTGGGAAGCAGGCATCGTAGTTTTTTGCGCAGAACCACTGAGCAGATTTTCAGTGAGAATCTGTCCGACAAATGATCAGATTTGGCTTCTCTTGCTGGCTAGCCTCAAATTGATGATTTGGAGATTGAAAAAGATTTTTTTAAAAGCTCCCAGCATAGGATTACCATTATTAGTGGACACCATTGTGACATTGACAGCGTCATGCAAAGTGCAGTGTAGGTAGCAGCTTGCATTGTTGGTAAATGTCGGGAAGAGCACTGACTCTGTTTGAAAATCGAATATTCTACAGGAGATGTGGCAACTAAGAGGGACAGTTTTTAGAAAGTTCTGGAAGGTATTTTTGCCTTCTCTGTGGAATATTTTGCACAATTGCCAAAACCAGCTTTGATTTGTTAATCGAGGATTTGCAACTTTGAAATCAACCTGGAATTTGAGTTTAAGATTCCGCTCTGGAGATTTGTCCTCTTGGAGCATTCAGTTATGGATGGATGAATGAAGGAAAGATTTGCCAGCCTCAGTAGTGTTTCCCTTCTCCTTGAAAGGAGGTCATTGTCTAGATATCAGAATGTCATCTCTACCTGATGCGAACTTTTGTGGAAATCATTGCTGTAATTTTTTAGTCTGTCCTTTGACCAATTTGCCCCTTCCTTTTAATTTCTTTTTTCATAAACACAACCTTAAGCATTTGTATCCATGGCATTGGATCAGTTGTTAGAATATCCCAAGGGCAGTCTTGGTGTACCAAATATGAATAGGATAGTCATACGACTGATATTAAAAAGGATTCCAAGATGTTGTCTAGTTACACAGCTCCCAGTGACGATCTTCGGTACGTGCAGTGTGTTGCATCAACTGAGGAAGATCTTATTGAAGTAGATAATTGTAAAAGTTCTTTTATTTAAATATTAAAACTTACAGATGCACCACAAGTAACTCAAAAGCTCATTTGTTGTATTGGTGTTGTTTAGCAAATCTGTTTGGTGCTTTTTTGTGCTAACGTTTTGAGATTGTTATCCGTCTTTCAGGAGGCGGAGCGGGACCTGGCACACTGAGCCGAGGTGAGATGAGCCTTGCAGAGGTACAATGTCACTTGGACAAAGAAGGAGCATCTGACCTGGTCATCGACCTCATAATGAATGCAACCAGTGACCGGGTCTTCCATGAAAGTATCCTACTTGCAATAGCTCTGCTGGAAGGAGGCAACACTACAATTCAAGTATGTATAATGGTGAATAGAACAAGCCAAATCTCGACCGCAGTGGTCTTACAATTAAATGTATTATGAATTACACCTCATAATGATCCGGAAATGCTTTGATTTAAAAATTCTCATCCTTGTGTTCAAATCCCTCCATGGCCTCACCCCATCCCATCTCTGTAACCTCCTCCAGCCCTACAACCCTCTTCGCTCCTCCAATTCTGACCTCTTGCACATCCCTGATTTTCATCACTCCACCATTGGCAGCTGGACCCCAAGCTCTTGAATTCAATCCCTAAATCGCTCTGCCTCTCCACCTCTCTCTCATATGCATGCTCCTTAAAACCTATCTCATTGACCAAGTTTCCTGTCCTAATATCTCCTTATGTGGCTCGGTATCGAATTTTGCCTGATAACGCTCCTGTGAAGTGCCTTGGGAGGTTTGACAATATTAAAGGTGTTGTTTAAATGCAATTTGTTGATATTTTGGGCAGTTGCATCATTTCCTAATTACGTGTCAGTATTTTGACTCTGTTTTAGTTTTGTATGAGTAATTGTATTTGCCAGTTTAAACAACTGATATCTTGAATTATAGGCAGGTGTATTTTCATATTTATACAGTTAATTATTGTGGGAAAAAATGAACCATGTGTGCCTTTTGTCGCCATGTGCAATGCTGTGCCAATTAAGTACTGCAACTGTAAAGGGACCATCTATTGAACTGCTAAATTAAAACTGTCTATCTTGAGAATGAGTTGCTGGAAAAAACTCTAGGGGATTGTGAAACTTTGTCCAGTTCACCAGCGATCTCCATGGCAACTCCACACATTTCCACTGATAACTTTATTGTTTTTTTGTGTGGGATGAAATTGGTGGGAAGCCTTCGTGGTTATGTTCCAATAACCATGTCGCAGTTTTCAGTAGTAGAGTTCTCCATTGCTGTTTTTGTTTCAACTTGTACTTGATGTTTACAATATTTAACATTTCCCCCACTCCCCAGTGGCTCCTTGGTATTTATTTCTCAATTTTCGCCCTTCCCGCCCCACTAAACTCTAAAGGGTGGTGGAAGCAGATTCAATAGTAACTTTCAAAGCGGAATTGGATAAATACTTGAAGGAGAAAAAAAATTGCAGGGCTATGGGAAAAGAGCTGGGGCAGTGGGATAATTGGGTACGTCTTTTGGGCAGCCAGCACAGGCACTACCCTGGCTGAGAAAGTGAGCGGGTGCCATTTCCACATGAAGCAGCTATCGGGCAGAGCACCACAGCAGGCTGAGGTGTGAGAGACTGCCTCAAATATTCCTTCCGACCTGTTGCCTGGATGGCATGGCTAGAATCAGCTACTTACCATTGTGGGAAATCGCTAGTGAAAATCCACCTTGCACTATACCCCTAGTTTTAGTTTCCCCTATGAGTGGATATATCCTCTCTGCATACACCTTGTTGAGCCCCCTCATTATCTTATGTTTTGATAAGATCACCTCTCATTGTTCTGAACTCCAATGAGTATAGTCCCAACCTGCTCACCCTATCTTCATAAGTCAACCCCCTCATCTCCGGAATCAACCTAGTGAACCTTCTCTGAACAGCCTCCATTGCAAGTATATCCTTCCTTAAATACGGAGACCAAAACTGTACGCAGTGCTCTCGGTGTGGCCTCACCAATACCCTGTACAGTTGTAGCAGGACTTCTCTGCTTTTATACTCTATCCCCGTTGCAATAAAGACCAACATCTATTTGCCTTCCTGATTACTTGCTGTAGCTGCATACTAACTTTAATGTTGCATGCACAAGGACCCCCAAGTCCCTCTGTATTGCAGCACTTTGCAATTTTTTTCCATTTAAATTATAATTTGCTTTTCTATTTTTTCTGCCAATGTGGATAACCTCACATTTCCCCACATTATACTTCATCTGCCAAATTTTTGCCCACTCACTTAGCCTGTCTATATCCCTTTGCAGATTTTTTGTATCCTCACAATTTGCTTTCCAACCCATCTTTGTATCATCAGCAAACTTGGCTACATTACACTCGGTCCCTTCATCAAAGTCATTAAGGGTCATAAGAGAAGTAGCGGCAGGGATAGTGGATGCATTGGTTGTAATTTACCAATATGTCCTGGATTTTGGGGAGGTCCCGGCAGATTGGAAAACCGCAAATGTAACGCCCCTATTTAAAAAAGGAGGCAGACAAAAAGCAGGAAATTATAGACCAGTTAGTCTAACATCTGTTGTTGGGAAAATGTTAGAGTCCATTATTAAAGAAGCAGTAGCAGGACACTTGGAAAAGCATAATTCAGTCAGGCAGAGTCAGCATGGATTTATGAAGGGGAAGTCATGTTTGACAAATTTGCTGGAATTCTTTGAGGATGTAACGAACAGGGTGGATAAAGGATATTTGGACTTCCAGAAGGCATTTGACAAGTTGCCACATAAAAGGTTACTGCACAAGATAAAATGTCCCTGGGTTGGGGCTAATATATTAGCATGGATAGAGGATTGCTAACTAACAGAAAACAGAGAGTCGGGATAAATGGTTCATTCTCGGGTTGGCAATCAGTAACCAGCGGGATGTCGCAGGGATCAGTGCTGGGACCGCTCTTGCACTGACTGTTGAAACAATCTGCTAAAAATACCAAACACCAACAGGAAGGAAGGATGGCTCAGAACTACTTTAATCATCCACCTACATCGATCTGGGCTGTCCACCTACGCGACTGATCAGGTGGAGCTCGCTCGTGACTAACCACCGAGTCCCGTGCTGACCTGCACCATTCACACCGACTGTCTCACGGTACAATGTTTCCCATCTGTCCATTCACTCGCTCCATCACTGAGCAGAATGTGCTTCTGGCTGACTGTACGAGCCCTCCTGCTTATTATTCCACTTCATTCTTTTCTATTTATATTCTTCCTCCTCCACATCCGCCCCCCTCAACAGGCTTACACTATAGATCTCCCACTCACCTTCCTCGCCAGTCCCCGACTACATTTACCTCGAAACCGCACAACCCTGTGATCCCACCCGCCAAACGTCCCACAGGTTGGATGGTTCTTCATGTCGTTTCTCGCCCCTCGTTGCTGCAGCTCGTCCATCAGTTGACAAGTTGTCATGCATCTGTTCACATGGCCTGCTACACCTCACAAATCTGTACTGCTTTAAAAGACTCAAATTGATGGTAGTCCAGGGAACAAAAAAAATGACAGACCAATTGAACAAATACTTCGGCAGAAAAAAGTCAAAAGAGCCAGTTATTATTTAAATGGAGAAAAATTGCAAAGTGCAGCAGTACAACGGAACCTGGGGGTCCTGGTGCATGAAACACAAAAGGTTAGTGTGCATCTTCAGCAAGTAATCAGGAAGGCCATTGGAATCTTGGCCTTTATTGCAAAGGGGATGGAGTATAAAAGCAGGGAAGTCTTGCTACAGTTGTACAGGGTATTGGTGAGACCACACCTGGAATACTGCGTGCAGTTTTGGTTTCCATATTTAAGAAATGATATATTTGCTTTGGAAGCAGTCAGAGAAGGTTCACTAGGTTGATTCCAGAGATGAGGGGGTTGACTTATGAGGAAAGGTTGAGTCGGTTGGTCGTCTACTCATTGGAATTCAGAAGAACTAGAGGTGATCTTGTTGAAATGTATAAGATTATGAGGTGGATGCAGAGAGGATGTTTCTACTGACAGGGGAGACTAGAACTAGGGGGCATGATCTTAGAATAAGGGGCCGCCCATTTAAAACCGAGATGAGGAGGAATTTCTTCTTTGAGGGTTGTAAATCTGTGGAATTTGCTGCCTCAGAGAGCTGTGGAAGCTGGGTCATTGAATAAATTAAGACAGAGATAGACAGTTTCTTAACCGATAAGAGGTTAAGGGGAGCGGGCAGGGAAGTGGACCTGAGTCCATGATCGGATCAGCCATGATCTTATTAAATGGCGGAGCAGGATCGAGGGGCCGTATGGCCTACTCCTCCTTCTATTAAGTTCTTATGTTCATTAATGTAGATTGTAAATAGTTGAGGTCCCAGCACCGATCCCTGTGGCACCCCACTAGTTTCTGTTTACCAACTGAAAAATAACCCATTTATCCCGCCTCTTTGTTTTCTGTTAGTTAGCTAATCCTCTATCCATGTGAATATATTACTCCCAACCCTGTGAACTTTTATCTTGTGCAGTAACCTTTTATGTGGCACCTTATCGAATGCCTTCCGGAAATCCAAATACACCACATCCACTGGTTCTCCCTTATCCACCCTATTCGTTACATCCTCAAACTTGTCAAACATGATTTCCCTTTCATAAAACCATGTTGACTCTGCTTGATTGAATTATGCTTTTGAAAATGTCCTACTACATATTCCTTAATAATGGACTTCAGCATTTTCCCAATGACAGATGTTGAGATAACTGGTCTGTAGTTTCCTGCTTTCTGTCTGCCTCCTTTTTTAAATAGAGACGTTACATTTGCAGTTTTCCAATCCACTGGGACCTCCCCAGAATCCAGTGAATTTTGGTAAATTACAACCAATGCATCCACTATCTCTGCAGCCATTTCTTTTAAGACCTAGGATGCAAGCCAGGGGATTTGTCTGCCTTTAGTCCCATTATTTTACTGAGTACAACTTCTTTAGTGATTGTATTAAGTTCCTCCTTCCCTATAACCCCTTGATTATCCATTATTGGGATGTTTTTAATGTCTTCTACCATGAAGACCGATACAAAATATTTATTCTTAGTCTCTTCCATTTCTCTGTTCCTGATTATTACTTCCTCAGTCTTATCTTCTAGGGGACCAACATTTAATTTAGCCTGTGCCTGTGGCATGTAGCTGTCGAAACTCTTACTATCTGTTTTTATATTTCGCGCTAGTTTACTTTCATAATCTCTCTTCCCTCTCTCTATTATTTTTTGTTGTCATTCTTTGCTGGCTTTTAAAAGTTTCCCAATCCTCTGGCCTCCCATTAGTTTTGGTCACATTGTATGCCCTTGTTTTCAATTTGATACCATCCCTTATTTCCTTAGTTAGTCACGGATGGTTATCCCTTCTCTTAGTCTTTCCTTCTCATTGGGATATTTTTTGTTGAAAGTTATGAAATATCTCCTTAAATGTCTGCCACTGCTCATCAACCATCCCACACTTCAATCTAGATGTGAATTTATGCTTTTCACAACTTTTTAATACCTTTTACTACAATAGCACTCATTATATCGGTGGGGGGAGTGTCTAAACTGCCGCCTGTGGGCTGCTCTAGGCTCCCAAGACCTGGTAAAGCAGCCCTCGAAGTCCAGGCAGCTGAGACTGGCATTTTCATTTACATTTCTTAACTGGTGATTCGATTGGATTCTGTACAGCTGAAGGTGTAAATAAGGTTTTCAGCACTGCTCACATTGGTGGGTGGATCCTAAATTGGATCACCCAAGATCTGAGAGGATCTGTAATTTGAGATCTATTCAAATTAATGGGAACATGGATTTGCCCTCGATATGTGGCCAGCAAGGCTCCGTGGTACATATCCAAGTAGCCCAAATAGATGGGGATAAAAAACTTGTATTTATCAGGAGTCTGATGGAATGCCTGGATGAGTGTAGCTCCAACAAGCTCATCACCAACCAGGTCTTACCCCAATTATACAGGGCCTTGGTGAGACTGCATCTGGAGTATTGTGTGCAGTTTTGGTCTCCTTACCTAAGGAAGGATATACTTGTTATAGAGGGAGTGCAGCGAAGGTTCACCAGACTGATTCCTGGGCTGGCAGGACTGTCGTATGAGGGGAAATTGGGTTGACTAGGCCTATATTCACTAGAGTTTAGAAGAGTGAGAGGGGATCTCATTGAAAGGTATAAAATTCTGACGGGTTGGACAGACTGGATATGGGGAGGATGTTTCCCCTGGTTGGAAAGTCTAGAACAAGGGGTCACAGGATACGGGGTAGGAAATTTAGGACTGAGATGAGGAGAAATTTCTTCACTCAGTGGGTGGTCACCCTGTGGAATTCTTTACCACAGAAGGCTGTGGAGGCCAAGTCACTGAATATGTTTGAGGGAGATAGATAGATTTCTAGACGTAAAAGGCATCAAGGGGTATAGGGAGAAAGCGGGAATGTGGTGTTGAGAGAGGATCAGCCATGATCATATTGAATGGCGATACAAGCTCGAAGGGCCAAATGGCCTACTTTTCCATGTTTCAAAGCAGTCCTCTTGATCATTAGAACATCCACTCCCTCCACCACCAGTGTACCATGGCTGCAGTGTGTATGATGTGCAGGATAGACAGTAGCAAGTCGCCAAGGACTATTCGACAGCACTTCCAAAACCCATCAACTCCACCACCCAGAAAGACGAGGGCAGCAGACGCATGGAAACACCACCACCTCCAAGTTCCCCTACTAGTCACACACCATCCCATCTTGGACATATGTTGCCGTTCCTTCATCGTAGCTAATCAAAATCCTGGAACTCTCTCCCTAACAGCACTGTGTTAGCATAATATACTGGCAGGGGTAGAGGGGTCATGGGATTGGAGGTAATATGCTAGCAGGAATAGAGGGTAGCACTAAGCACCTTGGGATGTTTTACAACATTAAAGGCACTATATAAATAAGTTATTATTACTGTGGGAGTACTTTCACCTCACAAACTGCATGGTTCAAGGATGTGGCTCATTACCACCACCTTCTCAAGGGCAACTAGGGATGGGCAATAAATGCTGGCCTTGCCAGTGATGCCCACATCCTGAGAATGTGTTTTAAAAGATTATACCACAGTGCTTTGTTGGCCAACCAGAAGCCAGGAATGTCTTGTAATTATGTTTTCCATGTGTTCCTACTTGTGCTATGTTCTTCATTTCCTGCTGTTTCTCTGTTCACTCTGAGAACAATGTGAACGCTACATTATTATGTTGGTATAAAGTTGTGAACACTTTCCAATTATCTTTCGCTCTGTTCTCTTTCCTCACATAAGTATGTAATGTTGTACTTATGTACAGGCTTTTAGTGACTCACACACCTGAGGGGGAGATGCATACTTTTATACACCAGTAATGTGTAGATTGTTTTTTTTTAAACAGCTTGTTGCCTGAGGTACAAAGCCCTTGCATTAGTGTGACCAACACGCCAGATATTACGGTACCTCAATTGGAGGGAACAGTAACCTATTCCAAGCTGGCTCACCCTGTTGGCGTCTGTTTCCTGAGGGAAACACTTTGCTGCCCAATGCTTCCCAAAATATCTGTCTAATGCTAGGACTTTTCAATGTAAGGCATGCTTGCTTCAAAGGTTTCTTGAACTTGTGTGTGTGTATAATGTTTATCTACGCTTTGTTTTCTTCATTTGATGCCTCCTTTGACTGTTACCTTTCCGACCCATCCACTGGGCACAGCTTTCTCCAGTTGTGCCGTTAATGTTGCTATAAACATTGTCCAGAAGAATGGGATTGTGTCCCCTGATGGTTTTCTCCTCATCCTAAAGAAAGACATGTCACGGATTTCTGCGTCAAACGTGGTGGGGATTATGACCCTGATCTTGGCAAATTATCATAATGATATCCATCACCTTGTGCCAACTGTTTACGTTGTTGAGCATTTATACTGCGGAACTACTTCTTGCTGAGTGCTGGGTCTGCCAATGCTCCAGACTTCACGCTGTTTTCATTGCGGACCAACTGAAGGAGGAGAGTGGGGGGGGGCGCACATGTAGGCCACCGCATGTTGACTGGGGAAAATAAAGATGGTGGTATTCAGCACCCATGCCACCTGGCGCCACTGTTGCCGCTGCCTCAGGTGGCATGGGAAGAAGCCACCCCTTGAGGTGGTACCCTGGGCCACCTCGGGCCCTGGGACAGTCTCATTTCTATCATATCGTTGCCGCAAACCCACAGCCCCGTCTACGAATTCAGCATCATTCACTTCGTGTGACTTGATTCAGACAAAGCCTCCAGAGGTGAAAGGGTATTTTCTCCGACTCTGTTGCTACACCGTGCTTAATGCTGTAAAATGGGTAGCAGGTTATGGCCAATCATTACTCCCTCGGTAAAAACATGGTCTTCCCTTGTAAAACAGCTTTAATAGAGGCTTGGAAGCAAACCTGAGGAGACCACGAGACTAACCCACTTACTTCAATTTGTTATTCTGTAAAATATGTTTTGATTATTTTTTTCAATATGCGTATGCAGATAGCATCAAGGTTACAGTTGGATTCTCAGAAACTTGGCCATAAATGTTCATAAATCAGTTTGCACAGTTTTAACTTCATAATCTTTTTTTTTGCAATTCTGAAATTAGGTTTTGATGCCCTGCAGCCTTGAGAATGGAATGTGTCCCATAAAATCAAGCATTGGCAACGCACAGTGAAGCATTAAATGAACATTCCTGACCTTGGCAAACTTAAATCCAAAGAAGTGGAATGTCCATACTTATAGCTTATTTTGGGTTCTACATGCAATATTTGCATAGTACGATTGTGTAGGTACCTTGTGGCGTGTTATTGGCCGATAAAACATTCAGCCGTCACTACCAGTTGCTGTGCAAGAAACTTGGCTGGATCATTGGTACTCTAAACTGTGGCATATTTATTCATTATAGCCTTTTTATTAGAGAGGCCTGACTGCAAGAGCGGCTGTAGCAAGAGCGGCTGTAGCAAGCGAGGACTTGCTTAGCATTTTCTCTTCTTTTTACTTGGGGGACAGGGGTGGGTTATTGTTTCAAGGCTGCAGTATAAAGTAACAAGTAATGACATGAGCCCAATAGTAACTAATGAGCAAGTTTCCGAACCGGTCTGATTTGCGTAGGTTCTATTTTGACCAAAGGCCTTTGAGCGACAGTGAAGAGAATGAGATATGCGTGCTGCGAAGGCAGCGTCTGGATGAAGGTGAACTGTTAACCCTGGGAACAATCTCAAATAAAGGAGAGACCACTTGGGATTGGCTGGTAGCTTGGCCACATTAATTTTATCCCTGCGAACCTTCTCCATTGCAACAGCTTTGGCGTGAGTTGGTCGTTAAGTCCTGAAACCCGTGGAAACCTGAAGCCCTTACATAACAGCCTTGCAGACTTTCACATGCTTAACAGGAGGGCTCTGGTCAGATGATCTCCAAATATGGGAATTAAACCTATCAACAGTTAGACACAGGCAGCCGAATCTCAAAACAAGGTCATTCGCATTTCTCTCTAGCACTGAAATCAACAAAGAGATGTTATATAACTTCTATTTATATCCTGTTTTCTCACTCGCTGCGCAGCACACGAGCTTTTTGAAAGTGGGAGGTTTTTTTAATGAGCTCTTAGGTTTTTTTTTTCACCTTTTCAAAGTGATGAGAGCTGGCTTGTCATTGGAAAAGGAAAAAAAAGGATGAATTCATTTGCAAATGTTAGTGGCTTGCTGGTCTGGTTGGGAGAAGTGAGATGTGGGATATATTGGATTCAAAGCCTAAGCAGATTAGGGCTAAAGGATTGCTTTTTTTTTACCAGCACCGGGTATTCCAATAACTGGAATCAAATGAGGTAGTTATCATTTGTGGCTGCCAAAAAGTGAGATTTAATATTATGTGGCAATTGCAGTATTTCATTCCAAAATTGTCTCCTCACTTCCTCTCCTGATACCTTTCAGATGTACCATTGTGTGATAAGCGCTCACTGATGAGTCATGCCCTATCTGCAATGCTTGCGACAGTAAATTCTGTCTTCTCTGTTGCTGTCTCCATTTAATGCTCCATTTATTATGGTGAAGCCACCCTAGTTAATGTTGCCATTTGAACATAAGAATTAGCAGCATGAGTAGGCCATTTAGCCCCTCGAGCCTGCTCCACCATTCAGTGAGATCATGGCTGATCTTTTACCTCGACCCCACTTCCCTGCACTATCCCCGTATCCCTTGATTCCCTTAATATCGAAGTCAACAGGCCGCAAAAACATCTTGCACTAATATCGCATCTTTAAAAAAGCAAAGCTTCCCTCAGAACATCGCAGTCTTTTGCGGGAGGAGGAGGGTTTTGGGGAAAAACACATTGAGCAGCAGTCTGAGCTGAGCTGAAGACATGGTCAGAGAGTGGGGTCGCTAATTCTGGTTGGACGTAATCCTGGAGATTTCATCCCATGACCTTCCGACTCCAACCGGCCAGCCCCCACACTCCTGACGTTGGTCACTCGACACGTCCATCCTCAGGGTGCCCTGCCTTCCCACGCTAACCGGAAAGCGAAGATACTCTTCATGACTTGATTCACTAACATTTGAGATTCATCCAAACAGCTTTTTTCCCAACCTCCAATATTTTTATAGCTAATAAAGAAGTGTTCAAATAAAAACACACATGGTTTTTTAACACTGCTTTGATTTCACTCCCTGCTTGCTCCCAGCATTGTCTAGAGATTCATCTTTAATTCCTGGAGACTCCAGGACAATCCTACAAGGCTTGAAATTATCACAGCTAGATTTTGAGGGAAGGATTCCTCTGAAGGCAGGGTCTAGCCTCACAAAATGGTTTTTGCTCCCATCCTCCAGCTTCCTACAGGGGGCAGAGTTTAAGAATAAGGGGTCGCCTATTTAAAACGGAGATGAAGAGGAATTTCTTCTCTTAGAGGGTCATCAATCTGTGGAATTCTCTGCCCCAGAGAGCTGTGGAGGTTGGGTCATTGAATATATTTGAGATGGAGATAGATTTTTGAAGGATAAGGGTGCTGGGAAGTGGGCAGGGAAGTGGAGTTGAGGCCAAGATCAGATCAGTCATGATCTTATTGAATGACGGAGCATGCTCAAGGGGCCAAATGGCCTACTCCTGCTCCTATTTCTTACATTCTGCCAGTTTATTCTGATCTCAGACATGCTGCGCTCAAACATAGAAACATAGAAAATAGGTGGAGGAGTAGGCCATTTGGCTCTTCGAGCCTGCACCACCTTTCAATAAGATCATGGTTGATCATTCACCTCAGTACCCCTTTCCTGCTTTCTCTCCATATCCCTTGATCCCTTTAGCTGTAAGGGCCATATTTAACTCCCTCTTGAATATGTCCAATGAACTGGCATCAACAATTCTCTGCGGCAGGGAATTCCGCAGGTTAACAACTCTGAGTGAAGAACTTTCTCCTCATCTCAGTCCTAAATGGCTTTCCCCTTATTCTTAGCCTGTGTCCCCTAGTTCTGGACTTCCCCAAAATCGGGAACATTCTTCCTGCATCTAACCTGTCCAGAATTTTATGTTTCTATGAGATCCCCTCTCATCCTTCTAAACGCCAGTGAATAAAGGCCCTTTATCTATCCATGCAGCCTGTCCACCGTGACTTCCATTGTTCCCTGAAGTCAGGGGAGATCTGTGGCTGCAATGTTAAATCTATGAACGTGACTTTGTAGCACTTCTACACTTCGTACAGTGGTGCATGCACAACCGATCTGGTGTTGCTCCCAATCCCCCCCCCGCAGTATAAATGGAGCAGATTGGAGGCACGAGCACATTGTGGAACGAGCTTCTCTGAGAAGGAACTCTATAACATCAATGGGGCATTCGAGGTAACTGCACACACCTGTGGCTGGATGGCAACTCCAACAGCAGATATATTACTGATTTTGTTTGTGCATAGATCAATGGGCAAAAATTTGACTGTAAAAGCAATCTTCTCTGGTAAGAATTGGGACTTGCTGAGATGGCAATATTTAAAAAACCACCCAAAGCTTGAACCCTAAGGACTTCTGACCCTGCATTAGTTGAATGTTCCTCACCACAGCTTATTGGACTTGTAGCAAAATTAGTTGCCTGGGCATCCATCCCTCTCAAGAAGACAAGACCTCCAAAGCTCCCTAAATGCAGTTTGCAAAGGGAGTTTTGGGGCCAGCATCAAGTAAACTGAAACACCCTTTGTGCTTGTTTATGTCTGCCATCAACTTTTTGAAGATTGTTTATTTCAAAGTGTCGCTCCCGATTACGGCAGTGGGAGTGCTGGCTTCAAGCAATCGCTGAGACAAACGGTGCGAGGGAACTGAATTATCAGCAGATGCAGTCAGTGAGTCAGTCACTAAGCCAGGGCACTTCAGCAGCCGTACCATTTCAACGGTGTGAGGTAATTCAGCTTCTTTACACTGTTGGGCTCGGTGACTTTTCAGCATCGATTTCCCTTGAGGTCATAAACAGCCACCAGAAGGAAAAAAAATCAACCCGACACCGAAGAAGTCATTTTTTTTTCTTTTAGTCTTGGAGCTGGTCCAGAATGGAACAAAACGCACCATTTAATGGGCCCTTTCACCTTTTCAGCACCGCGATTTCCTGTGAGGGAATGGGCTGTTTCATCGCTGACTTAATCTTCCCTGTGTGGTGCAACATTCCGAAACAGTCACCCCGCCAACACCCAAAAAATAAAACATTTTCGGTAAACAGCGTTTGAGCAGCTGTGTTGGCTGGCCCGCAGCCCAGGCTTTCTCGGTCATCACTCATTAATGGTTAACTTGCCAGATATATAGAGGGCTTGAATAATGGAGTGTGCTGAACTGCAGGGCATGTGAGCTGAAACTTATCAGCAAGTGAAAGGGAGAGGCCGGTGTGAGCTGCCTTGAACTCTACGCAGCAGCATTCTAGGATTTTCCATTGGCAGGCCGCACTGCTTTTATACTGACTCAGACACTGCAGTTGGGCTGGAGACTGGAGGGAGCTGTACGATATAAATTGGCCTCGTTAAAACTTTCCTCTTGCTGCGGCCTTTGCTTTCTGTCAAAGCCAGCCTGCCTGTGCACAAAGATAAATGCTTTTAAATTCGGCACAAGCCGATGGAAGCCATGCCAAGTTCATTTATGCTGTCGTCTCTCGTTTTTTTCCCCCTCACGGTTGCTTTTTTGGATACAGACATTTCTCATGGTCTGCATCCATAGTTCCCCTTCACTTCAGTCTGGGTCTCTTGTGTGATGACATACACAGCCAACTCTCTGGAGATCTGG
This sequence comes from Pristiophorus japonicus, assembly GCF_044704955.1. Taxonomy (NCBI): domain Eukaryota; kingdom Metazoa; phylum Chordata; class Chondrichthyes; family Pristiophoridae; genus Pristiophorus; species Pristiophorus japonicus. The sequence goes on along the minus strand of NC_091988.1, from coordinate 89,229,027 downwards.
CAGTAATTCTTCACCTAAACTATTGGTGAATAAAGATGGATCATGTGATCCTACAATCTTGTAGCGTCATAAATTATCAGGTGAAAAGAGGAACAGTTAATCGCACTGCAGTACTTTTGTCACTTCCCATACAGCAATTTTTTTTAACCACTTTGTTTTTACAGCATTCATATTGTCTCTTAAAATGGATGTTGCTAAGTTGCAGCAAAAGGATTTTTAAAGCTGGCTCTGAATACCCACACCAGCTCCATGCTTGAGGGGGATGTCAACCTGGGTCACAAAGCATCCTTCTTTCTCCTCTGTATGCAGAGTCATACAGCACAAAAGGAGACCATTCAGTCCATCTCGCCTGTGCCAGCTCTTTGATAGAACTATCCACTTCTACCTCTGCCACCAGCTCTATCCCATGGCCTTGCAAGTTTTTCCTATCCAAGTACGTATTCCATTCCTTTTTGAAAGTTCCCATCTTGAGACATTCACAAGCAAGGTATTGAGGTCTGAAGTTTGCAAGAAGAATTTTCTCCATCCAACTCCGAGAAAGAAAGGTAGAGCAATTGGAAGTTCTTCTGAACGCAGAACGCCACATGGTGGGGTGGGTTATGACAGTGCGGGGGGGAGGGCGTCGGGCAAGGGGAAGGAGGGCTTCACTGCGATGAAATTCTCCAGTTGTACTGGCTTTCCTATGGTGCTAGCTTCTGCGTATGGAGACTGTTGCTATGGAAATAAGCTGTTCCAGGCTGATATCAAACTGGTTGGTAACTTCCCCCACATCACCCACGCAGTGACACGGGGCTTTTCAAGTTCTGAATGAAAATGCTTCAGGCACATTATCGACTCCGGAAGGATTGTAAGCGATGGAAAACATTTGTTTTACCAAGGCTACGTGGAAAAGCAGCAGTAAATCTACCAAGGATGTTACTGCAGTGCTGAAGTCTAATTCTAGTTATCCTGTCAGATCGGCACTGAAGTCTCATAACCAGCAGCTGGTTAATTGATGGGCATCACCTGGTGGAATTACAATACAAGGAACTTTAATAAAGCTGAGGGGAATGTTGATGGCCATATGCAGATATTTCAAGCTGACAGTGGAATCCATAAGAAAGTATATTTTACCCAGGAGACAGGTAACGACAATAATGCCCTCCATCCACCCGATGTTCATTTCAGTTGAATTAAATAAATTCGATATCAACTTTATGAAAAGAAATAATTACACAACCAATACGCTTTGAAAATATGCCCAGCCAACAACTTGCATCTTTAATGTAGTAAGACTTCCTAAAGGCATTTCACAGATGGTTAATCAGACAAAAATTGACACCGAGCCAAAGGAGGAGATATCAGGACAGGGTCAAGGAGGTTGGTTTTACCGAGTGTCTTCAAGGAGGGAGAGTGAGGTGAGGAGATTTGTTAGGGGAATTCCAGAGCGTGGGGCCGAGACGGCTGAAGGCACCACCGCACACCGCCTCAACAGTGCTGCAATTTTACAACAAACCATGTCTACATTACACACATAGCAGGACAAATGCTATTCTGAACTTTTACAGACATTCCCTGCAATGCTACATTTGGCTTAGTAGCTGGATTTAAAGCAGTCTTTCCAGTTGAGATTTGTGAGCAGTTAATAATTAAACTAAGTGTTTTCATCCAGGCTACTGTTGTTTACAGGAAATTGCTGATTATGGGAACTTTCTACTGGACTTGTTACAATTTATGTTTTACTGTTTGCACATGTGTGGAGACTGGAATGTGTACTTCAGTGTAGGCTGTGGGTGTTCAGCAAAAAGAACAAATATTATTCTGACAAAGAAAAGAACGACTTTGATTTATATAGCGCCTTTCACGACCATCGGACATCTCAATACGCTTTACAGCCAATGAAGTACTTTTGGAATATAGTCACTGTTGTAATGTGGGAAATGCGGCAGCAAATTTGCGCACAGCAAGTTCCCATAAACAGCAATGTGATAATGACCAAATAATCTGTTTTTGTTATGTTGATTGAAGGATAAATATTGGCCAGGACACCGGGGAGAACTTCCTGGCTCTTCTTCAAAATTGTTCCATGGGAATCTTTAACATCCACCTGAGAGCAGACGGATCCTCGGTTTAATGTCTCATCCGAAAGATGGCACCTTCGACAGTGCTGTACTCGCTCAGCACTGTACTGGAGTGTCCGCCTGGATTTATGTGCTCAAGTCCTTGAAGTGGGTTTTGAACCCACAACCTTCTGACTCCGAGGCGAGTGTGCTACTCACCGAGCCACGTCTGACATTACAAAGCTACATTTATTGTCCTGAGAAAGTTATCTTGAACTGCTGCATTTCTTGTGGTGATCATGCTGCTCCCACGATGGTGTTATTCCAGGACGTTCACCCAGTGGCGATCAAAGAACTGCAGTATATAATCCAAGTCACCTTGTTACTTCTAGACTTGACTATTCCGATGCTCCCCTGGCCGGCGCTTCATCTTTCACCCTCCGTATGAGCTCATCCAAAACTCTGCTGCCTACATCCTGACTTTCGCTAAGCCTTGAGGACATTCACCTGGCCTCAACCCTCCCTATTTCTCTAACCTCTAGCCCCACAACTCTCGGATCTCTGCGCTCCTCCAATTCTGGCCTGTTGAACATCCCTGATTTTAATCGCTCAACCATTGGCGCCCGTGCCTTCTGCTGCCTAGGTCCTAAGCTCTGGAATTCCCTCCCTAAACCTCCCTGCCTCTCCACCTCTTCTCCTTTTAAGATGATCTTTAAACCTGCTTCTTTGACCAAGCTGTTCTAATATCTTTGTCTGGCTTGGTGTCAAACTTTGTTTGGTAACGCTCCTGTGAAGTGCCTTGGGATGCTTTATTACATTAGAGGCGCTACATAAATGCAAGTTGTTGTTTTGATGGCGCTTGCCCTTCTCGTAGTTAAGGCCGTGGAGCTGGCAGGTAAGTTTGGTTCGTTACTGTTATATGTCCCATAGTTAGTACATAGTGAGTTGCAGGTGGTGAAGGGCGTGGATATTGAGTTCAGTGGCAGAGATGCGAATCAAGCTCTGTCTTCATTGGTGTTGAGCTTCAGGTGTTTTGCACCTGCATCCATTCAGGTGAGCGGTGAGTATTCCATCATACTCCTGAATTGAGTCTTTTAGATGGTGGAGTGACATTGAGGGGTGAGAAGGTGGGTCCCTCATGTCCGAGTACTCGGCCTCTACCCTGCTCTTGTAGCCATGGTGTTGATACAGCTGTCGGTGGTGATTTCCAAGATGGGGATGGTGATGCTGTTGAAGGTCAGAGGGGAATTGGGTGGACTTCTGTTTTGTTGGAGATGGTCATTGCTTGGCACTTGTGTAGTAAGATTGTTACCTGCCACCCATCACCCCAAGCCTGGATGTTGCCCAAATTCTGCTGTAAACTCACATGGGCTGCACTGTTGGAGGAGTTGTGAATGAAGCTGAACACTGTTGAATCATCAGCAAACAACCTCCCCTGTAATGGAAGGAAGGCCATTGACGGAGCAGCTGAAAATGGTTGAACTGAGGAACGATGTCCTGAGGCTGTGATCATTGGCTTCCAACACCCACGACCATATGAAATGTAGCTTAGTTGGATACAACTGCAACTTGGGCTATTTTGAACCTCTTACTCCCTCCTCCAAAGATAAGAAAACAACTTAAAGCTAGCATTAGATGTAGAGAGGGCGAACTGTCTTGGTGCAATTTCTGCTCCTACTGTTTCCTGTCTTCATTCTACTTCACCCAATTTTGGTTATCCCCTCCTCATTCTCTCGCTCCAGGTGGGAGCTGGTAATTATCCCTGCTAATTTTGTATTGGAAGTTAATGGTTCTCTGTATAAAGGACCACTTTTTGTCATTCCCCAGCCTATAATCTGTCCTCAGTCCAGAAACATTGCAGAATATCACAGTAATCCAGAGCATTGCCTTACAATTAAAAGCAAGAAAATAAACCTCGTCCTTAATGGTTAAAAGATTTGTCATGAAAACTCGGCATTTTTGGGAGTGACAAGAGTGTTAAGGGACAGTCATTGAATTAAAAATACAACCGAATTAAAAGTGCAACCGAACAGATCGCACATGAATAAAGTTTAATATGGTATTAAAAACTGGAAATACTGAATAGGTCAGGCAGCATCTGTGGAGAGAGAAACAGAGTCAACGTTTCAGGTCGATGACCCTTTGTCAGAACAATTTATTTCAGATTTCCAGCATCTGCAGTATTTTGCTCTTGTGCTAATGTTTAATAAGCTAATTAATGTTTGTGTCTTAAAGGAGTACATTTTCCATTTAGCATTAATAGCAAACTTGAGGATAATAACTGATTTGGCCTTACTGATGAATCTGTTGTGTATTGTGCAATGGAGTCAGACGCAGTTGCATTGTGCACTTCCTGTACATTGAGCCGACTGCAATGAGGTAAACAAGTGTTTGGTTGCTTGCATGATTACAGAAGAGATAAAGCCTTACTACAGTAAATGGGAGTTAGCCACAGTTACTGAGGACAGGGGCCTGTATATAAAGCCTGACCATACAGTATCTAGCACCGAAAAGTAGCATCACCCACTTGAATTAGCACACTACCCTTCTCAAAATGAGAATAAATTTGTCTAATATCTTTGGTTTTCTTCTGCCACTATTCATGATTCAAATGAAGGATGGATTACAGATGTATGTTCAAGATTTTTGGAGCATTGAACAACAACAACTTGTATTTATATAGCACCTTTAACGTAGTGAACCGTCCCAAGGCACTTCACAGGAATATTATGAGATTAAAATTTGACACGGAGCTGCATAAGTAGAAATTAGCGCAGGTGGCCAAAAGATTGGTCAAAGAGGTATGTTTTAAGGGGCGTCTTGAAGTTGGCCTTTATTGCAAGGGGGATTGAGTATAAAAGCAGAGAAGTCCTGCTGCAACTGTATTAGTGAGGCCACATCTAGAGTACTGCATACAATTTTGGTCTCCGTATTTGAGGAAGGATATACTTGCATTGGAGGCTGTACAGAGAAGGTTCACCAGACTGATTCCCGGGATGGCGGGACTGACCTATCAAGAAAGACTGGATCAACTGGGCTTGTATTCACTGGAGTTCAGAAGAATGAGAGGGGGACCTCATAGAAACGTTTAAAATTCTGATGGGTTCAGACAGGTTGGATGCAGGAAGAATGTTCCCGATGTTGGGGAAGTCCAGAACCAGGGGTCACAGTCTAAGGATAAGGGGTAAGCCATTTAGGACTGAGATGAGGAGAAACTTCTTCACCCAGAGAGTGTTACAGACACAGATAAATTTGACACCGGGCCACAGAAGAAATTAAGGCAGATGATCAAAAGCTTGTTTAAAGAGCTAGGTTTTAACGACATCTTAAAGGACAAAAGAGAGGTAGAGAGGCATAGAGGTTTAGGGAGGGACTTCCAGAGCTTAGGGGCCATAGTCTCAGAATAAGGAGCTGTCCACTTAAAACTGAGATAAGGAGGAATTTCTTCTAAGGGTTGTAAATCTGTGGAATTCTCTGCCCCAGAGAGCTGTGGAGGCTGGGTCATTGAATATATTTAAGGCGGAGAGAGACAGATTTTGAGCAATAAGGGAATAAAGAGTTATGGGGAGCGGGCAGGGAAGTGGAGCTGAGTCCATGATCAGATCAGCCATGATCTTATTGAATGGCGGAGCAGGCTCGAGGGGCCAAATGGCCCACTCCTGCTCCTATTTCTTAAGTTCTTATGTTTCCACTCACACGGGAAACTAAAACTAATAATAACTTTTATATAGCACTTTAACGTAGCACAAGTCCCAAGGCGCTTCACAACAGTGTTACGGACAAACAGATAAATTTGACACCAAGCCACAGGAGAGGTTGACAGGCGGAGAAGTTTAGACAAGGAGTTCCAGAGCTTGGGGCCTCGGCAACAGAAAGCACGGCCACCAATGGTTGAGCGATTATAATCAAGGATGCTCAAGAGGGTAGAATTAGAGGAGCACAGACATCGCGGGGGAGGGGGATGAGGGGAGTATTGTGGGGCTCGAGTAGATTACAGTGATAGGGAGGGATGAGGCCATGGAGGGATTTGAAAATAAGAATGAACATTTTAAAATCGAGGCTTTGCTTAACCGGAAGCAAATGTAGGTCAGCGAGCACAGGGGTGATGGGTGAGCGGGACTTGGTGCGAGTTAGGACACGGACTGCAGAGTTTTGGATCACCTCTAGTTTACATAGGGTAGAATGTGGGATGAATTTTCTGAAGTGCAGTAAGTTGTGTAGATGAGAGCAGAAATTTATAAAGTGACGTAGGCAGTCGAAGTGGGTGGGCAAAACTCTGGCACATGGAGCTCAATTTGGGGAAGTGTTTGGATCCGAGAGGCAAATCGGAATATTTTCTTAAAGGTGAGAGTAGAAGCCATGTAAGGTCATAGGGATTTAGATGTCCAATCTCACAAATTGCAAAAAACTAATGATTTAGATGAAGGAATTGAGGGTAATATCTCCAAGTTTGCAGATGACACTATGCTGGGTGGCGGTGTGAGCTGTGAGGAGGATGCTAAGAGGCTGCAGGTTGACTTGGACAGTTTAGGTGAGTGGGCAAATGCATGGCAGATGCAGTATAATGTGGATAAATGTGAGGTTATCCACTTTGGTGGCAAAAACACAAAGGCAGAATATTATCTAAATGGCGGCAGATTAGGAAAAGGGGAGGTGCAACGAGACCTCAGTGTCATGGTTCATCAGTCATTGAAAGTTGGCATGCAGGTGCAGCAGGCAGTGAAGAAGGCAAATGGTATGTTGGCCTTCATAGCTAGAGGATTTAAGTATAGGAGCAGGGCGGTCTTACTGCAGTTATACAGAGCCTTGGTGAGGCCACACCTAGAATATTGTGTTCAGTTTTGGTCTCCTAATCTGAGGAAGGACATTCTTGTTATTGAGGGAGTGCAGCGAAGGTTCACCAGACTGATTCCCGGGATGGCAGGACTGACATATGAGTAGAGACTGGATTGACTGGGCCTGTATTCACTAGAGTTTAGAAGATTGAGAGGGGATCTCATCGAAACATATAAAATTCTGACGGGATTGGACAGGTTAGATGCAGGAAGAATGTTCCCGATGTTGGGGGAGTCCAAAACCAGGGGTCACAGTCTAAGGATAAGGGGTAAGCCATTTAGGACTGAGATGAGGAGAAACTTCTTCACTCAGAGTGGTGAACCTGTGAAATTCTCTTCCGCAGAGAGTTGTGGATGCCAGTTCGTTAGATATATTCAAGAGGGAGTTGGCTATGGTCCTTACGGCTAAAGGGATCAAGGGGTATGGAGAGAAAGCAGGAAAAGGGTACTGAGGTGAATGATCAGCCATGATCTTATTGAATGGTGGTGCAGGCTCAAAGGGCTGAATGACCTACTCCTGCATCTATGTTTCTATATTTCTAATGCACTGGTGCAAAAATAATCAAAAGACTGATACAACGTTGGCCTTTATTTCAAGGAGGTTGAAACACAAAAGGGAGGAAATGATGCTTTGGTTGTGCACAGCTTTGGTCAGACCCCATGTGGAGTACTGCATTCAGTTCTGGCCAGCACAGATTCACTAGAATGATACCAGGGCTTAAAGGATTACGTTATAAGGACAGTTTGCATAAACTTGACTTGTACTCCCTTGATAAAGAAAGTTTTGAAGGTTAGGGGTAGATCTAATGGAGATGTTCAAAATAATAAATGGATTCAATGCTATATAGAGAAACTATTTCCTCTAGTGGGGGAATTCCAGAAAAAGGGGGCATGGTCTTAAAATTGGAGCGAGGTCAGGAGTGAAATCGGGAAGCATTTGTTCTCACAAAGGAAAGTGAAAATGTGGAACACACTTCCCCCAAAACACTGTGGATGCTAGGGGTCAATGAAATTTTCAAGACTGGGATTGATAGGTAACTTATCGAGGGATATGAATCAAAGGCAGAGTTAAGATAAAAATTAGCCATAATCTAATTGAATGGCGAAACAGGCTTGAGAGGCTAAATGGCCTCCTCCTGTTCCCACTAAACAAGCTGTAATGGCTGGAGACACAGACTCACTGGGAGGAATGGCAATCTTTTTCAAGAAGCCCGATTTGTGATGGTTGTAAAAATTAGATTCCTGCATAAAACTTTTTTTTTCATAGGAGTATTCTGGGATTCGTCTACATTTTCTGAACTGTAAAACCGTAAATCCCTTGGGGCTGCTATCCTTTACGAACTTAGTTGAGGTTTGCAACTGTAAATATATTGCTTGATAACCATTCTCGATTGCTCTAGAATGCTGCAGTGCAGAGGTATGGAATATGAATCTATGCTCACTGTTCCCTACATAGCGAGCTCCTGATTCCAAATGTTTGACCGAACAGTGCCCCACAGGAAGGACAAGATAAAACCACAGGGCCAGCTTCGTTTCATTAAATCTAAATGTCCTATGGTTTTAATCGAGTCCTTTCACTTTTTGAATGCATGCTGGGCTAGACCTACTTCACAACAGACTTCCCTTTGTGTGTCTCTCACTGGATAACAAGAGATAGAATGGAAGCATTGCTGATGTGGCACAGCTGGGTGAGGCATGAGTGCAGGCCCAGCGATACTTAGAGCAGGAAGACTGCCAAAGGCCCCAGGTGAAGGGGAGGCAGGACCCGAGTGGCGGTCCGAGTGTAGTGTAAGTACCACTGCTTTGGGCATTGAGGTTTCCGCAAGTGGTTCCCTTTCAGCTGTTTTGCCACCTTTTTTTAATCTAAATCTAACCCTCACCACATTCAAAGATACTTGGATGTGCACTTAAAGTGCTGTAACTTACTGGGCTACGGACCAAGAGCTGGAAAGTGGGATTAGGCTGGATAGCTCTTAGTCAGCCGGTGCGGACATGTTGGGCTGAAGTGGTCTCCTTCTGTGCTGTAAATTTCTATGGTGAAGACGTGCTCATTGGTGGTAGCACAATTCCCTGTAACTGTGGTGATGGGCTGATGGAATGGTAACAAATGCTGAGTAATTTGAAGGGAAATGGTTGGTGAAAGAAGACTGACACAAAAGATCTTGAACTTTGAAACATTATTGAGCCAGGAGTGCTGGTTAACATCACCAATTCAGCAATGGCAGGATGGGGGGTGAGAAAGTCTCAACACGGGGCAGAACTGAAGCCCATCGCAGTCTTGTTCAATTTTTAGTGAAAGCTTAACTCAACTGGGATGTGATGCGTCCACACAAAACTTGCCTGGCTCACTTTGGTAAGCTGACATGGTGATCTCACAGCAATAGTGGTCACTGGAATGAGGATTTTGTAGCCAGAAGTAATTCAAATGGAAACACTTCTACTCTGTGGTTGGGGGGAGTCTCTGGCCATCATTTTGGGGGAAAAATGAAATGTTGTCCCTGCTACTTCTCATTTCACACTGACCCTCGAAGCCAACCTAAACTGTCTCCATCTTGCATTCCAACAGTGACTTGCTCCCGTTTTATGGAAGCCTCAATTGTACGGCTTATAGCAGAGGAAAGGGTTTTCTGTGCTAGCAAGTTCAATAGAAATTTTCCTTGATCGAATGCTTAACTTTGCCTTATGTGACATTCTTAATGCAAGGCCTTGAGCTCCGTTCTTCGATCCATTTAGTGGCTTTATATTTTTTCATACAATATTTTTGAGGGAGTTTCTTTTTTTGTAGAAAAGCAAGGAGAAAACATGAACACTGTATCCTGCTTATTGACTGGAGGAGAGCCAAAAATAAATCAAGATGGAAAAGAACTCGTGTTTTTTTTGGGAAGAGCGTCATGTGGTTACTCTTCACTGAGCTTAGCGCTGTGGATCAAATAACTTTACTTTTTAAATTGGAAAGAAACTAGTGATGTGCTAAGGGCCAAAGAATAGGACACCATCAAGGTTGACCAGAATAAGGAGTGAGGTAAATTAAGACGCAGGGATTATTAAAAGGTGTCCATTTTGGGGGATTTTAAAAGCCTGAAGATTGTAGGCTGGACACACTGGAGGAAACAAGGAGATTTCAGATCCTGGGAAAGTATAAGATGGAAATTCTGCTGAGTCTTGATTTCAACAGAGTGAGGGAGATAACAGAACATTTAGTCCAATGCATCTTCAGTTCAGAGAATGAGAGGGCCATTAACCAAAGAGATTGAAGCAACTTTGAGGGAGTGGTTAAACAACAAGAAGTTGTATTTCTATAACACCTTTATCAGAGTAAAACATCCTAAGTTGCTTCACAGGAATTTTATAGGACAAAAATTTGACACTGGGAAATTACAGCAGATGGAAGTAGGTTTGAAGGAGCGTCTTAAAGGGGGAAAGAGAGTTAGAGAGGCAGAGAGGTTTAGGGAGGGAGTTCCAGAGCTTAGAGTCTAGGCAGCTGAAGGCATGGCCACCGACGGTTGAGCGATTATAATCAGGGATGCTCAAGAGGGCAGAATTTGAGGAGCGTAGATATCTCAGGTGGCAGGAGGGGGTGTTGTGAGGCTGAAGGAGATTGCAGATATGGGAAGGTGTGAGGCCATGGAGGGATTTGTAAACAAGGATGAGAATTTTGAAATCAAGGCGTTGCTTAACCAGGAGCCAGGGGTGAATGGTGAACAGGGTTTGGTGCAAGTTAGGACACAGGCTGGATGAGGGTTTCCGCAGCAGATGAGCTGAAGAACGGGCAGATTCGGGCGATGTTACGGAGGTCGAAATAATTGGTTTTAGTGATGCCGTGGATATGTGTCTTATTTGACCCCTCATATCAGGGTCAAAGAAGACACCAAGGTTGCGAACTGTCTGGTTCAGCCTCGGACAGATGCTAGAGGGGGGGAATGAAGTCGATGGATCGGGAATGGAGTTTGTGGCGGAGACCAAAGACAATGGCTTTGGTCTTCCCAATATTTAATTGGAGAAAATTTCTGCTCATCCAGTACTGGATGTTGGACAAACAGTCTGACAATTTAGAGACCATGGAGGGGTCGAGGGATGTGGTAGTGAGGTAGAGCTGGATGTGGAAACTGATGTCGTGCTTTTGGATGGTGTCTCCAAGGGGCAGCATATAGATGAGAAATAGGAGGGGGCCAAGGACAGATCCTTGGGGGACACCAGAGGTAACAATGCGAGAGTGGGAAGGGAAACTATTTCTGGCTACGATTAGATAGATAAGAATGGAACCAGGTGAGTGCAGTCCCACCCAGCTGAACGATGATGGGAGAGGTGTTGGAGGAAGGCAGAGTGGCCAACCGTGTCAAAGGCTGCAGACAGTTTAAGAAGGACGAGGAGGAATAGTTTACCTTTGTCACAATCACAAAAGGTGTCGCCGGTCAGTGTGTGATGCGTATGGTTGTATGGATAAAAATAAATGAGTTTTAAAATAAAAAATGGTTCACTACCTCCAGCTGGTGACACTGACTTTGATGAGAGCCATTTTGGTACTGTGGCAGGAGCTGTTGTTGGTTAAAGGCCAAAGTTGAGGGAGATTGCCCATCAGATGATCAAATAAATGTTTTTTGTATACTGTCAGGAGTGCAAGAGAGTGAGAGGAGCTTTCCAGATATGGCAAGTTGGGATGGACTCGAGCTTTAATTGTAAGTCAAGAGTAGTTGAGGGGAAAAAAGGGTTTGGCACCAAAGAGGAAACCAAACTTTCTGGAGTCAGTTTTAACAGTAGAAATATGGATGTTTCACTTGAGGTCAGAGTAGATGGTTAGGTCATAAGTTAATAGATTAGATGGGACGATAAGAGGTTATGGGGAGCGTGCAGGGAAGTGGAGCTGAGTCCATGATCTGATCAGCCATGATATTGAATGGCGGAGCAGGCTCGAGGGGCCATATGACCTACTCCTGTTCCTATTTCTTATGTTCTTAAAGGTAGCTGCTGCTTTGACTTGCAAAAATCATGTAGAAACAATAGGGTTCAAATTGGTCTTTAGGCGGTAATGCAATAGAGGCGTGAGTAAATCGGCAGCCCGACACCCCGCCCGATCTTTCCCTTCCATTTGCGCTACCGCCAAAGACCAATTTCGCCCTTTGCGTCTTTCAGTAGTTGAATGGAACAAGATTTTTACTGTTCCACTGAAGATAAGGAGATGATGTAATGTTTCAGTTTGCGAAGACTGGAGGTTGATCAACTGAGTCCATGCAATTTGAAAGGTGTCGCTGGTCAAATAAATGAGTTTAAAGTAAAAAGCTATTAATTTCCTTTTAAAAGGGGTGAAGTTTGTATCTAGGGTTCTCACCTAAAAATGGTTCACTACCTCCAGCTGGTGACTGGCCTCTGGGCTCCCATTAATCCCGTTGTATACTGACCACCGATGATCAAGGATGACTCTCATTCCAATCTGATTTTATTTCTCCCACCCCCCAACCCCTCCCCTCCCCTCCAAAGCCAGGACTTCTTGACTAATGTCCAGCACCTCCCCACTGAGGCTGAAATCTGAAGCGATGCCTGGAACCAATTGCCATGGAGCCACACAGTTGACAGACTCTTGTTTTAATGTCTGGCAGATTAAAGATTGTGAGATTCATCATTTGCATGAAAGCCACCATTGGGATTTAGCAAACTTCATTAGTTTCTTAATGGAAAGAATTATGAAATTTAATTGCAATGTGAACAAACCCCAGGGCACGTAGTACAGGGCAATATCACAGGAATTACATGAAAAAGTACTTTCTTCAGCAGTATTATAATATATCACTGTTTGGGACAGAGTTTTACTGTAAAAACTACTATTTGACCCATTTCCTTAATTTTTTCACTGGCCCCATTCAGTGGTCCAATCTGGTAGCAATGATTTATTTTGAGCCAGATTTTTGCAGGACTTTTGAATCCTCCCTCCTTAGTTAGGATGGCTGTTCAGGGCAGTGCAGAGGATTCCAGCCCCATAATCACTCTTATCCTGCCTGCTATCGATTTGAAAGCTGCAGCAGCGATGATGGCAAAACTTCCAACTGAAGTAATTGGATAACAAGACCAGGCAAAATGAATCTGTCTCTTCCATGTCAAGGTGCATGTTAAGTGCAGTGAGGGTGTGGTCGACATGGCCTACGTGATCTTGGCTATTTTTAAAGTCCTGCAACTGCAGGTGTCAGATTTAATTACACTGTGGAGATTTCCCCTGTGTGCATCATTTCAATAAAATATGACTCAGAATGGAAAATCTCCAAGGGATGTGCAGTTCCTTGTCTTAAACACTTAATTTTAGCCCAAGTGATAAGTAATGGGGGCGGTAACAGGAAGCACAGCTTTAAATTTGTTTAATAAAAACAGAAAATGCTGGAAACACTCAGCAGATCAGGCAGCATTTGTTTGGTTTAGTCCTTAATTAGAAAGTGATTCTTGCAAACTTGGAGCCTGTGTTTTGACCCTTAACAACATTCCCATGTTTTTATCTCGATTAGAAATCATGACAGCGCAGTCCCTGCTTTCATTTTCTCTCTCCGCCCGCCCCTCTCCCCCAAAACCAAGCAGAGAACGCCCCATTGTTCTGGGCTGGGTTTAATTCCCAGATTCAGGTGAAATGAGAGTTTACGGACCTATCCTAATAACTCTATGTGGCTCGGTGTAAAATTTTGTTTGAAAACTCTCCTATGAAGCGCCTTATGACGTTTTAACTACATTAAAGGCACTATATAAATGCAAGTTGTTGTTTGCTGTGGAATTAAAATAATGAGTGTCATCCAGTACATTAAAATCTGATTGATCACTTATCCATCTTTACAGCATTCGTTTTACTGCCGCCTGACTGAGGATAAGAAGTCGGAGAAATTCTTCAAGGTGTTTTATGACCGTATGAAGCTCGCGCAGCAAGAGATCAAAGCTACAGTGACTGTAAATACCAGCGACCTTGGTAATAAAAAGAAAGACGATGAATCTTCGGAGAGGGACGTGCCTGTGCGAAGACGAGGTAAGAGGCAAGCCTGGGATCGGTACATACTCTTGTATACAAAAAAACTCCTTGCTCGGCAGAATGTAGACTCATTATTTATTCTAATTGCACTGTTATCCTAAAATTGGAACTATAATCACTTCATTACTTCATATCATTGTATTGAGAGCTACTAATTGGCCTTAGGAATTGGAAAGTAGTATTTAAATTTCCGTTTTCAGGTGCCAATGCAGTTTTCTCATATCGGTGCCGTTACCTCAGAGCTGATGAAGCAAAACCTTAACTGCTCTGCAGTAGATTTAAAAGCTGTCCCAGCTGTAAATAAATGTCATAAAAAATGTGAATACGTTCAGAGAAATTCACAAGGGCAAAATGATTAGCGAGGCAAGCAGGGTCTGAAAGCAGATTTAATTTCTTGTGAAAGGAAAGCCAGTTCATTCTCGAGTTAGCAATTCCCTCCCCAGTGGAATAGCTTGGGATCCCAGCGAGTTTGAAAAGAAGGGATTTTCCTTCAAGGCACCTTTTCTTTCAACGGGTATTGCTGCAAGTTCATCGAGCAACTTTTATACTGCAGCCTAGTTCTGTGAGGTGTAAGTTTCCACCCTTTAGGGATGTTTGGTCGTCATCTTGAACATCCCTTGGGAGGGTCGGACGGCTCTTGACCCAGATGCAACGTCGGCTAAAGTTTGTAATGGAGCTATTCGAGAAGTTTTTCCTCCGTAGCCGACTAATAATAAATAGTTCCTTGTACAGACTGCAATGAAACAAGTATTGTAAATGCCAATATTTAAAGCAGTGCTAGCATTTCCAACACCTGTGAACTTACCTGCCTTCATCTCCCTTAGGAGAGGGATTCCAAATAGACAGAGCCATGGGTTGAAGGGATGGATGGTCAGCAAACCAGTATTGCCCATGGTTAACTTCCTTGGGGCAACATCCATCAATTCCTACTGTGATGGCATAGTTTGAAAGATACATAATTTCAATGTCGGGTTACAATCTTTGAGCAGCAGGAGGCATTTGCTTTGCTCGTGCTGGGCCTTGTGTTTTGCCAGGTTGTTTCAGGTAAGAAACAATGAAAAGGCGCACACTTTTTTTATTTTTAATCTGTATTTATCTATACCTTTTCCTATATATTTGGTCTCCCCAAGAATGTGGGCACTAGAACTGGAGTAATGGAGAATGCATTCGCCCGGTTTCATTCTCTCTTATTGGTTGAAAGGATAAGAGTTTTGAAACACTTCAGAAATAATTTTATTCCATGAACTGATATAAATCTGATTGAATATTTTCAACATAACTTCACCGCTCATTTTAGGAACATAGATTGGAACGATAAAATCATTTGGGCCATGGAGCCTGCTCCTTCCAGGCTGAACAGATGCAATTTGTGGTAAATAAATATTGTCGCGTTAAGTATGAGGAATCCTTCTGAATCGAGAAATCTGATTAACCACTGGTACAAATTTGTCTCTGATCCTCCCAAACGATGTCTCACAGTTGCTGATTGGGAGAGGGACCTGAGAGTTACAGTGCCTGATTCAGCGAAAGTCCATGACCAGTGTGGCAAGGATATTGTGAAATTAGATAGGGTGCTAGAATGTATTGATAATTCAATATAAAATGAGAAACACTATTCTTTGTCAGCCCACATCTAGAATACTGCGGCCAGTGTTGGTCCCCACACATGGTGGGAGATATCAAGGCAATAGGCTGGGACAATTGAAATTTTCAAGACTGAGATCGATCGATTTTTTGTTGGGTATGGGTATCGAGCGATATGGAGCAAAGACAGGTATATGGAGCTGAGATGTGCAGTTCAGCCATGATCTAACAGCAACCAGTATTGCCAATGATTGACTTTCTTGAGATAAAACCATACGAAAGAAGAAGAATGGATGTTATCAAATCAATTGTCAATATCCAAGTTGGATCTCCAGGCCAAAGCTTCCGGTGTAACAATGTGGATATCTTGTAGGCTACCTGTGAATTTCCTGTGAGGGCAGTGCTCAATGATGTGTTCCAGGGTCTAATCAGGAGCTCCACAGTCGCATGATGGGGATGCTTTAATCATCCATCTATAGAGAAGGTAGCAGCATCTACCATGACCAGGTCTGAGGCTTATCCACTGTCTGCGAGGAAGGTTTGATCCTTCAGGTTGTACTGTGGTGTCCTATATAAGGAATCCATTCCGTATGTCACAGTTCTTCCAAGCATTTTGCCATCGGTCATCGAGGCTGAGGGGAGATCGCTGAAGGGCTTCGGTTACAGTCCAGAATGACCACCTAGATTTGAGACGGGGTTGGTGGTAGGTTGTTCAAGTTGGCCTGGATCTGCATGTCTTTGCTGGTATACTGGTTGTATTCTCTGGAGACTGCATATTCACGGGGTAGGTGTGGTGATGCGATGTTTGAAAGCATGGGCAGTCGAGGTGTTGATGTCGATAAAAGCATATGTGTCCATTAATTCCAACTGTGATAGGATCATTTAAAAATTAAAATTTCTATATCAGGTTACCAACTTGGAGTAGCAGGAGGGTAAGTCCGAACAGGCTCGAGGGGCTGAATGGCCTCCACCTATGATTCTTATCCTTTTAATTCAGCATTGCAGTTCCTGCAGTTATTTTGTGCTTGTTTGGGAAATGTGGTGCTTCTGACCAATTAATCGATTGTTTCTGTATTAAAATGCAGCCAAAGAACCTTCAGCGCAGCTTAGCGACGAAGTTCGCGATCAGCTGCTCGAGGCCTCTGCTGCCACACGGAAAGCCTATAACACCTTCCGGAGGGAAGCTGACCCAGAGGACCACTTCTCCACTGCAGATGGCAATCCGGCATCTGGAGAGAAGAACAAGGACGATGGGGAGATGAGCGCCGTGATTGCCATCATGCAACCAATCCTTCGGTTCATGCAGCTGCTTTGTGAAAACCATAACCGAGATCTTCAGGTACAATGTAAACCAATGATCACTTTCACATCGTGAATTCTTGATTTCATCTCGAGTCCAAGTCGACTATTATAACCAAAATTGGAAAATATGCACCGTTATAATGTCACCAAAGTTGAGTTTATGTCCCTGTGGTTTACAATCCCAAGATGTCTGCCTTCGTCCTGGCTCGAATTTTTGTGTGGTAAATGGGGCATTGGTTTGAAATGCCAATTGACATATCTAGATGTTTGTAGTTGTATTTACTGAATGGTGTCACAGCGGAGGCATTGCGATAGCTGCAGAGGTGAAGGTGTTGTGCATTTGATCCATGCTGACGATGGCTAGCTGTCATGTTTTGATCAGATTAATGATGCACTTGGTCTTGGGTAGCAGCTGGGCATAAATTGCAAGTAGTTCACTGTGTGTGGAACTTGCTGTGTTCTGTGTATAAGGTTGTTCCAGTGTCCATTCTTGACGATTTTCCTGCAATTAATACAAATGATCTTTCAGCCGATCGCCCAACCTCGCTGTCCGTTGCAATTGTGAATGTTGATATTGACGTGGGGTGCTGGCATATCTGAAATCACAGGAAAATATTCCAGAGTTGATTTCATTTCACACTAAATTCAAATTAGCACTTTCTGAATAAACACAGCCAGTGAAGATATATTTACCACAATGAGCTTTGAGTATGGGGTTTGAATTATGTACTTAAACTTACCATAAAAATGCATGCCCACTAAGATAACAAACCTTTGCCCATGTAAATTTATCAGATTCTGCCTTGTTGGTTATGCAGAGCTTTTTGCAAGTTATACACAGAATAAATATTATGGTCTGGCTACTTTTTGCACCTTGTGGCAAGGTAGAGATGTGTCAGCTGTGGTTCAGTGGGTAGCACTCTCACCTCTGAGTCAGAAGGTTGTGGGTTCAAGTCCCACTCCAGTGACTTGAGCACAAAAAAAAATCTAGGCTGACACTCCAGGGCAGTGCTGAGGGAGTGCTGCACTATCGGAGGTGCCGTCTTTCAGATGAGACGTTAAACCGAGGCCCCGTCTACTCCCTCAAGTGGACATAAAAGATCTCTCAGCTCTATTTTGAAGAAGAGCAGGGGAGTTATCCCCGGTGTCCTGGCCAATAGTTACCCCTCAAAAAACATAACAAAAAAACAGATTATCTGGTCATTATCACATTGCTGTGCACAAATTGGCTGCCACATTTCCTACACTACAACAGTGACTACATTTCAAAAAGTACTTCATTGACTGGAAAGTGCTTTAAGATGTCCGGTGGTCATGAAAGATGCTATAGAAATCCAAGTCTTTTACAATTAAGGAAGGCCCAAATCTGCATGGTTTGATTTCTGCTATTGCACTTGGATGGGAATCCATCTTAACAGGTTATTTAAAGAATTAAAATTGATCAAGTAATCCAGCCATTCCATTCAGTTCAAGCATCCTACATAACTGACCATCCATCTAACTAATATAGTTAGGAGGTGTAGAGTTTCTAAAGAACGCCTAGTGCCAGTATTTGAGCTGGTGTCTGCGGGTGTGACGTGCAGTGACGCGGTGTGTTCTTCTTCCTCCTCTTCTCCCGCCTCACACTCTGCGGTGCCCTCAGGGACAGGCTGCTCAGGTCTTGTTCATTATCTGAAAGCATAAAGGCACAAGAGTCGGGTTAAGCAAACAGTATGATTAGCTGGAAAGTGTCAAATGCTTGTGGGGTGAGGGGGAAGTGGGATGTGAGAAGAAGGAGCAGGGATGAACGTACCGTTTTTGTTCCCAAGGGGGTCACTGTCGCCGGTGGACATGGTGCCCACCACCTGGTGCCCAATAATCTGCAGCACTCGATTCTCCACGCACAGTGTGGTTGGATGTCGGCTTGTCTCCCGCCTGTGCTCTCCTGCTCCCTCCTGTTGTGAGCCACCTTGGCCTGCAGGAGAAAGGAGAGTGTGTGAGTGAGTGTGGAGCAATGTGTTTGGGTGATGTGCCTGCCATGGTTGAACAGTTGTCATTGTGTGCAAGGTGTGAGATGTGGGTAGGTAGAGATTGCTGGTGGTTGAGTAATGGGAATGTGGTGCTTTGGGCAGTGTGTGCAGACTGTGGTTCAGATGGTGGTATATAGGATTTGTCGAATCATTCACTCACCCTGACCACCCGAGTGAGGTTGATAAATTTTTTCCTGCACTGTGTGTGGGTCCTGGGGACCACAGTGCTGCCCGAGACGTGCCGTGCTACCTCCCTCCACATGGTGCGGAAGACTTGTGGCGAGGGCCTCCTGCCACTTGCCGGGTAGAGCACCACCCTCTGTCTCTCCACAGCAAACACCAACGCCTACAATGCTTGATCGCAGAATCTGCGGGCTCTCTCCCTGGGGCGTGGATCTACCATAAGCACACCTGCTTCAGTCCTCCGGCTCCTTCTCCTTGACCTGCTGCTGCTTGCTGAGGCAGCTGCACAGCCAGCAATGCTGAGATAGAGGTTCTGCAGCTTCAATGAACCTCCCCTTTAAGAACTTGAAAAAGCCTGTGGCAGTCATGACTTGCGATTAGACTGCACCAGATATCGGTCCAAATTTCCCCAGCCGCCGAGAGCAGCGTAGTTAGGGGTGGCACGCCAACTTTGTGAGCCAAAAAAAGCTCCAAAAATTTACCTTCCAATTTGGCCACTCACTCGTCGCCGGATCCATCGGCGTGGCGCTGCAGAGCCTGCGGGGGGCGGGCGGCCGGCAGAGTTTGGGGCCCAGCATTTTGTGGAGTGCTGGCAGGGGGATGCATGTCCGTTTGAGCGTGCGAGCATGTGCAATGGGCGTTTCAACGTGTGCGCATGCGCAGTGCAGCAGGAAGCTTGGCAATAGGCCAATTAAAGAGAGAGTGTCCTCAATATCATTGGTAATGGTGCCTATATAAAGGTAAGGTTTGAATTTTGATTTTTGTGTGGCTGAGGGAGTGGAAAGAAGTGCTGGATAGGTGGAAGAAAGGTGTGAAGTGTGATTCTTGAACATTACCTGTGTGTGAATCCAATAAACGAATGGCGCAAAAGCGTGCAAGACGAATAAAGAATTTCCTCCATGAGGAAGTGGAGAAATTAGTGACTATAAGTGAGGAGAAATGGCTGGAGCTGGATATTAGCAAGAGTGGTCCATCAAAAGTTTCACCCAAGGAAATGAGAAGATGATGGAACCTCGTTGCGGAAGAATTCTCCGCTGGGGTCAACACTGCAAGATCTGGAAGCCAGTGCAAGACGAAATTGGAAGGACATTGGTCAAATAGTGAGTGTAAGTAATATCTTCATCTTTAAATTGAATTGCAGTGGAAAATGTGAGCATCTCTGTGTCCCACCCATCAGAAGCGCACCATGTCTGACAATTAATATTTTCATCTTTGCAGAAGAAATTGGCCCACAACAAAAGGGAGAGAACTAGAACAGGAGGAGGGCTGCCAAATCTGCGCCAACTGTCACCCCTGGGTCAGAGGGTTGCTGCCTTGCTGAGTCGCACCGGCAGAAAAAGAATCAGCTCTGCACAAGCTGGACCCACACGCGAGGGTGAGTCATTAAAATGCATAGTCGCCCTTCAAATCAACCTGCTGACTGGCCTGCTACATGTCAGACCACTCATGCTACCCATCCTGCCCCCTCCTGTGCTGCTAACCATTTGACTGTTCTGTTGTATTTTGTAGAAGAAGACGACAATCCTCAAGATCCTGAAGATCCACCAGAGGATCCAGATGCATGTGCTCCAGACCTAGGCAGTTGGGGGGGGGGGAGGAGGAGGAAATGTGTGCTCGGGAGAATGCTGACCGCGATATGGATCAGGACATAGCACAGGGCATGACACTGCCAGAAACCTCCATAAGCTCCTCCTCGGCAACATTCCATGGGTTCACACCTTCCGAGGTCGCAGGTCCCAGTGGCAGTCGGGAAATGCATCTTGGGGCACCTAGTCCCCCACTGTCCCAGCCTGCACCTCACACTGGAGGGGTGCCACTAGGCAGACCCACGGCGAGGAGAAGCCGACCAGTCTTTCCTGAGATGCAGCCCTCAGCAGAGGTTAATCAGGTTCTGTCATTGGGTGAGGAGACCAATGCCCTCACAAGATCACTCGTGGTGGCCATCAGTGGGGTGCGTGATGAGCTAGCGACACTGTTGGGTGAAATCTCTGCATTAAGAAGGGAAGTGAGGGCGGGCATTTCAGAGGGTGTGCAGACGACGACAGATGCCATGAGGGAGCTAGCTTCTGCAATAAGGGCATAAAGGCCGGATACTCAAATGCCACTCCCACTTCAATCCACGCACTAGCCACCAGTGAGACCCAAGCCGGGCCCCCAACACCCCCCCCAACCACCATCACCGACCCTACGAGGAAGTGCACTTTCCCCGAGATGCAAGTAAGGGATGGGTACAGCCTTTCTTTGTTGTTGCTGTTGTTGTTGTTGTCGTTGAAGTGCACTGTAAAATTTCCAATAAAACATATTTCGCATTAAAACTGAATCATCCTCCATTAGGACCACGCAACATTTAGGGCCAACTGTAAAAAGTAAAAATCCCTCACCCCGACAGTCATGCATGCCTGCCACCCCTAGCCCTGGCGGGAGGGCTAGCTGGTGCGTTCTGCAGTTGGCATGGTAGGACTGCTCTATTTTCTGTAGCTGATTCATCTTTCATTTAATTTTGCTGGTGTTGTGCAGCTGTTGTGCTGAAGATGTTGTAATGTTGTGCTGATGTTGTGAAGGTCTTGAGTGCTTTAGAATCCTCCAACTCACCCCCCCAAAATCTCTGGCTACCTGCGCTGGTTTCCTAAATGTAGGTAAGATTTTTCTCTGCCTACAAAAGTGGCCACATACACTGGCCTAAGTTAGTTTGGAGTAACTTTCAGCTGGCCAAATTTGCTTCTATGGCCAAAAGAGGCGTAAGTGGCTTGTCACGCCCCCTTTTGGAAGAACAAACAAAATTAGAAAAAAACCTAACTAACTGACTTACATTGGAGTAAGTTAAATGGGGAAATTTACGATTTTTAAGTTACTCCAAAAAAAGCGGGGCAACTCTTGGGGAAATTTGGGCCCTTTGAGTGTAACGCCAATGAGAAACATAGAAAATAGGTGCAGGAGTAGGCCATTCGGCCCTTGGAGCCTGCACTGCCATTCAATAAGTTCATGGCTGAACATGCAACTTCAGTACCCCATTCCTGCTTTCTCGCCATACCCCTTGATTCCCCTAGGAGTAAGGACCACATCTAACTCATTTTTGAATATATTTAGTGAATTGGCCTCAACAATTTCCTGTGGTAGAGAATTCCACAGGTTCACCACTCTCTGGGTGAAGACGTTTCTCCTCATCTCGGTCCTAAATGGCTTACCCCTTATCCTTAGACTGTGAACCCTGGACTTCCCCAACATTGGGAACATTCTTCCTGCATCTAATCTGTCTAAACCTGTCAGAATTTTAAATGTTTCTATGAGATCCCCTCTCATTCTTCTGAACTCCAGTGAATACAAGCCCAGTTGATCCAGTCTTTCTTGATATGTCAGTCCCGCCATCCGGGAATCAGTCTGGTGAACCTTCGCTGCACTCCCTCAATAGCAAGAATGTCCTTCCTCAAGTTAGGAGATCAAAGCTGTACACAATACTCAAGGTGTGGCCTCACCAAGGCCCTGTACAACTGTAGTAACACCTCCCTGCCCCTGTACTCAAATCCTCTTGCTATGAAGGCCAACATGCCATTTGCTTTCTGAACTGCCTGCTGTACCTGCATGCCAACCTTCAGTGACTGATGTACCATGACACCCAGGTCTCGTTGCACCTCCCCTTTTCCTAATCTGTCACCATTCAGATAATAGTCTGTCTCTCTGTTTTTACCACCAAAGTGGTAAAAGTAGTTTTTACTACCTCACATTTATCCACATTATACTTCATCTGCCATGCATTTTCCCACTCACCTAACCTATCCAAGTCACTCTGCAGCTTCATAGCATCCTCCTCGCAGCTCACACTGCCACCCAACTTAGTGTCATCCGCAAATTTGGAGATACTACATTTAATCCCCTCGTCTAAATCATTAATGTACAATGTAAACAGCTGGGGCCCCAGCACAGAACTTTGTGGTACCCCACTAGTCACTGCCTGCCATTCTGAAAAGTACCCATTTACTCCTACTCTTTGCTTCCTGTCTGACAACCAGTTCTCAATCCACATCAGCACACTACCCCCAATCCCATGTGCTTTAACTCTGCACATTAATCTCTTGTGTGGGACCTTGTCGAAAGCCTTCTGAAAGTCCAAATACACCACATCAACTGGTTCTCCCTTGTCCACTCTACTGGAAACATCCTCAAAAAATTCCAGAAGATTTGTCGAGCATGATTTTCCTTTCACAAATCCATGCTGACTTGGACCTATCATGTCACCTCTTTCCAAATGCGCTGCTATGACATCCTTAATAATTGATTCCATCATTTTACCCACTACTGAGGTCAGGCTGACCGGTCTTATAATTTGGTTTTCTCTCTCCCTCCTTTTTAAAAAAGTGGGGTTACATTGGCTAACCTCCACTCCATAGGAACTGATCCAGAGTCTATGGAATGTTGGAAAATGATTGTCAATGCATCCGCTATTTCCAAGGCCACCTCCTTAAGTACTCTGGGATGCAGTCCATCAGGCCCTGGGGATTTATCGGCCTTCAATCCCATCAATTTCCCCAACACAATTTCCCGACTAATAAGGATTTCCCTCAGTTCCTCCTCCTCACTAGACCCTCTGACCCCTTTTATATCCGGAAGGTTGTTTGTGTCCTCCTTAGTGAATACCGAACCAAAGTACTTGTTCAATTGGTCTGCCATTTCTTTGTTCCCCATTATGACTTCCCCTGATTCTGACTGCAGAGGACTTAGGTTTGTCTTTACTAACCTTTTTCTCTTTACATATCTATAGAAACTTTTGCAGTCCGTCTTAATGTTCCCTGCAAGCTTCCTCTCGTACTCTATTTTCCCTGCCCTAATCAAACCCTTTGTCCTCCTCTGCTGAGTTCTAAATTTCTCCCAGTCCCTGGGTTCACTGCTATTTCTGGCCAATTTGTATGCCACTTCCTTGGCTTTAATACTATCCCTGATTTCCCTTGATAGCCACGGTTGAGCCACCTTCCCTTTTTTATTTTTATGCCAGACAGGGATGTACAATTGTTGTAGTTCATCCATGCGGTCTCTAAATGTCTGCCATTGCCCATCCACAGTCAACCCCTTGAGTATCATTCGCCAATCTATCCCAGCCAATTCACACCTCATACCTTCAAAGTTACCCTTCTTTAAGTTCTGGACCATGGTCTCTGAATTAACTGTTTCATTCTCCATCCTAATGCAGAATTCCACCATATTATGGTCACTCCCAAGGGGCTTCGCACAACGAGATTGCTAATTAATCCCCTCTCATTACAAAACACCCAGTCTAAGATGGCCTCCCCCCGAGTTGGTTCCTCGACATATTGGTCTAGAAAACCATCCCTTATGCACTCCAGGAAATCCTCCTCCACCGTATTGCTTCCAGTTTGGTTAGCCCAATCTATATGCATATTAAAGTCACCCATGATAACTGCTGCACCTTTATTGCATGCACCCCTAATTTCCTGTTTGATGCCCTCCCCAACATTACTACTACTGTTTGGAGGTCTGTACACAACTCCCACTAACGTTTTTTGCCCTTTGGTGTTCTGCAGCTCTACCCATATAAATTCCACATCATCCAAGCTAATGTCCTTCCTAACTATTGCATTAATCTCCTCTTTAACCAGCAATGCTACCCCACCTCCTTTTCCTTTTATTCTATCCTTCCTGAATGTTGAATACCCATGGATGTTGAGTTCCCAGCCCTGATCATCCTGGAGCCACGTCTCTGTAATCCCAATCACGTCAGCTTGGGTTTTAAGACGTGAATTAGGACTCCAATCATTTTATTGAGCAGTGAGCACGAATTTTGCATGCAATCTGCAGCGTTTGAGCCTGGCGCTAATTCTCCAACTTTTCTACTGACTACTTCCATTCCTTGGCTATAATGAATTTCTAGCCTAAAATGACTCTTCATTGTGCATACTCCCCTACAAACCTCTATTTTAGCTCCTATTTTATATCTCGCTGTTCAAGGTTTCAAAAGAAAGGATGTAAAAGAAAATTTAAAAAGGAGGCAGATAAAAAGCAGGTAACTATAGACCAGTTCGCCTAACATCTGTGGTTGGGAAACTGTTGGAGTCCATTATTAAAGAAGCAGCAGCAGGACATTTGGAAAAGCAAAATTCGGTCAGGCAGAGTCAGCATGGATTTATGAAGGAGAAGCCATGTTTGACAAATTTGCTGGAATTCTTTGAGGATGTAACAAACAGGGTGGATAAAGGGGAACCAGTGGATGTGGTGTATTTGGACTTCCAGAAGGCATTTGACAAGGTGCCACATAAAAGGTTACTGCACAAGATAAAAGTTCACGGAGTCGGGGGTAATATATTGGCATGGATGGAAGATTGGCTAACAGAGAACAGAGAGTCAGGATAAATGGTTCATTCGCTGGTTGGCAACCAGTAACTAGCGGGGTGCCGCAGGGATCAGTGCTGGGACCCCAACTATTTACAATCTATATTAACAACTTGGAAGAAGGGACCGAGTGTAGTGTAGCCAAGTTTGCCGATGATACAAAGATGAGAGGAAAAGCAATGTGTGAGGAGGACATACAAAATCTGCTAAAGGACATATAGGCTAAGTGAGTGGGCAAAATTTTGGCAGATGGAGTATAACGTCAGAAAGTGAGGTCATGCACTTTGGCAGAAAATAATCAAAGAGCAAGTTATTATTTAAATAGAGAAAGATTGCAAAGTGCCGCAATACAGTGGCACCTGGGGGTACTTGTGCATGAAACACAAAAGGATAGTATGCAGGTACAACAAGTGATCAGGAAGGCCAATGGAATCTTGGCCTTTATTGCGAAGAGGATGGAGTATAAAAGCAGGGAAGTCTTACTACAGCTATATAAGGTATTGGTGAGGCCACACCTGGAATACTGCGTCCAGTTTTGGTTTCCATATTTACGAAAGGATGTACTTGCTTTGGAGGCAGTCCAGAGAAGGTTCACTTGGTTGATTCTGGGGGTGAGGGGGTTGACTTGTGAGGAAAGGTTGAATAGGTTGGGCTTTACACATTGGAATTCAGAAGAATGAGAGGTGATCTTAACGAAATATATAAGATTATGAGGGGGCTTGACAAGGTGGATGCAGAGAGGATGTTTCCGCTGATGGGGGAGACTAGAACTAG
This sequence comes from Pristiophorus japonicus, assembly GCF_044704955.1. Taxonomy (NCBI): domain Eukaryota; kingdom Metazoa; phylum Chordata; class Chondrichthyes; family Pristiophoridae; genus Pristiophorus; species Pristiophorus japonicus. Next base: position 89,202,965 of record NC_091988.1, on the reverse strand, counting down.
AGGGTACGATATTAGAATAAAGGGCCGCCCATTTAAAACCGAGATGAGAAATTTCTTCTCCCAGAGGGTTGTAAATCTGTGGAATTCGCTGCCTCAGGGAGCTGTGGATGCTGGGACATTGAACAAATTTAAGACGGAAATAGATAGTTTTTTCAACGATAAGGGGTTATGAGGAATGGGCGGAGAAGTGGAGCTGAGTCCATGATCAGATCAGGCATGACCTTATTGAATGGCAGAGCAGGCTCGAGGGGCCATATGGCCAACTCCTGTTCCTATTTCTTATGTTCTTATGTAAAAGACACAATGGGTGTGATGTGTTTTCCGATTGTCAAGATGGCCTAACGAATTTCCTGTCTATGGGAAAATAACATCAAAGGTACCTCATTAGTATATTAACTACCTGTTGTTCAGCATTTTTTCCAACTCATCTCAATTTAAAAAAAAATTAAAAGTAACCTTTTTCCCCCCCCCAATTCTATCTGTAGAAAGATGATCACAAAACGCCAAAACATAATCTGTTAAGCAAGCAGTCTGTGAAACTAGTCACGCAAACCTTTCGAAGAGAGTGTTTCGCATTTAAACATCACGCTGTCCTTGTTTGAGCTCAACAGGAAGCCAAAAACTTGACACCTGACCCTCCCCCAGTTCTCGTGTCAGAGGCTGACTATTTGAGCTGCCAATTAAACCCGCAACTGCTATCCTGGATGTGTATCCCACGGCAGCTACCTCCTGCTGAGCTGAAATGAATGAGGTTATTCCAACATTATGTGCATAAATGTCACTCGAATGTCTTAACAAAACCACATTGCCCCAAACTAATATGGTATGCAACAAACGCAATTCTAAAAGTCACTTTGTCCAGTCTTGGCTATTGAGTCAAAAATGCTTTCCCAGATAGCTTGTGTGTTGTGTGGATTTAACCTCTTGTGCAGTGATTTAACCTGATTGCAACATCTTGATATAAATTAACCTGAAGTTTCTCAAGAATGGCACTTAATAGGAGTCTGTTGGGTTTGTGGGTCACATTGGAGAGAAAGCAGGAAATGAGTACTGAAGTGAATGATCAGCCATAATCTTATTGAATGGTGGTGCAGGCGCGAAGGGCCAAATGGTCTACTCCCTCACCTATTTTCTATGTTTCTATTGGAATGTGCAGTAGCAGAAAAGACCATTGCAGTCCATCTCACCTGTCCTTATTTCTTTTCCCATTTTGTTAATACTAGATATCATTGGCTTCTGTGTTTTTCATTACTGTGGTTCTCTGCCCCAGAGAGAGTTTTCACTTGCCTTGATATCTAGGTAAAATTTGTACACGAGTAATAGACAGAGGAACCCATTTCTGATTATTTCAGCTGTTGGTTCTAATGTATTCCTTCACTGGAACCTCCTCGGCTTTGGAAGCAGTAGAATAACACTTTTGTAGATGTTGTTTTCGGCTTTAATTGGCAAACAAATTGTTAAACATGAATAAAAGAAGCAAATAGTAGCCGTTAGAGATATAGTTTTATCGTGGTTATTATCCTCGTATTGTGAAAAAAAAGCTTGCCATTTTTGTGCGAAACTAGGATACAAGTAATTTTCTTACCTAGTGATTTATTTTTCCCTTTCCCATCAACTATGGAAGCTTTTACAACTCTCTAGATTAACTCACTAATTTGGAAATGACAGGCTAATAACATTGCAAGCAGAATTGAAATGATTGCTAAATTTAAAAAGAAGCTTCCAATCAGATATATGTTGAATAAATCAGACAGAATGTTTGTCTTTGAATTGAGTGGCTTGTGGTAAGACAAGTGGACTAGTATTGAGTTCGGCTGGGATAGAATTTTTATGAATGAAGTTGTTTTTTATCTTGGCAGAGTTCAAGAGGCTAAGGAAGGATATACTTGCCATAGTGTGAGTGCAGCGAAGGTTCACCTGACTGATTCCTGGGATGAGGGAATTGTCCTATAAGGAGAGATTATGTAGACAAGGCCTATATTCTTTAGAGTTGAGAAAAATGAGAAGTGATCTGATTGAAACATACAAAATTCTTAGAGGATGTTTCCCCTGGCTGGGGAGTCCAGAACCAGGGGTCACAGTCTCAGAATAAGGGGTCATCCATTTCAGACTGAGATGAGGAGAAATATTTTCACTCAGCGGGTGATGGATCTTTGGAATTCTCTACCCCAGAGGGTTGTGGAGGCTCAGTCTTTGATTACATTCAAGACCGAGATTGTTAGATTTTTGGATATTAAAGGAATCAAGGGATAGTGCAGGAAAGTGGAGTTGAGGTAGAAGATCAATCATCATCTTATTTGTAAAGTCCTTACTCTACATCATGAAACCACACGAGGCACATTCCAGGGACAAGGCCACTCTGTGACCTTAACTCTTTATTACGGGACTCCAGAAGTGATGACCCTGCGTGGGACCTCCCTTTATATACCTGTGTGATCAGGTAAGGAGTGTCTCCCACAAGTTCACTCCCTGTGGTCAAGGTGTGCACCTAAGTTGAGTGTATACAGTAATACAGTGGTGTTACATTGTCGTTACAAACATGACATTGAATGGCGGAGCAGGCTCGAAGGCCGACTCCTGCTCCGATTTCTTACGTTCTTATGTTCATATTTGGCTATACTGACCTGGAAGTCTTTAATGCCGATACTAAAACCATGCCTGAAGTAGGAAGCATTCTAGTCACCAGCACTAACTTCCCTCACCTTGAAGAGTACAAATATTAGACCAAAAGCGTCTCAGTATCAGAAAATGGGGTAGCACAGGCAATGATAGTGACTAAAAAGAGAACTCCAATTCTAAGTGTGCAAACTGGAATTGGAGGTGGGAAAGGAAAAGTTCCAAAGGAAGAAGAATAACTGACTCGGGCAGATGACAGGAAACGGTGCCTGCCTGCCTCTGTGGTAAATGCACAAAATGGAGGAAGTGAGAAAGGGCACGAGTCAGCAACTCCCGCAGGGGAAGGAAACAAAGTACTTGCCGCATATTCTCTTCTAGAACTCGATTCGTGTTTGCCTCATGTAGGGGAATCCCACAATCCCGCACACCTAGCGAGGAGCCACGATTGCAGGGAGCATCAGTCGATGATGGGTCGACAACACTGATTCTCTAACCCACGCGAGCAAGGAGAGTGCAGGATCACAGAATTAATGTCATGAAATGTACAATTCGTAATTAGAAACTCATTCCAACCGTTTATAGTTAGCATTTTAAAATATCATGGAGCCTCCTAATTGTGCATATATAAAGAATTGACATTGGTTTGTGCAGAAGGTACATGCCACGATTGGTGTATTATGTGGGGAAAAAGCAAATGATGCACAATACTCGAATGCAGCATTCATGTGTATGTTAATATTTGCTTTGTCCCATTTGGTCCCCAAGCCATCACTGCTCCTGGCACACATTCTCCTGGCGTATTCTTGTTTGTACCACAAGCACAGAGAGTTTTCAAAAATGTGACCGGATTTGTTGATCACTAGCCTGCTGAGTTAGCCCGGGCAGTGGTATGGCCGAGTGCTGTCCAATATGTTGGTCACTAGCCACAAATTGGGAATCACATGTGGAAAATTGCATTTCTGGTTGGTAAATAAAAAATGAGCACCAACAACTGTCATTGGTCGTGATCTCAACGCTCATATTAGCATGGTGTGTGCATGTGAACTTTTTGTGCATTTGTTGGTAAAATGGTGTGCAAGTGTTTTTTTTTGATTGACTGCTTTACTTCTGTGGTTACTGAATGCTGGCAGATGTTTAAGCACCTATCCATGTGTGAAGTACATTTACCTGAATTGTGTGAGTGCATGCAAGGTGAGTTTTTTTAAGACTAAATTTAGTGTATGTGGCCAAAAACTCTGTCGCCGTAGCCACACTTGTGGCTTGGCAGCAATTTCAATTGGACAACAGTGGTCTCGAGAGGTCTAACCTTGTTGATTGACAATACTCCAGGAGCAGGATTTCTGTGAAAATAATTTAGTCTCCCAGCTTGAAGGTCTGCTCCCCCTTTTCCTGACAATATCGGCCAGGTTTCCCAAAGCTAGGCGGGACCAGTTAAAATGAGAGCTGACTGTCAAATCCACCCCAGCACAACGGCCATTTAGACCATCCTGCCTTTGGCTTTCGACTATGGATTTGTGAAATTCGGGTGTCTGGAATTGATTGGCGCATTAATAAGTCAGCTCAAAGACCCCACAAGGTGCAGGGAAGGGTTTGAAACCGTGGCACGAGTGTGGCATAAAAAGTTATCCTGCATTGGTGCTATATTGTGGGAGTTGGGGGAAGGGTTTTGTACTCTCACCCTGGTGGTTTGGGGGTAACTGTACCCAAGTTGGATGCCTTTGCCATGTAGAATCATAACTGGAACAATAGCCCCAATATTCCCATGCCAGTGTATAAAATTATGAGGGGCCTAGATAGAGTGGAGCGGAAGGATCCATTTCCCTTTGCGGAGGGGTCAATAAACAGGGGGCATAGATTTAAAGTAATTGGTAGAAGGATTAGAGGGGAATTGAGGAGAACTTTTTCACCCAGAAGATGGTTGGGTTCTGGAATGCATTGCCTGAAAGGGTAGTAGAGGCAGAAAAAGGCCTAATCGCATTTTAAAAAGTACTTCGATATGTACTTAAAGTGCCGTAACCTACAAGGCTACGGCCCAAGAGGTGGAAAGTGGGATTCGGCAAGATAACTCTCTTTCGGCCGGCACTTGACACGATGGATCGAAAGGCCTCCTTCCGTGCCGTAAACTTCTATGATTCTATGATTCATGGTATCAGTGCAGTAGTGTAGATTTTAGCAGCATTGTTTTTATTGGTAACCGGCTGGTCATTAACCGGCTGGTCACTGGTCATTAACCGGCTGATCACTAGCCGTTCTTCTCACAGACAAAACCTACAGATTGGAAGCAAAATGGAAACTAAGTCTCACTAACAGCCAGAAATGGTAGAGTGAGAACACAAGGAGTGTGCAGGGTGAGAAACGAGCAGTGAGGGAGACGAAGCTGCCAGATGGCGAGGGCCTGTAACTGTGCGAGACACTAGGGCACGGGCAGCACTGTTGTAAAATATTTCCAGCAGTGCCACTTCAGGCCTGTAAACCATGAAACTAATACTTCAACAACACATTAACAGATAAAAATGATGAGCCACTGTTGGAGAGTTATCTTGTGTTTCAGCTTATTAAATCATTTGGGCACATGAACTAAAGATTAAGAAATGAAGAATAATTAAGTACTTAGCACTCCAGAAATAAATTAATCTATTGTAATCCTCCAGACAATTTCTGACTAGACATTTTGAACAGTAGATACAGTGGAATGTTGTTTAAACTGTAAATACCAGTTGTCCAACCAGGGATCTTTCAATTCTGTAGATCATCAGAGCATTCTTTGCCATGAAATGTAACCAGTAGCTTACTGAAATGTGAATGTTCTCTAGCAGTGTTACTGTTCGAGCACATTCTAATCTGTATTCTTGATTGACTGTTATAGTACTGTCCATCTGCCTTGTTAGTGAAAAAAAATACTTGCATTTATAGAGCGCCTTTCACAACCTCCAGACATCCCAAAGTGCATTCCAGCCAATGAAGTACTTTTTGAAGTGTAGTCACGGTTGTAATGCAGGGAAACATGGCTTCTAATTTGCGCACAGCAAGATCCCACAAACAGCAGAGAGATCATGAGCAGATAATGTTTTAGTGATGTTGATTGAGGGATAAATACTGGCCAGGATAGTCGTGTTACAATATTGAGATCTTTTAATAACTTCTCCACACCAAAGCCTAATAGATTTTTATTTAAATCTGTTATTTTTTTTCTTTTTCTTTTACTAATAACTGTTTAAAGCCCTATGAAAATCTTCCCAAATGTGATGGAGGAGTCGCCTCTAGACTTGAGCACCCACTGAAACTTGTGCAGTCAAACAGGAAATTCTTGTGAATATTAATTACTCTTCTGATTTTCACCTCAGAACTTCCTGCGATGCCAGAACAACAAGTCTAATTATAACCTGGTCTGTGAGACGCTGCAATTCCTAGATTGTATCTGTGGCAGCACCACCGGTGGGCTGGGACTTCTGGGTCTCTACATCAACGAGAAGAATGTAGCCCTCATCAACCAGACGCTGGAGAGCTTAACTGAATATTGTCAAGGACCTTGTCATGAGAACCAGGTATCTGTTGCACTGCTGGCTGGAAGTGGCTGGGACGACTTTATTACTGCTGCACACCCTCTTTATCGGAGGAGCCTTTCACTGTAAATAATCCAGAGGTGGTCACAGTATATTCAGCTGACGGCAGAAACCACACGAACATGTTTGCCGAAGCATGTGTAAATATAAAAGGCCACTGCACTGGAAGTCCCTTTAAAGTTGTCCTCTATCCATAATCATCAAATAAAAAGCATGTGCGCATTATATATGGTCATCTGAACTATTTCATTTTGACAGTGCAGCACTCCCTCAGTCCTGCACTGGGACTGTCGCAGCCTGGATTTTGTGCTCGCGTCTCTGGAGTGGGACTTGAACCCACAACCTTCTGACTCTGAGACAAGAGCCACAGCTGAGACTTTAATTAAGAAGGGCCAGGCTGTCTGGAGCACTGGTGGTACTTATATGTATTTCTGTTTTTGCCAGGAATGATTTTATTTTATTTCCTGTCTCGCTCGCTTCTCTAGGGGTGTATGAAACTCTGTTTCATTCCTAACATAGTTACTTAACTAACCTCAGGTATTCAAGTGCGGGTCCATTAAGTATTGTTTCCATAAATGGGAGACTTGCTAAATAGATGTTTTGGCATTTTAAACTATTATTTTCATGACAAATACTCTAAACGAGAAGAGGAAACACGATTAAAATGACTATCTTTTTACCTGTTTGCACAGAACTGTATTGCCACCCATGAATCAAATGGAATTGACATCATCATTGCACTAATCCTCAATGATATTAATCCACTGGGGAAGAAAAGAATGGACCTCGTGCTAGAGTTGAAGGCAAGTGGGAAAAGATACTCGAACGAATGGGCCTTGTATTTAAAAATAGTATGGCCTAACAAAATAATTGGATAATTTCAAAATCATGTTCCTGATGGCTAGTGGCCTGACACTGCCATTCAGTAGACCAACAGGTCCCAGGTTGGAATCTTCGCCTTGTGGGAGAGGACCTTGGACCTCAGGTAGAATTTAATTTTGGGCAATAGCATGTTATTATGCGCCCCGTTCAATATTCTCTTCCATTGACATGAATCGAACTGAATATCGGATATGGAGTCCAACTGGCGGCTGATGCAATACTGCTGGTTCTGTGCCATCGCCCAAATCGAATTTCTACCCCGTCCTTGGGCTAGGAAGAGGAAACAATTAGCCAGGATTCCCACACACCAAAATGGCTGTCCAGTGAACATGGCTGGAAAGTGCATGCGGTGGTCTTCAGGGCGAGGATCGTCTAGGGCCCAGTTATGATGACCCCATGATGGAATAGCTTGCTGACACTTGCTTTCGTATAGAGAGCGGTTGCTGGAGTTGAGGTGGGGTGGTGGGGGTGGAAGAACCGGAACCATATGCAAAAGAATCGGTGCTTTCAGTCGACGAGGGAAGAAAATCGAGGGAGAAGAGAGAGAAAACCATTGTTCGCTCCCAACACATGCACAAATCCGTGACCATCTTTGGGTCTCCAGACAAGTTGAGTTGTGGTGCCTGATTGGAGTGAGCATTCCTGACTGTGGGGACCTACCCCAGTTAATTAAACCCAGAAAATTTTGGTGCGGGTTGACCGAGCTGGGGACACTTCATATACATTAGTCTTCGAAACGTTTTATTATTCTGCAAAATCAGCCTATTCTTCATGACTGTTACAGAATTGGATTTTTTTTTTAAAGTTGCATAAAGTGAAGGCAAATGTACAACTGTTTGCTCCAAAGTCAATTTTTAAATTGTTATACTTGGGACTTCATTCGGTCCTTGGATTCTGGGGTTGTTTACGCAAACAATGATAAAATCAAAATCTGACAGCACAGAAGGGCATTTGGCACATCGTGTCTATGCTGGCTCTCTGAAAAAGCTATCCATTTAGTCCCATTTTCCTGTTCTTTCCCTGATAACCTTTTCAATTTTTCTTTTTTCAAATATTTATTCACTTCCCTTCTAAAAGCTATTATAGATTCTGCTTCCAGCAGTGTTTATGATCGAGCAATCCATTGTCGTAACAACCCTTTGCGTATAATTTTAAAAATTCTCCTAACCGCTCTATTCTTTTTGTGGTAATAAATTTATGTCCTCTAATTACTGACTCGCTGACCAGTGGAAATGATTATCCTTTATTTACCACATCAAAAACCTTCAGTGTTGAACACATCTATCAGATCTCCTTTTAACCCACTCTGTTCTATTGAAAAGAACCCTCTCTTTTTCTTATTTCTCCTCACAACTAAAGACTCTGATTCTTGGTATAATCTTAGCGGTCCCTTCTGTACCCTCTCCATGGTCTTGCTATATTCTTCCTTCATAGGGCATCCCAGACTAGGCATACTATTCTAACGGTAGCCTAACCAATGATTTGTCTGATTTTGATAGTACAGGTTCGACCACCAAAATCCCGAGTACCGGAATCCAGAATGTTCCGGAATCCGGACACCTGGCCGATCCGTGGCGGGGTTATCCAGAAACTGGAAAATGTTTCCCCCGCCTCGGCGAACCAACTTTGCCCCAGCCTGACTTTGCCCACCCCCCCTTATTTTACCTCGGCTGCCCGACTCCGCTTACCTCGGGCCAGACAAGGAACGCCTCCACAGCAGTGGGCCCTGCCCGAACACTTCCTCGGCGGCGGGGCCCCACCCGATGACCTCATCAACGGGGCCGGTGACCCGAACAGCTCCTCGTGGAGCACCCTCGCTGACCCCCCCCCCCCCCCCCCTCTCCTTCTGACGTTCTGAAATCCGGAAATACCCGAACCTGGGCTTGGGTGTTTCCCGATTTGTGACGTCAGAAAGACGTTCCGAATTCCGGAAAAACACGAAAACTGGCTCAGCCTCGTCCCGAGGTTGCCGGATTCAGGAGGTCGAACCTGTACCTCGTTGCTTTCATAGCCCTATTTATAAAACTTAGGACCCAATTAGTGTGCTTTTTGTAAAGCTTCATCAACTTGGCCTTCCACTTCTACAGATTTGTGCACCTGCTCCGAATTTTAATCTACTACTTTAAAAATGTTACTATTTAATGTATATTTTCTCTCCTTATTCATCCTCCAAAAAGGCAGAACCTTGCATTTCTCTACCAGCCGTTTCATCAGACATCTCTCTGCCCAATCGACTAACCTGTCTTTGTTCCCCTGCGGCCGCGTGCAATTCTCGTCACAGGTACCATGTTCCCTATTTTTTATGTTGTTTAAGTTTTCATACTGCGCCCCCCACCCCCATATACCCGAGTCCAGATCATTTCCTTGTTTATTTCTGAGAAAAGCAGAGCACCTAACACTGACCTCTGGGTGACACTGCTGTTTATGTTCCTGCAATCTGTAAAAATACATCCATTACTTCTCTGTTTTCTGCCCTTTTTGACCAAGCTCCTATCTATGCAGCTGTATTCCTTTGTTGCTGGGCACCTTACTTTCATCAACAATGCTGATGTGAAATTCTCAAATGCCCAAAGGCGACATTAAAAATTGCATGATAAAAATGAGAGGTCAGTCAACATAATTCGGTTGATTTAGATCAATTCAGGTAACACATCTTTGTTGTAGCGGGTGGTAAGTCTCTAAAAACCAAGGTAAAAGTTTATGAAGCGAAGATTAGCGGTATGTTATAGGGATCTGAGTGTTGGAACATGAGCAAAAGATGCTAACAGCAGCAATGAGTTGGTTGAGAGGAATACTGGGAGCAACCAGGATGTAAAGAATCAGGAAAGATACAAGAACATGTCTCAGACCAGAAACAACTCTTCTACAGAAGATCTAAGAAAGAAGACTGTGATGGGTTGAGCACGTTTCAAGAATGGAAGCAGCTAGAATACCTTTCATGGCCCTGCAGACAGAGGTGCATGGAACTGAGGAAGACCAAGGAAGTGCTGGATGGACAATGTCAAGAGTGACTTGTCACAGAAAGGGACAGAGATGACTGAAGCAACCGGGTTCGTTCAAAACTGACAATAGTGGAGTGAATTCATTCAGCCCAATTGTTACTGTTGAGCTGACGGATGGGCGTTTAGTCATGGTATATATGATATACGTCATCATCATCATAGGCAGTCCCTTGGAATCGAGGAAGACTTGCTTCCACTCTTAGCATGAATCCTTAGGTGGCTGAACAGTCCAATACGAGAATCACAGCCCCTGTCACAGGTGGGACAGATAGTCATTGAGGGAAAGGGAGGGTGGGACAGGTTTGCCACACGCTCTTTCCGCTGCCTGTGCTTGGTTTCTGCATGCTCTCGGCGATGAGACTCAACGTGCTCGGCACCCTCTCAGATGCACTTCCTCCACTTAGGGCGATCTTTGGCCATATATCTTATATACACACACTTTAAAGCCATTACTTGTCATATTATAAAGTCCTTGATCTGATTAATCTATCTTTCTTCGAACTGAATTTAAACCAGTTATCCTCGAGTGTAAATGGCATCTTGTCATCTTATCTGTTCACCTAATCTCATTATTTGAATAGGACTTCTAAGTAATCACAATCAGGTATGACTGTGACGGTGGATAAGTGACTGTCAGAGGCTTGGTATTTTGCAGACTGTTAACACCCTGATATCGCTACTTGCTCTTAAGATTTCATCATACTTCTCAACATTATAGTGTGCTTCTAGAAATGGCAGTCTTCCATATACTGACGCGATGACGTGCTCTTTCAACAGAATAATGCCTCCAAACTGCTGCTGGCAATAATGGAGAGCAGGCACGACAGTGAAAATGCAGAGAGAATACTTTATAACATGAGGCCCAAGGAACTGGTAGGAAGTTTTTATTTATTTTTAATTTGTGTGTTTTTTTTCCCCCCATGAGAGAATAGTTTTTTGTTGTTGACAAAGCTAATGATTTCCTAGGTGGAGGTGATAAAGAAGGCCTACCTACAGGGTGAGGTGGAGTTTGAGGAAGTCGAGGCTGGCGAAGATCAAGCAGCGTCACCCAGGAATGTCGGCCATAACATTTACATACTCGCACACCAGGTAAATGCTGACATTAAACACGGGTTCAAGGTTAGCGCAACAAAGGCGTGTTTGTGTCTAGAACAACAGTGGGTAGCACGGTTTTCTGTCCAGCTGTCTGTGATTCTAAAATTCAGCTTTTTTCCCCACTTTAGCTTATTTTTCCCTTCATTGCCTCTTGGTTAAGAGTAGCACTTTAGAAGATGAATTTGATTTTCATCCTGCACCTTATTGTTTCAGCTCATAGTATAAAGAGAAATGACTCCACGTTCCTTAAATTTTTAATTCGTTGTCTACTTCTGAAATGTTTGTGGTCAATACAGATAAAATTCCTTTTGGCTTTCTCCCTTTAGGAAAGTCATGCCTTAAATGATCTCTTTCCTCACTCTACACTGTGCCTCAGTTCTCCCCCACCACTGCCATTAGTAGCAGATCTCTTGTGTCTCACACAAGGAAAATTTTCAATTGTTGCTTTTTTGTTGCAGTCCTAAATGCTCACATTTGCACGTGTGTGTGTGTGCATGAGATAAATATGACATAAAACACACATACCTGCAAAGGTGTCCACAACCTGGTTACATATACAGATTTGCTGCATTATGCTTTGTTAACTATCTTTGGGCCACTGCTGTTTCTCACCTACATGCTGTCCCACAGACTTGGGGTCAGCATCCATATGTACACTGATGGCACCCAACTCTGCCCTCCACCATCTCTCATGACCCCTCCACTCCCTCTGTGATGCTGCTCCTTGTCCGACATTCACACCCTTGGATGAGCTACATTTTCCTCGACCCTCACCACAAACTCCATACTCTTCTAAAGTCGGTCACTCTTGCTGGGCAGCGTCTTCATGAGCGTCACCTTGCCAAATAGTTCTTCATGGTCGCCGAGAGCAAACGAGCTGCTGAACTGCAGGGGTGTGAAGGCATCATGGCAGCGCCCAATCCTCCCTCGCTCACTGTCCAAAAATCAACAGAGGTCACTGGTTAGCAATGGGAATCGAATCCCCGCCTTACTTTTTGATCCCCAACCTGGGGGAACGGTGAGATCAATTGCTTTGGGCTAGACTTTCCTCGTTCATTTTTGGCGGTTTTCTCGGTGGTACAGCTCTTTTTCGGTGGAAAACCACCCGGCGAAAATTTCCACTTCATTTTCCGCCGACATTTTCAAAATACCGCTGGGGAGCAGACCGCCTGCGTGCACCGTGTGCACCGCCGGGAAAACCACCACCGTCCAAGTTTTGCCTCAGCGGTGACCCGTAGGTAAGATCGAGAAAAACCACCCACGGAAAGCTGCCGGAACAGGGCGTTGGGTAAGTACCCTGCAACGAAAGGTAGTTTAAAGAGTTTTCTATAATTATTTTAAAATTCTTGCATGACGATTAAGTTTAAAAAGAGTCTTGAGAATGTTTTCTACGTTTTTATTTTTTGTTTCATTGAAAAAATATTTTTTGAGTTTTCCCCCCTCCCTAGGCCCAACCGCAGCCTCGGTCTAAATTTTGAGTTCTTAGCGCCCATTCTAGTTAACAACTACCCATTTTACCAAGGATCACGTTTAACCGCCGAGAATCTACGTGCGAGATCCATTTTCTCGCCTGGCGGTATTTTTTCCCTTTTTTATGGAATATTTCGCCAGTGTTATTTGAAGAATCTTAGCGATCTTTTTGGGCGGCAATCTGGCGGTGGGGAGCTTTAGAGAAAGTCAAGCCCAATTTTTTTTTTTTGTGTTTGATCTGTTTTTCGTACTGGACTTGTTACTGTATATAATCTTTAAAATGCAAGCATAAAAAAGTATTTGTTGACGAGATTAGCTTACTGACACTGATTCAGCAAAACTCTTGCCCCAAATAGCCTGCTAGTGTTTGAATGCTTATTTCCCATTAACCTAGTTGTACTTTTAATTGGCCCGGCAGTAGCGGAGTCTGAATGACTCCGAAGTGCTTGTGCCTGAGTATTGCAGTCACAGTTGAGTCAGTGGGTGTGGCACGCCACCATTTTTGGGGAAAGGGAGAGCAAGAAGATTAACATCTAATGCCACCTGCCAGTTGTAAGTAAGGAAGAGGACACCTTGGGATCAATGGATGGGAGGTAATGTATGTAGTGTGACATCTACACAACAAGACATTTTAGGTTGCTTTTGAACTGGAGCTGAAGGGAATGCAACAGTTTCGGACCTGACGCTCACCACCTCATGATATCTATCTTCTTGCAGTTGGCACGCCATAACAAAGAGCTGCAACAAATGCTGAAGCCTGGCAGTCAGATGGGTGAAGGAGATGAAGCCTTGGAGTATTATGCTAAACACACAGCTCAGATTGAGGTCAGTACATATGAGATGTAGAAATAAATGTTTATCAGCATATTGGAAAGTCCTTAGTTTACAACCTTGGTTTGCGCAGAGGAATGTACTGATGTCTGAACTCTATTGGGAAACATTCCAATGGAGGGTTTGATGAAGGTCTGGGAATCAAAACAAAGAGCTAATCAGGCAAGCCTTCCTATTTGGGTTGTGGCTGAAAGGATTCCGGAAAACAAAACCTCTTATCTTGGAAGTGGAGCAAGATAACCCAAGATGGCTCAAGTCATGAAGTAATCTTTCGTTCCCACTTGTCATGTTTCCAGCAGCATACACTGGAAATAACTGACAAAGTCGGCAAGTAAATGCCAAAAGGAAAGGTTGGGACTGCACAGATAAAGAGGAACCCTCTTTGTTTTCTTATAAAGCCCATGAGTACCGTGTTCACATTGCACAAGGTGATCGGGTCGCTAACTCTCCGGAGTAATGAAACTTGTAGTTTTAATGTGTTTAATAGAAAATAACGATGCACCAAAATGATAGGTGTTAAAATTGGTCTTGATCAGAGAGTCAACATGAGAGTTGAGGAAGGTTTTAACTTCCTCCCAGAGGGGAATAAGCAGGCAGGGCAGCGTTCCCTGCCTGGGAGTTCAAGTCGAAGGTCCGGCAGATTTTAACTGCCAGACCACGTTTGAATGTCCGGTCAACTGCTCGTCTGCTTTTGGTGGAACGCAGCGGTTAGCCGATGAGCGAGCAATAGTTAAATCCTGCTCCTCCGTTAAAACTGCCAGTTCTGGCCAGGTAACATAAATTTTCCTTGAATTACCAAGCTTAATTTCCCGTGTGGTCCACATAAATGTACGTGTGCGTTTCTTGAATTTCAGTCTCATTCAATTGGAAGTAGGGTCAATGAATTCTGCTTCCGTGTACCTTCAAATTAAGGTAAAAACTTTGGGATCTGCATAAGGTGTGATACTCGCTGAATGTAATCATCCAGTATTGGGTGAAGCGTTGTGTTGACGCAGATTGGTCGATACGTAAAGTGAACCGCTGATGGAAGTGCTTGTTAGTTGCAGGAAGACGCTGTGGCTGATATCAATGAATATAAAAGCTGGATAAAGATTATCATTGTCATCTGCTGACTTGTTGGAAACCACACTCCAGACCTGAAGGCACAAGAAGAGACATACACTTATATTTGTGACAATGTGCGAATGTCCACAGAGCACCAGTTAAACTATCCGGTGGTTGGCTAGCACCTTGTTCTTTGGGTGATTATCTGTTGCAGCTCACATAATGAGAGGTCACTGCCGCTTTCCCCACCCCATCCCCCATCTTTTGAATGTTGCACGTCCGATGCTTCAAGTAGCTGTTTCTTTTTTTGGTTGGCACTTTGAAATGACATCTTCCGGGATGTTTTCTCTCATCATTTGCAATGTGGCCGAAACCTACCCAGGCTAAAGATTAAAACCCAATAGAATTGCTGTGACAGTGCGTGAAAGACTGAGTTAACATCTGGAGGCTAATAGCAAACACGTAGAGAGAAGATTAGGGACATGTCCGACACCCACTCTGCCATGTTATGCTGATTGGGTGTGGGCACAGGGCGGCAGGGGCAGAGATTGGCTGTGGGCACAGGGCGGCAGCAGCAGAGACTGAGTGCGGAAACCTTGGGGCCGCCGATTCTCCACATTGTCGGGTAGATGCCAGTGTTGTAGCTGTGTTGGAACAGCTTGGCCCACGGGTGGGAAATCCGGGAGGCTGGGTTTCCCACAGGCCCTGCCGATTTTACCGGCGGGGCCTAGTTTGAATGTGAGGCCTCGATTTTCCATCCACAACCAGCTAGCTTTGCGAGGCTGGCTGTGGGCGGGTAGGCCTCAGTTGCGGGGGGGTTGGGATCGGCGTGAAGGGGTCGGCAATTGGTTGGGGGTGCAGGGGGCATTTTGCAGGACCGGCACGTGAATGGTGGTCACAGATCAGGGAGTTCTGGGATCGGCAGGCAAGTGGAAATTGCAATGCGGGGGGGGCGGTTGAGTCGGCCAAGGGTTGGGGCTGGGGGGGGGTCAGAGGATTGGCAGGGGAGCCGGGGGATTTTACTCCACTAAGCCACTTACCTCTGGATGCAAAAATCCCCGCCTCTGTTTAATTGCCAGTTTTCACGAATTGTGTGAATCCATGCACAGACAGTTAAATTCAAAATGGAGGGAAAATAGAGGCTTCCGACCTCATTCCAATATTAAAATTGAGCTAACGGCCCCTGGGAGCGGGTTGGCTGCCCCGCCCCGTCCCCCCTCCAGGAAAACTGAAAGAGGTTGGAGGTGGGATCTGATCGGGGTTCCCATTTTTAACAACTTAATTGCCCCCACGCTCCAAACCCAATCATTTTTTGATGGGAAAACTCCGGCCTATGTCCTTCAGGCCTTGGCCAGCTCGGTCAGTGGTGGTACAACCGAGCCACTCTTGCCGATGGACATTGCAGTCCCCCACCCAGAGTACATTCTGTGCCCTTGCTACCTCTCGAGCTGTGGAGGCTGGGTCATTGAATATATTTAAGGTGGAAATAGACAGATTTTTGAGCAACAAGGGAGTGAAGGGTTATGGGGATTGGGCGGGGAAGTAGAACTGAGCCCAAGATCAGGTCAGCCATGATCTTTGTTATGCTTGTAATAAAGTGATACAACTGAGTACTGTATGCAATGAGTAAGTGTGACCTTAGCTCCTTTAATTAAACTCCAGAGTGTTCGTATAGCATGGGAGGCCTGCTTATATACAGTGCTCCCAACAGGTAGGCCCTCTGGTGGTGGTGTGATACAGGTTGCCAAGGGTTACATACATAACAGTCTTATTAAATGGCGGAGCAGGCTCGTGGGGCCAAATGGTCTACTCCTGCTCTTATTTCTTGTGCTATGTTCTTGCGATAAGCAATCTTTTGTTTTCTTTAATGATCTTCAGCAAAGGAATCGTGATCATG
This sequence comes from Pristiophorus japonicus, assembly GCF_044704955.1. NCBI lineage: Eukaryota > Metazoa > Chordata > Chondrichthyes > Pristiophoridae > Pristiophorus > Pristiophorus japonicus. Next base: position 89,186,565 of record NC_091988.1, on the reverse strand, counting down.
TGTGCTGCTGATCACAGGTTTTCCCTGCCTGATCTGTGCATAATAGGAAACAGCATTTGTTAATAAACACTAGACTTGTGTGAAATGAGGCTTTGAGAACTTAATCTCCAGTTTCTTTGAAAGTGTTGTGGAAGAAGTAAAGAACCTTTCAAATCCCCCTGGGATAAGAGGCACACCCTTCTACCCTGCAACTCCTATTGATGCACAGATTGCATGCCAGGGGACTTCCGTACATGCTCAGAATGCACGGATCTATCGGAAAGCCCCCTCCCAACTATTCCGGTGAAAATATCCAGTCAAAGCCCAGGGTTTGGAAACAGGCTGAGGCCTTGAGATTAAAATGCTAAGGAAGATCTTGGAAGGCACAAAAGTCAATTCAATGTGGGGAATATAATCATGTTCATGTGAATTTTATTTAAGAATTATTATTTAAAATCTTATTTTGGACATCAAAAATTCAGTTACCGAGAAAAGAAATAGTGGACTAAAATGTTTTCAAAAAGTATTTGAAGTGATTTGGTTGGTGGTGATGATTTTTGAACCATCAGGGAGTGAAGGGTTATGGGGAACGGGCAGAGAGGTGGAGCCGAGCCCAAGATCAGATTAGATCAGCCATGATATTACATGGCGGAACAGGCTCGAGGGGCCAGTGGCCTACTCCTGCTCCTATTTCTTATGGTGGAATATGTACATATGTTTTTTTTTCTCCCATTATAAGTGCATACAGTTTTTCTATTAAGTGTGCAGCAGAAAAGTATTACAGGAAGTCACATTTATGGACAGGAAGTGCCTGCTGTATAAAAGACTTAATAATGCATTGACTGGATGCCTAGTACTGTAAAATAGTTTATGTAATAGTCGGCACAGGCAAAGTTTTAATTCTCTCACTATTTTCTGCAGATAGTGAGGCAGGATCGCACAATGGAACAGATAGTTTTCCCTGTTCCAAATATCTGCGAGTTCCTCACGAAGGAATCCAAGTTGCGTGTGTACTATACCACTGAAAGGGACGAGCAAGGCAGCAAGATTAATGACTTCTTCCTGAGCTCTGAGGACCTCTTCAATGAAATGAACTGGCAAAAGAAGCTTCGAGGTCGGTTTAATTTCTTTTGGACTACATTCCCTTTTGAAGTAGACTGTAATGTAAAAAAGCTGAACCACCTTCTTCTCCCTCCCCACTACAACGTCCTTCTGATATTATCACCACTTAATAACCCAGCAAGTAACCTTGAAGCCTGCATGCCTTGCGCATGCATTGACTGCTGAAATAGTCCAGAGGGGACACTTGTCTGCAAATGCATTTTTCACTACAGATATTAAAAATGAGAATGAAGCTATGGTTTATCTCCATGCATGTGTTACCATTGATTATATCTGACCTTGGTGTGATATTTAAACCTGGAAGAAAAATAATTCTTCAGAACTTGGAGAATTACAAGTGTTTGTAAATATTCATAGGCAAAATACGCACAACCGAAGGGCGGTGGTTGGTAGTACGGGGTATGGATCTCGTCTATGGGAACTGAGCCTTGCTCTCAATGAAAGGCTGCAAAATGGTTTCCACTAAAACCATTTTATGACGCTCGTGCCTGAAACTATTTGCTTTCTTACTGCGTTTTGTTCAGCTTCTGGCCTGAGGTTTCTTGAGGTTCCAGAGACTTGAGAACATAATACAGGCTGATACTTCAGTGCTGCACTGTTGAAGGTGCCATCTTTGGGATGAGACGTTAAACCAAGGCCCCGTCTGCCCTCTCGGATTATCTGGTCATTATCGCATTGCTATTTGTTGGGCCTTGCTGTGCACAAATTGGCTGCTGCTTTTCCTACATGTAAGAGTGGCTACACTTCAAAAAGTACATGTGCAACGTCCTGAAACCGGATCTCCGAAAACCAGACATTTCACGCATAGCTCATGGAGTCGTCCGGAATTATTGTCCGAAAACCAGACATTTTTTGAGGCAAACCCCAAAATCCGGCACGGATTCAGTCGAGGATTCCAGATTTCAGATGATTGATTTTCTTGTCTGAAATCCGGAAAACCCCAAAATCTGGCACGGATTCAGACCCAAGGACTCCCGATTTCTGACATACCTGTGCTTAATTGACTGTAAAGCGCTTTGGGACGTTCTGAGGTCGTGAAAGGCGCTAAATAAATATGCTTTAAGATGATAATTGATAACATTAGTATGACATAAACCAGAGTAATAAATTGGAGAAAAGCTGATTTTGAGGGGCTATAATAGAACTTGGGAAAATAAAATGGGCCACTATATTAGCAAAAAACGATGGAGAACAGCAATGGGGAACATTTAAAACGGTGTTCAACAGAGTGCAAGAACAATATATTTCACTAAAAGGAAAGAAACTAAGCACTAATGAAATTCCATGGATGAATAAAGCCATCAGGGAACAATTGAGGGTAAAGGAAGAGGCATGCATTAAGTACATAGACAGCAGTGGAGTGCATAATAAGGGAGAATATGAAAAGATTAGGAGCGATCTCAAAAAAAACTATTAATTTCTCTTTGCCTTGCTATGAAATTAAATTATAAAGGAACATAAAACAAAATAGTAAAATATTTTACAGGCACATCAATAAAAAAGGAAGTTTGGGATGGGAATAGGGCCATTAAGGGATAGGCAGGATAATACCACAGGTAACAATAGGGAAATGACAAAAATATTAAATCATTATTTTGCTTCTGTATTTACCAGGGAGATAGAACAGGTGGACATGACATTGGATGATGAGATTAGTGATGAGATACATACATTTCAAATAAAAAGAGGGGGTATATTAAATAAACTAATCAAACTCAAAGAGGATAAAACCCCTGATCCAGATGGATTGCATCTATGCATTTTAAAAGAATCTAGGGAAAAGATAGCAGAGACCTTATTATACATATTTAATAATTCTTAGAAAAAGGTGTAGTGCCAGAGGACTGGCAGATAGCTAACGTAATACCTATATTTAAGCAGGGGAATAGAATATATCCAGGGAATTATAGACCAGTCAGCTTAACATCGGTGGTAAGAAAAATAATGGAATCCCTACTAAAGGAGAAATTAGAAGAACATGTAGAAACCAAAAATATAATCATGACTGTTCAGCATGGATTTCAAGAGGGAAAGTCTTGCTTGACCAACCTCATTGAATTTTTTGAAGCGGTAACAGAGTAGATAATGGTAATGCAGTAGATGTAATTTATCTAGATTTTTAAAAGGCCTTCAATAAGGTACCCCATAATAGACTGATGAACAAGGTCAAAGAATGCAGAGTCGGGACAAGTAGCGGGTATGGCGTTCCCGTGGGGCCTGACTATTTATGCTGACTTATGCCTATTTTAAGTTGGGGCATTTTCTGAGATTGGGAGGATAATTGGATAGAAAGCAGCAAGTAGGGGTAAATGGGGCTATTCACAGTGGCAGAAGATGGGTGGTGGTGTTCCACAAGGATCAGTGCTGGGACCACGGTTCACAATTTATATTAACAATTTAGACTTTGGGATCAAAAACACAATTTTTAAATTTGCAGATGACACAAAATTGGGGCGATAGTCAATACTGAGGAGGACTGCAACAAATTACAGGAGGACATTAATAAACTTGCAGAATGGGCATATAATTGGCAAATGAGGTTTAATGCCAATTAAATGTGAGGTATTACGTTTTGGTATGAAGAATAGGGAGGTCATATTACTTGGAGGGTGTGAATCTACATGGGGTAGAGGAACAAGGGGATCTCGAAGTATAAATACACACATCGCTAAAAGTTGCGACACAGGTTTGCACGGCCATTTAAAAAAAAAGCAAACCAAGCACTCGGGGTTTATTTCTATAGGTATAGAATTGAAAAGTAGGGAAGGTATGTTAAACCTGTATCGAACCTTGATTAGACCACACTTAGAGTACTGTGTACAGTTCTGGTCGCAATATTATTTTTAAAAAATAGAAGCACTGGAGAGGGTGCAGAGAAGATTGACAAGGATGTTACCAGAAATGTGAGGGTATACATATCGGGAAAGGATGAACAGGCACTTTTCTCTTGAAAAAAGAAGGCTGAGGGGTGACCTAATAGAGGTCTTTAAAATTGTGAAAAGTTTTGATGGAGTGGATACAGAGAGAATGTTTCTACTTGTGGAGAAGAGCATAACTAGAGGCCATCAATATAAGATAGTGACTAAGAAATCCAATAGGGAATTCAGAAGAAACTTCTTTACCCAGAGAGTGGTGAGAATGTGGAACTTGCTACCACAGGGAGTGGTTGAAGTGAATCGTATAGATGCATTTAAGGGGAGGCTAGTCCAGCGTATGAGGGAGAAGGGAATAGAGGGTTATGCTGATAGATTTATATGAGGAAAGCCGGGAGGCGGCTCGAGCGGAGCATAAACTTAGGCATGGACTGGTTGAGCCGAATGGCCTGTTTCTGTGCTGTATATCCTATGTAATCCTATGTAAAAATTGCAAAGCTTCTCCAATTGCAGGCTCTGCTACATGCTGTGTTTGATGTGCATGAATGATAGTTAAATGAGTTGAAAATGTAAATTTTATGCCTCAAAGAAGAAATATGTCCGTGCAGGTACAGCGTTCCTGTGGGGCCTGACTATTTATGCTCATTTATGCCTATTTTAAGTTGGGGCATTTTCTGAGATTGGGAGGATAATTGGGTATAACTTGACATTGGCAAAATGGGCTCAGCTTCAGGTGCAATTTGGGACCTAAGTTCCGGATTGCGCCAAGGAGGAAACTCCAGACCTTTATATTTCAAGAAGCCAACTTCAAATTTTATATTTTTCCATGGAAATTGTAAATAGATATTGACTGCCCAATGTAATTGGTGCCAGATCATACCAAGATTAGAGGCAGAGCAAGTCTTAGTACAGCTATATAAGGTATTGGTGAGGCCACACCTGGAATACTACGTGCAGTTTTGGTTTCCATATTTACAAAAGGATATACTTGCTTTGGAGGCAGCTCAGAGAAGGTTCATGAAGTTGATTCCGGAGATAAGGGGGTTGACTTATGAGGAAAGGTTGAGTAGGTTGGGTCTCTCCTCATTGGAATTCAGAAGAAAGAGAGGTGATCTTATCGAAACGTATAAGATTATGAAGGGGCTTGACAAGGTGGATGCAGAGAGGATGTTTCCACTGATGGGGGAGACTAGAATTAGAGGGTATGATCTTCGAATAAGGGGCCGCCCATTTAAAAAAGAGATGAGGAGGAATTTCTTCTCTGAGGGTTGGAAATCTGTGGAATTCGCTGCCTCAGAGAGCTGTGGAAGCTGGGACATTGAATAAATTTAAGACAGAAATAGACAGTTTCTTAAACGAATAAGGGGTTATGGGGAGCGGGCGGGGAAGTGGACCTGAGTCCATAATCAGATCAGCCATGATCTTATTGAATGGCGGAGCAGGCTTGAGAGGCCGTATGGCCAACTCCTGCTCCTATTTCTTATGTTCTTATGCAACCAGACTCAAAAGGTTTTAGTAATGAGGCCAATAGGTGGCAGATGCAGTTCAATGTAGATAAATGTAAACCATTTATTGCTGTTGAAATCTAGTACTAGAAATTGCAGCATAGAACGAGGCTATTCGCACATTCAGACTGAACTATATGTTCAATTGGAGCGATGTCATTGAACCTCACTTCCCTGCCCTATTCCCTTTATCTTTCATATTCTTTTTCAAGTACTTAGTACTTCCTTCATAAATTATATAATGTCTGCCTCAGTAGTTACTGTGGTCTGGATCTCATAGCCCTCCTTGTGAAAATCTTTCTTTCACCTTCTCCATTTGGTCTTCAATGACCATCCTGAATCCATGCCCTGGTGTTACTGGTTCACTAACCGTTGGAAACAATCTTTTACCATTTGCCCTCTTGTGATTTGGAGAACCCATGATTCTTTTCTCTGTAACCTTCCCTGTTCCAGCGACACGAGCACAAGATGTGTCAAACCTTTCTCCATAACTAGAACCTCTTGCTTCTGGTGTCATTCCTGTGAATGCTATTTTTACACTTTCCGTGGTTCTACAATCCATCTTTGCGTAGGGTTCCCAGAACGCTCCACTAAGCTCTAACTGTAAAATTAAATACATCCCTTGCACTTGCATGCTCCTTCACCAGCTGTACACAAGATTAAAACCTAATGGGGATTTTAAAAATGTAAACGATCACAAAGTAATTTTTAAGCTACCTCTTACTCCAGTTTTAAGTTCCTTCTGTTTTATCAGCGATAATATTGTACTGCTACAATTAAATATTGCTGAGGCATTGTAGCTTTAACTCCAGCTCATCTTTTGCACTTTCAACTTTGCACAAAGTCAAAAATTAACAAGTACATTTATTGATGCTGTGTTCGAAAGAAAAGTTCTCTGTACAAAGCTTAATTTTTTTGAAAAATTGTCACCACTTTGGGCCAAAATTGTTTTTGTTGCCATTGGTTACAAAGATCATGAGGTCTCATACCGTGACAAATCACAGTTAGAGTGGATAAACCTTTGAAACTCTCAGCTCCGTGCTGTAATCTTAAAAAAAAAAAAGCAGATAAAGTCGTGGGTTACATCAGCAGAGGGGCAAATGAAAAGAGATCGGATTGTTGTGGGGTAAGACATCATCAGATGTCACCTGGAGCATTATGTGCTTCTAGTCACCCAGTCGGAGGAAGGACATCGTGTCCCATGGGAGAGGACGGAGGAGTGAGCAACAAGGATGATTCTGGGTATTATGACTTTAAGTTGTGAGGATAAATTTATTTGGTTACGTGAAAGGCGCTAGATAAATGCAAGTCTTTCTTTCCCTCAATCCATGCTAACAGGTTATGCTATTCCATATACTTACCCATTACATCTCTCAAAATGTGTCCCAGCAGTTTTTATAGAAACTGATAAATCTATTGGTCTGTCGTCTTCAGATATGCATCCCCTCTGACTTTGTAAGCAGCAGTGTTATATTGATCATCAATCCTTGGGAACCTCAAATAATTTATAAAATATGTCAGTTAAGGCTCCATTTACTTCACCTTTAAGACTTATGGGTGCAAATTGCACTTTGTTCTTTGCAAGAGTATCTGATCTATTCATGTCCAGATCGGTCATTATTTGCATACTATCTGGTTCCTCCTCTGCTGTTCCTGGAAATCTGGTGTCTGACCCTATCTAAATTGCCTTTCTCTTCCTCAGTACAGATGAAGTGATGTAACTATTTCAGCATTCTGTTTCTTTGCCCTTAACTGCGTTAGTCTCCATTTTGACTTCAGCTTCACCAATGGTCCTTCAAATACCTCTCTGCATAAGCTCTTCCGGTCTTGTTGTTATGTGATGACCATTAATGAATTAAATCATTAACACTAACAGAGCTCTCGTAAAATTTGAAATGTTGTACTCTCATGTTGGCAAATGGTTTGACTTTTTTTAAAGCAGTACATTAAATATGTTTTAATTAACCTATCAGTTCCCACTCGCCCATCACGTCTATCATCACTACATCGACTCCCACTTCCCCAATGCTTCAAATTTAACATTCTCATCCTCCTGTTTCAATTCTTTGATTGCCTCACCCCTCCCTATCTTTCCAGCCCTACAACTTCCCCCCTCTCTTTACCCCACCATTGGTGGTTGTCCTTCGGCCATCTGGGCCCCATGTTCTGGAAATGCCTCCTTACAACAATAATAACAACTTGTATTTATATAGCACCTTTAACATAGTAAAATGTTCCATGGCGCTTCACAGGAATATTATGAGACAAAATGTTTTGATACCGAGCTACATAAGGAGAAATTAGGGCAGGTGTCCAAAAGCTTGATCAAGGCGATAGGTTTTAAGGAGCGTCTTAAAGGAAGAATTCCAGAACTTGGTGCCTAGGCAACAGAAGGCACGGCCACCAATGGTTGAGTGATTATAATCAGGGATGCTAAAGAAGGCAGAATTAGAGGAGTGCAGACATCTTGGGGGGTTGTGGGGATGGAGGAGATTACAGAGTTAGGGAGGGGTGAGGTCATGGAGGGATTTGAAAACCAGGGTAAGAATTTTGAAATCGAGGCGTTGCTTAACCGGGTGCCAGTGTAGGTCAGCAAACACAAGGATGATGAGTGAGTGGAACTTAATGCGAGTTAGGACATGGGCAGCCAAGTTTTGGATCACCAAGTTTAAACTCCTCTGCTTCTTCACCTCCCTCTCCTCCTATAGGACCCTCCTTAAAACCCACCCTTAGACCAACTTTTTGGACTTCACTGCTAATATCACTTTCCATGGCTAGGTACGTCCATTTTTTGAAGCTTCTTTGGATGTTAAAACTGCTGCTTCATTGCAAGTTGCTTTTCAATAGCTAGACATGTGAAATATTGGGGGAGCAGGACTGAGTTATGCTGTAGATGTGTTGTCAGACACAACACTCTGACAGGCATGCCTGGTTCAGTGTCAGCAAGCGCATGCATTAAACTCATCAGGATTAAATTTCCCCAGAGAACTATAGTGACTGATGTAACAACCCTTCCCTGGAGCTTGGGAAATTTGAATAATCTGATTTAACTGCAAACCGTGTAGGAATTTATATCTGCTCACAATTAAAATGTGTTGTCGATGAAACAACAACATTGGTTCCATAACATACAGAGAAGTACATGACTCAGATCTGTCAGTCCCTGGTTTGATTTTCAAGCTCGGCATTGTACATTTGCATTTGGTGGATTCCCCCCCCCACCATCCTCCTCTCGAAGGACTGAAGTTTTCACATTTGAGGAACAGGGACAGTTATTTGAAAGGTCATGGGGAAAGTTTCAAGTGAATAGTTCCACCCACTGTTGTCTCCCTTACAAAGTGTGCCTGTGATTTCCTCTCGAAGTATCATAATAGATTGTGCAGTCGGTCCGATGCAGTGACAGCACCATGGGGGAATTCTATCTTGGATAGGGGGAAGATTAAAAGGAACCAATAACAATTTAACACATCCGCCATTTTAATTAACCCTCTTGCACAACATCAAGCTCCACTGACAAATAAACTACAAATCATTGTAGCCGAATCTGGGGGGAAACTGGCAAACCTCTGTTGTAACTGCTGCCGTTGTTCTTCCAGCAATTTTTTGTTTTGCATTGCATTTGCTTATTTTTTAATTTGTAAAATTAACATGACCTTTCAACTGCTCTGTTTGACCATGAGCAATTCAGTTACAGAGAAGAGCAACATACCTCACTTCCATTACAACTCTGTGACCACACTGTACAACTTGCAAACCAAACTGCACAGAAGGAAGCCATTTGGCCCTTCGTGTCTGTCTGTGCCGGCTCTTGGAAATAGCTATCCAATTGCACCCACTGCCCTGCCCTTTCCCCATCGCACTGCAACTCTTTTCCCCCATCCAAGTATTTATCCAATTTCCTCTTAAGTTATTATTTACTCTGCTTTCACCAACCTTTCAGGCAGTGCATTCCAGATCTTGACACGTTGCTGCATTAAAAAAAATTCTCCTCATCTCACCTCTGATTCTTTTGCTAATCACCTTAAATCTGGGTCCTCTTGTTACCAAGCCTTCTCCACTGGAAACTGTTCTGCTTTATTTACTCTATCAAAAACTTTCATGATTTTAAACACCTCTATTAAATTACCTCTTCTCTGCGCTAAGGAGAACAACCTCAGCTTTTCTAGTCTCCCCGCGTAACTGAAGTCCCACAACCCTGGTGCCAAGCGAGTAAATCTTCTCTGCACCCTCTTTAAGGCCTTGACATCCTTCCTAAGTGTGGAGCCCAGAATTGGACACGCTGCTCCAACTGGGGCCGAACCAGTAATTTATAAAGGTTTAGCATATAACTTAATCTGCTGTGTCTGCCCATTTCACCAGTCTGATCTCCTGTAAATTTTGAAATTATGTCCATGTATACCGAATTCCAAGTCATTCATGTATATTAAAAAGAGTAATAGTCTTAATATCAAACCCTGGGGAACATTATTGTATACTTTCCTCCAGTGTGAAAAACAACCGTTCACCACTGCTCTCTGTTGACTGTCCCTTCGCCAATTTTGTAGCCACGCTATCACTGCCCCTTTAATCCCATCGGTTTCAGTTTTGCTAACAAGTCTATTATGTGGTACTTTATCAAACGCCTTATACACGTCAACTGTACTGCCTCCATCCACCCTCTCTGTTTATTCTACTTTTTCGTCACTAATCTTGTGACTGACTACCTTTTTACTGCAAATGTGTCCCTTTGCTCTACTTCCAGGGTTTAATTTAAAATAATATTCTGTTAACATTTTTTTAGTGCTTGTCACAATCTTCGAAAGCTCTATAAGGCCACCCCTCAAACCTCCTTTCCAAGCTGAGAAGCCCAAGTGTGTTCACTCTTTCCTCATAACTTAGACTCCAGACATTGGGGATCACCCTCGTGGCTCTTCTCTGCACTCCCTCCAGCTCGTGAATGTTAATGTGTTTCTAACACAGAAGACTGCACACTGGGAGGTTGAAGTAATAGTGACTTCAGTCTTTATTAAGACACTCCAGAGTGAGGAGCATGCCTTACAGTGCTCCCAAGGGATGCTGGGATGCCTTGGAACTTCAGGGAATGCGCTCCCTGGTGGCGGAACACGGGAGTGCATGCTTTACAGATACACAACATCACTCCCGCTCCCCCCACCCCGCCCCCCCAAGTCAAAGTGAAAACTATTTACAAGGTGAGGCGGTCGGGAGCCTTTCTTTCCCTGGTGGACCGCCTCGGTACAAATGTCTGTTCTGGTGTGTTGGCTGTGCCCTCGCTGGGCTGGCGTGTTGTTGGCCCTACAGGGCTGCTGGGTGAGCATTGCCTTGCTGGGCGTAATGGGTTCGATTTCCTGGTCCGAGGTGGTGTTGATCCTTTGGGTGTGTGTGGTAGGCTCGAAAAAGGTGGTGTCTGCTGTGGGTTGTTCAGGGCAGTCTCTGAACCGCAGCCTCGTTTGGTCCAGGTGTTTTTTGCAAATTTGTCCATTATCTAGTTTGACAACAAACACCCTACTCCCTTCTTTAGCTATCACCGTGCCCGCGATCCACTTGGGACCATGTCCATAGTTGAGCACGTACACATGGTCATTCAGATCAATTTCCCGTGACACAGTGGCGCGACCATCGTTTACATTTTGTTGCTGCCGCCTGCTCTCTACCTGATCATGCAGGTTGAGGTGAACCAGCGAGAGTCTGGTTTTAAGTGTCCTTTTCATGAGTAGCTCAGCCGGAGGCACCCCTGTGAGCGAGTGGAGTCTCGTGCGGTAGCTGAGCATTACTCGGGACAGGCGGGTTTGGAGTGAGCCTTCTGTGATTTGTTTGAGGCTCCATTTGATTGTTTGTACTGCCCGCTCTGCCTGCTCATTGGAGGCTGGTTTAAAATGGGAACATGTTTGATCCCATTGCGGATCATGAATTCTTTAAATTCGGCACTGGTGAAACATGGCCTGTTGCCACTGACCAGTATGTCAGGCAGGCCGTGGGTGGCAAACATGGCCCTCAGGCTTTCAATGGTGGCGGTGGCGGTGCATTTTGAAAAAGAATCCACCACCACCAGGAACATTTTACTGAGAAACGGGCCCGCATAGTCGACATGGACCCTCAACCATGGTCTGGAGGACCAGGACCACAAACTTAGTGGTGCTCTCTGGGTGCCTTGCTCAACTGAGCACACACGCTGCATTGCCGTACACAAGACTCTTAAGTCAGAGTCGATACCGGGCCACCACACGTGGGATCTGGCTATCACTTTCATCATTACTATACCCGGGTGTGTGCTGTGGAGATCCGAGATGAACGTCTCCCTGCCCTTTTTTGGTAGCACTACGCAGTTACCCCACAACAGGCAGTCTGCCTGAATGGACAGCTCGTCCTTTCGCCGCTGGAACAGCTTGATTAGCTCTTGCATTTCAACGGGGATGCTGGCCCAGCTCCCATGCAGTACACAGTTTTTTTTTTTTACTAGGGACAGCGGAGGATCTTGGCTGGTCTAAGTCCTAATCTAGCGGGCTGTGACAGGTGATTTATCATTTTCAAATGCTTCCATGACCATCAATAAGTCTGCGGGCTGCGCCACCATCAACAAGTTTGCAGGCTGCGCCATTTCCACCCCCATGGTGGGCAATGGTAGCCGACTGAGAGCATCTGCACAGTTCTCGGTGCCTGGCCTGTGGCGGATGGTATAGTTATACGCTGATAGCGCGAGTGCCCACCTTTGTATGCAGGCTGAGGCATTCGTATTTATCCCCTTGTTTTCAGCGAACAGGGATGTGAGGGACTTGTGATCGGTTTCCAGCTCAAATTTGAGGCCAAACAGGCACTAATGCATTTTCTTTACCCCGAACACATACGCTAATGCCTCTTTCTCAATCATTCTGTAGGCCCCCTCGGACTTAGATAGCCTCCTGGAGACATAGGTGACAGGTTGCAACTTCCCCACAACATTAGCTTGTTGTAATACACACCCGATTCCGTACGACGACGCGTCACATGCTAGCACAAGTCTTTTACACTGGTTATACAATACAAGCAGCTTGTTGGAGCATAGAATGGCTTTTGCAAAAGCAATTACTTGGTATTTTTCCCCATACCGACTTCTCACCTTTACGCAATAACACATGTAAAGGCTCTGAGAGTGTTTAACCCTGGTAGGAAGTTACCAAAATAGTTGAGTCCCAGGAATGACCGCAGCTCCGTGACGTTCTGTGGCCTGGGTGCGTTCCTGATTTGGTCAAATCAAATTGCATGGGGCAGCCTGGAGGAGGAATTCATACAATGCATACAGGATTTTTTTCTTAGAACAGTATGTTACAGAACCTACAAGGGAGCAAGCTATCTTAGATCTGGTCCTGGGTAATGAGACAGGAATAATAAACGATCTCCTGGTAAAAGATCCTCTCGGAATGAGTGATCACAGTATGGTTGAATTTGTAATACAGATTGAGGGTGAGGAAGTAGTGTCTCAAACGACCGTACTATGCTTAAACAAAGGGGACTACAGTGGGATGAGGGCAGAGTTAGCTCAAGTCGACTGGGAACACAGACTAAACGGTGGCACAATTGAGGAACAGTGGAGGACTTTTAAGGAGCTCTTTCAGAGTGCTCAACAAAAATATATTCCAGTGAAAAAGAAGGGCGGTAAGAGAAGGGATAACCAGCCATGGATAACCAAGGAAATAAAGGAGAGTATCAAATTAAAAACCAATGCGTATAAGGTGGCCAAGGTTAGTGGGAAACTAGAAAATTGGGAAAATTTTAAACGACAGCAAAGAATGACTAAGAAAGCAATAAAGAAAGGAAAGATGGATTACGAAAGTAAACTTGCGCAAAACATAAAAACAGATAGTAAAAGCTTTTACCGATATATAAAACGGAAAAGAGTGACTAAAGTAAATGTTGGTCCCTTAGAAGATGAGAAGGGGGATTTAATAATGGGAAATGTGGAAATGGCTGAGACCTTAAACAATTATTTTGCTTCGGTCTTCACAGTGGAAGACACAAAAACCATGCCAAAAATTGCTGGTCACGGGAATGTGGGAAGGGGAGGACCTTGAGATAATCACTATCACTAGGGGGGTAGTGCTGGACAGGCTAATGGGACTCAAGGTAGACAAGTCCCCTGGTCCTGAGGAAATGCATCCCAGGGTATAAAAGAGATGGCGGAAGTTATAGCAGATGCATTCGTTATAATCTACCAAAATTCTCTGGACTCTGGGGAGATACCAGCGGATTGGAAAGCAGCTAATGTAACGCCTCTGTTTATAAAAAAAAAAGGGGGCAGACAAAAGGCAGGTAACTATAGGCCCGTTAGTTTAACATCTGTAGTGGGGAAAATGCTTGAAGCTATCATTAAGGAAGAAATTGCAGGACATCTAGATAGGAATAGTGCAATCAAGCAGACTCAACATGGATTCATGAAGGGGAAATCATGTTTAACTAAATTACTGGAATTCTTTGAGGATATAACGAGCATGGTGGATAGAGGTGTGCCGATGGATGTGGTGTATTTAGATTTCTAAAAGGCATTCGATAAGGTGCCACACAAAAGGTTACTGCAGAAGATAAAGGTACGCGGAGTCAGAGGAAATGTATTAGCATGGATCGATAATTGGCTGGCTAACAGAAAGCAGAGAGTCGGGATAAATGGGTCCTTTTCGGGTTGGAAATCGGTGGTTAGTAGTGTGCCACAGGGATCGGTGCTGGGACCACAACTGTTTACAATATACATAGATGACCTGGAAGAGGGGACAGAGTGTAGTGTAACAAAATTTGCAGATGACACAAAGATTAGTGGGAAAGCGGGTTGTGTAGTGGACACAGAGAGGCTGCAAAGAGATCTAGATAGGTTAAGCGAATGGGCTAAGGTTTGGCAGATGGAATACAATGTCGGAAAATGTGAGGTCATCCACCTTGGAAAAAAAAAACAGTAAAAGGGAATATTATTTGAATGGGGAGAAATTACAACATACTGCAGTGCAGAGGGACCTGGGGGTCCTTGTGCATGAAACTCTTTTGAGTTTACCTGAAAATAAACATAAACATTAAACCGTGCCACCCGCCTGGGTGACACAGCAGACATTTTCAAGGCCCCTTTTTTTTTTTCCTTTTTTTTTTTGTTTTTTTTTGGGGCGCTAAAATCAAATTTTTTCCAGTGCCCCCTACAAAAGGGGAGGGGGACTAATCCGACTTGGTGGAGTTAGTTTGCAGGTGCAGCAGGTAATCAGGGAGGCGAATGGAATGTTGGCCTTCATTGCGAGAGGGATGGAGTACAAAAGCAGGGAGGTCCTGCTGCAACTGTATAGGGTATTGGTGAGGCCGCACCTGGAGTACTGCGTGCAGTTTTGGTCACCTTACTTAAGGAAGGATATACTAGCCTTGGAGGGGGTACAGAGACAATTCACTAGGCTGATTCCGGAGATGAGGGGGTTACCTTATGATGATAGATTGAGTAGACTGGGTCTTTACTTGTTGGAGTTCAGAAGGATGAGGGGTGATCTTATAGAAACATTTAAAATAATGAAGGGGATAGACAAGATAGAGGCAGAGAGGTTGTTTCCACTGGTCGGGGAGACTAGAACTCGGGGGCACAGCCTCAAAATACGGGGGAGCCAATTTAAAACCGTGTTGAGAAGGAATTTCTTCTCCCAGAGGGTTGAGAATCTGTGGAATTCTCTGCCCAGGGAAGCAGTTGAGGCTAGCTCATTGAATGTATTCAAATCACAGATAGATAGATTTTTAACCAATAAGGGAATTAAGGGTTATGGGGAGCGGGCGGGTAAGTGGAGCTGAGTCCACGGCCAGATCAGCCATGATCTTTTTGAATGACGGAGCAGGCTCGAGGGGCTAGATGGCCTACTCCTGTTCCTAATTCTGATGTTCTTATGTTCTTATTATGATAGCCTCTGACTTGGCGTCTGTGGGCCGAATGCCATCCACCGTGATCTTTCTCCCCAAAAACTCCACTTCTGTTGCCATGAAGACGCATTTCGATCTCTTCAGCTGCAGCCCTACGCGATCCAGTCGTTGGAGGACCTCCTCCACATTTTGTAGGTGCTCGGCGGTGTCCCGTGACCAATATGTCGTCTTGAAAGACCACCGAGCGTGGTACTGACTTGAGTAGGCTCTTCATGTTTCTCTGGAAGATCGCTGCAGCCGACCGAATTCCAAACGGGCATCTGTTGTAAATGAACAGTCCCTTGAGTGTTGATGCAGGTGAGGCCCTTCGAAGACTCCTCCAGCTCCTGCTTCATGTAGACCGAAGTCAGGTCGAGTTTGGTGAACGTCTTGCCTCCTGCCAGCGTCGCAAATCAGTCGTCTGCCTTAGATAGCGGGTATTGGTCCTGTATTGAGAAACGATTAATCGCCGCAAATCCTGACCGTGCCATCACTTTGGAGTACTGGAACAATCGGGCTGGAGTACTGGAACAATCGGGCTGGCCCACTCGCTGAATTCCACTGGGGAGATGATGCCCTCGCGTTGCAGCCTGTCCAGCTCGATTTCCATTCTCTCCCTCATCATGTGAGGTACTGCTCACGCCTTGTGGTGAATGGGTCGTGTCTCTGGGACCAAGTGGATCTGCACCTTCGACCCGGAAAAGTTTCCAGTACCTGGCTCAAAAAGGGAAGGAAATTTGACGATAACTTGGGTACATGAGGCCTCATCGACATGTGATAGCGCTCGGATGTCATCCCAGTTCCAGCGGATTTTGCGGCATCAGTTCCTTCCAAGCAGTGTGGGGCCGTCGCCCAGGACAATCCAGAGTGGCAGTTCATGCACCGTGCGCTCATGGGTGACCTTGACCATGCCGCTGCCCAGGACAGTGATAAGCTCTTTGGTGTACGTTCAGTTTCGTGTGGATGGGGCTCAGGGCTGGTCTGAGTGCCTTGTTGCACCACAGCCTCTCAAACATCTTTTTACTCAAGATGGATTGGCTAGCGCCAGTGTCCAGTTCCATGGCTACAGGTAAGCCATTCAATTTTACATTTCGCATTATAGGTGGACATTTCATCTGAAATGTGTGCACCCCGTGTACTTCAGCATCTGTCTCCTCTCTCTGAGGCTCGAAATTGCTTTGATCCACCATGGACCAATCTTCCTTTGCCACGTGGTAGTTAGCAGGTTTTGCAGAGCTTGCAGTCTGATCGCTGGAGGTGCCCCATTGTTCCACAGCTCTTGCAAACATACCCTTTGAAGTGGCATGAATAGGCTGAATGGAAGCCTCCACAACGCCAACAAGTTGTGAATTATCTTGCATTCATCCTTTGTTGGGGACTCTGAGTCACCTGGGTCACCTGAGGCCTGCTGGCAGTTGCAGACTTGTGGTTTCTGCCCTGTACATTTCTGCTCGCAAACACAGTTTCAGTTAATTTATGAACATTGCTAGCACTTGTGTGCTGAGAGATTTGTTGGTATCATCACTGGTAGCCATCAAACTCACATTGTCCTGCAAGTTGCCTTAGCTCGGCGACGTAGCTCGCCACTTCCTGACCTTCAGATTGCTGGCTCGTGTAGAACCGATACCTCGCCATCAGCATGCTCTCCCTTGGGTTAAGATGCTCCAAAACCAGTGTACACAGCTCCTCATACGATTTATCTGTGGATTTCTCCGGAGCCAGAAGATTCTTCATGAGGCTGTCGGTCGGTGCCCCGCAGCGCTTTCTTCTCCGTCCAGCTCGTTGGCTACAAAGTACTGGTCTAGCCGTTCGGCAAAGGCTTCCCAGTCCTCACCCTCCGAGAACTTCTGCAGGATGCCCACAGTTTGCTGCATCTTTACGTTGGATTCAGATACTAGTCGCCAGTTATTGTGTTCCAGATGAGACTGCACACAGGGAGGTTAAAGTAACAGTGACCTCCGTCTTTATTAAGACACTCCAGCGTGAGGAACAGGCCTTAGGGGCCGGCTGATATACAGTGCTCTCAAGGGATGTGCTCCCTGGTGGCGCAACATGGGAATGCATGCTTTACAGATACACAACAAATGTGTCTTGTATTTCTTGATGACCTGAACGAGAAGCAATATTCAAGGTGCCTTTTGACCAGAGCAGGGTGCATGTCAGTCATTACCTCCTCTGGCCCACATACTCATGCTTTCGCCATGTAATTCAGCATCTTATTGGCTTTGTTGATCACATCATCATCATCATCGGCAGTCCCTCGGAATCGAGGAAGACTTGCTTCCAGTCTGAGCATCAGTTTTTAGGTGGCTGTACAGTCCAATCCGAGAACCACAGTCTCTGTCACAGGTCGGACAGATAGTCGTTGAGGGAAAGGGTGGGCAGGGAGCCTGGTTTGCCGCATGCTCCTTCCGCTGCCTGCGCTTGATTTCTGCATGCTCTCGGCGACGATACTCGAGGAGCTCAGCGTCTTCCCGAATGCACTTCCTCCACTTAGGGCAGTCTGTGGCCAAGGACTCCCAGGTGTCAGTGGGGATGTTGTACTTTATCAGGGAGGCTTTGAGGGTGCCCTTGTCACGTTTCCTCTGCTCGCCTTTGGCTCGTTTGCCGTAGACGAGTTCCGAGTAGGGCGCTTGTTTTGGGAGTCTCGTGCCTGGCATGCAGACTATGTGGCCTGCCCAGGGTCCGCTGGAAGGAACACTGAGAAGATCTCCTCAACCGAAACTCTGCCTTTGACTCGAGTGTTCTCGACTCCATCCCGCAGCATGCTACCCGCCACCACCTCAGTGAGACTTCAACACTGCATGAGGTAGAAAAGGCCGTAAGACAGCTAAAAAACAAGAAGGCTACGGGAGTGGATGGAATCCCTGCTGAGGCACTGAAGTATGGCAGAGAGGCACTACTGGCGCGAATACACGACCTCATTTCTCTCATCTGGAGGGAGGAGAGCATGCCGGGAGATATTAGAGATGCAGTGATCGTGACCATCTTTAAAAAAGGGGACAAGTCCGAACGCGGCAACTTTAGAGGAATCTCCCTGCTATCAACCACATGGAATGTTGTCGCTAGAGTCCTCCTCAACCATCTTCTCCCTCTGGCCGAGGAGCTTCTCCCGGAGTCGCAGTGCGGATTTCGTCCACTCTGGGGCACAACGGACATGATCTTTGCAGCGCAACAGCTGCAGGAAAAATGCTGGGAACAGCGCCAGCCCTTACACATGATGGTCTTCGACCTTACAAAGACCTTTGACACTGTCAATTGCGAGGGTCTATGGAGCGTCGTCCTCCGTTTCGGATGCCCCCAAAAGTACGTCACCATACTCTGCATGTTCCACGATGACATGCAGGTCGTGATCCTTACCAATGGATCCATCACAGACCCAATTCATGTCTGGACCGGGGTCAAGCAGGGCTGCGTCATCGCCCCAACCCTCTTCTCAATCTTCAGTGTTGATCACAGCTCTGCATTGGTTGGACAGGTTTAGCACCATTTCTACTAATGTTCCTATGTCTCTTTCAATGCTATCATTAGCTATTTGGACTCATCAGCGTACCCAATCTCTGCCCTGCTCATGTAGCCATGGTGCTAATATGGCTGGTTCATATCAGCTTCTGGTCAAGGTTTGCAGTTAGGTTGATGGATTCACATCTCGTGCTCTGGGCAGCTGTGGTGACTGCTGGAATGGCTTCCTGAAACACAGAAAATTTAACCACACAAACACAGGCGAGTGACCAAGATCTGGAGCGCAGGGAAGGTAACTATTTTGGATTGCGGGTGCATCATAATCCAATATTAACACTGCAGCAGCAGTTGGTTTCCAGCTGTGCCCTACTCCGTGCTGGTATTGGGAGAATTTAATTTGCATATTCAAATTGAACCTAGTTCTATACCATGTGCGTGTGTGTGATTATGAAGCTCACTCTTTGTTCCCACCTGACCAGGATACCTGTTCCTACACGCCGCCATTGTTACTATTGTCACTCACAAGGCGACGTGCAGCTACTACCTGGGGGATAACCCTTCTCTCCCTTTTCACCCCTGGACACCCAACATCTGCTGGATGTGTTTCCAACTTCTCACAGTAAAATGAATAGCATGAAGGATAGCACTTGTGTTCCTTCACTGCTGTGGCACTTTCTGCTGCAATAAGTTCCGCACCACAGGCCTATCTCTGGAAATTGATGTACTTTTCCAAATCTGGCTTCATTGCTTTATGGCATTGATGTGGTAACTTAGCCTTCCCTTTCCAATATCAATCTGATATTTAGATTTTTGTGTTTTAATTGGATCAAATCACTGTGATAAAGCCATCTCCTAGATCGGAATTCGGTTGAGCAAGTTCTATTTCATTCTACCCTTGCTAACGAGAATTTTGAAGCCTGTAGTCACTCCTAGTGAGAAACTCCTAGTGAGAAGCACCTCATTTGCGCTCCTGACGTGTGAAGCACTCACCTTGTTTGATCGAGGGGGCATAAAATAATTTTTATTTTAATATATGCTTGTTAAGAATACTTGGAACCAAAACCGCTGAGATGAAGAGAATACAGAGGTGAAGAGAATATAGAAATAAAGAGGATACTGAGATGAAGAGAATTAATTTTTACGCAGAGCATCATTGTGCTTCAGAATGCACTGTCTGAAAGGGTGGTGAAAGAAGTTTCAGTCGTTGAGTAAATACTTGAGAAGGAAAGATTTACAGAGCAGGGGAGTGGGACTGATTGGACCGCACTGTGACACAGACACGATGGGCCAACTGGCCTGCTCTGTGCTGTAAGATTCTATGATTTATTCCACTTGTGAGGAAAGCGCTCAGCTTGTGGCTTTTGTTGCTTTTATTATTTTAAAATATAAGGTTGTCAACACGAAATCATTTCTGTGTGTTCTTCACTGAGTGCGCTGTCTCCTCCCAGGCGAATCAAGAAAAATAGCTTCACCAAAATACATCGGTGTTAAACTGTTTCAACTGTGTCCAACTGACTCCTCAGTTGCATGAACATGATTATTGATTAAGTACATGTTATCGGACAAGGAGACGCTTGTGAAGTACTGCAATGCTATTAAAAGTAGAGAACATTGTGCGTATCTTTAGTGAACGGATATAAATAGCTGTGTTCTATTTGCCTTTAAGAAATGCTGAAAGTTGAATATTAAGGAGCTGCTTTGGGTTGCACTTTATTTTTAGGTGTCTACAGTGAATTAATATTGTATAGTGAGCGATTCTGTAGCTTAGCCATTAAGATGCTTAATTTGGAACACTGATCTGTGTCTTGAAGTCCCAGGACATGAACGCATGAAATTGCCAGCCGGACTTGTGACGAGACTTGACGGCTCGTGGGTTGGGTTGCTGACGTAAGACAGATCACAGCAATGTGAGCAGCGCGTAGGGGTTTCGAGACCAAACCTTTGTGGGTAAGCAGACGTGTGCTCTCGCACTCCGGTCGAATGTGATTCCTGTTGGGGGAAGCCCTGAAAAACGACTTTGCAGTTCCGCACGGCTTCGCTCTTCTCTCTCGGAGTGCAAGAGCAAGTGGAAAAGATCCCAATTGGTCCCATTTAGGAAGCCATATAGATTAGACTCATTTCAGTTTGAAGAGTTGAATGTCTTGTAGGTTTGACTACTGATAAGACGTTTAAAAGTGAAATTCCTCTCCAAGTGAAAGATGGGGCATTGCCAATTTTCTCTTTGATTTACCCAGAAGAGAAATTGGCATTCTTGAAAAATTCGTACACTTCAAATCATTGTCCGTAAGAGCCCCCGCAAGGTCCGGGTTTCCGCGCAATAAACGTGTGCGTGAAATCCCAGAGCTTGCGATCTGTCGAGAATCTTCTGAAACAGATTGTAGCCATCCTGGGAGAAGGGCATTTGCGGGTGGAGAGTTGGGCTGTTTGCCCAACTGCTGCCCAGCAAATGCCCGTGAAATTCCTACACCTGGTAAAAGATATGATATAAGCCCTAAGGCCTGCTTTTACCAGTGTAAGAGTTTAAATGAATATAAAATTGAATTGTTTTCAATTATTTAAACATTAAATCACCTGTAAAATAAGTTATGTTTATTTTTAGCCCCTTTAAAATATTTAAACTTATTTTTCAAAAAATGAAATTAAAAATTAAATTGTTAATTAACTGCAACAATTTTAAATTTGCCGACACAAGTGAATGTGAAATATTTTTTTAATGACACATCAAGATCTTTATCGTTCTGTTTCGTTCAGTCTCTAACATTTCCAGTTAGTCGCACTGAACCCAAGGTTCTAATGCATTGAAGGAAACTTTAGCCCTTCATTTTGTGTGACGTTTCTGTGGGTAAAGCTATCTAAGATGGCACCACAAAATGTAGACATAGTATACAAGAGTAAGAAAATCAATTATTACTGTCAATTTAATTTCCCCATATATTCCATAAAAGCAAACCACAGTAATGGAGCTTACAGAAAATCTGGATGAAACCTATGCTTTAATTTAAAAAAGCAAGAATGCTTCTCTCCTGATGCAGTTGACTCCTTCCTTGGGTCTGGCGCATTCTTTCAGTACCTCAGCCAATGGCCATTCTTAACGTTTGAGCTTTGATAACATGAATATCTGGAGGCAATTCCATCCTGGAGGCCATTACAGACCAATACTTGAGTTCTCAACCACGATCCACACACAGATCGAAATGGCCACTCGATAGCAGTCAGGAAAACTGACAGATCTACCATGCTTCTTCCTCTAGCCCAGAGGTGCTGTGACCAATTGTAGCACACCTACTGGACTGAGCTGCATTAGCACAGACTGCAGATTGAGCCTGGGTCTTCCTGGTGCCTATTATCAGTCATGCATGTCAACACGTTTAATGAAAGATTGTGAATGGTTCATTCCACTACCCATTGGAGTAATTTATGGAACATTGTTTTTTTTTTAAATACATCTGTTTAAAAGAGCTTTTGCATTTTTTTTCATTTGTTCCTGGGATGTGGGCGTTGCTGGCAAAACCAGCATTTATTGCCCATCCCTAATTTGCCCTTAAGAAGGTAGTGATCCACCTCCTTGAACCGCTGCAGTCCGTGTGGTGAGGGTACTCCCACAGTGCTGTTAAGGAGGGATTTTGACCCAGTGACGATGAAGGTACAGCGATCTATTTCCAAGTCAGGATGGTGTGCCCTTCATTTAGCCCTTCATTTTGTGTGAAGTTTCTGTGGGTAAAGCTATCTAAGATGGCACCACAAAATGTAGACATAGTATACACAAGAGTAAGAAAATCAATTATTACTGTCAATTTAATTTCCCCATACATTCCATCAAAGCAAACCACAGTAATGGAGCTTACAGAAAATCTGGATGAAACCTATGCTTTAATTTAAAAAAGCAAGAATGCTTCTCTCCTGAGGCAGTTGACTCCTTCCTTGGGTCTGGCGCATTCTTTCAGTACCTCAGCCAATAGCCATTCTAAAGCTGATGGTGCTCCCATGCACCTGCTGCACTTGTCTTTTTAGGTGGTCGAGGTCATGGCTTTGGGAGGTGCTGCCGAAGACGCCTTGGTGAGTTGCTGTAGTGCATCCTGTAGATGGTACACACTGCAGCCATGGTGCACCGGTGATGGAGGGAGTGGATGTTTAAGGTGGTGGATAAGGTGCCAGTCAAGCGAGCTGCTTTGTCCTGGATGGTGTTGAGCTTCTTGAGTGTTGTTGGAGCTGCACTCATCCAGGCAAGTGGAGAGTATTCCATCACACTCCTGACTTGTGCCTTGTAGATGATGGAAAGGCTTTGGGAGTCAGGAGGCAAGACACTTGCCGCAAAATACCCAGCCTCTGACCTATATATGTGGCTGGTCCAGTTAAGATTCTGGTCAGTGGTGACCCCAGGATGTTGATGGTGGGGAATTTGGTGATCGTAATGCCGTGAATGTCAAGGGTTGATGGTTAGACTCTCGCTTGTTGGAGATAGAAACATAGAAAATAGGTGCAGGAGTAGGCATTCGGCCCTTCGAGCCTGCACCACCATTCAATTAGATCATGGCTGATCATTCACTTCAGTACCCCTTTCCTGCTTTCTCTCCATACCCCTTGATCCCTTTAGCCACAAGGGCCATATCTAACTCCCTCTTGAATATATCCAATGAACTGGCATCAACAACTCTCTGCAGTAGGGTATTCCACAGGTTAACAACTCTCTGAGTGAAGAAGTTTCTCCTCATCTCAGTCCTAAATGGTTTACCCCTTATCCTTAAACTGTGTCCACTGGTTATGGACTTCCCCAACATCGGGAACATTCTTCCAGTATCTAACCTGTCCAGTCCCGTCAGAATTTTATATGTTTCTAAGAGATCCCCTCTCATCCTTCTAAACTCCAGTGAACACAGGCCCAGTCGATCCAGTCTCTCCTCATATGTCAGTCTTGCCATCTCGGGAATTAGTCTGGTGAACCTTCGCTGCACTCCCTCACTAGCAAGAATGTCCTTCCACAGATTAGGAGACCAAAACTGAACACAATATTCTAGGTGAGGCCTCACCAAGGCCCTGTACAACTGCAGTAAGACCTCCCTGCTGGTGGGTGGGGTGGCTTGACCCATCCACCTCCACGGAGGTGTGTGGGGGACCTGACCCATCCACCTCCATGGCACGAACCTGGTATTGCAGTACTTCCAGGAACGGTGCAGTGGCTCTAGGCCTTTTGGCTAAGAGCATTGGCGCAGAGTGATCCTTGGCGTGTGCAAGGTGACCTCTGGCTTTTGTGATTTGACAAAGAATTGGAACGATTGGCTACGAATTTGAAAAAAAAAAAGACCTCCCTGCTCCTATACGCAAATCCCCTAGCTATGAAGGCCAACATACCATTTGCCTTCTTCATCGCCTGCTGTACCTGCATGCCAACTTCCAATGACAGATGTACCATGACACCCAGGTCTCGTTGCACCTCCCCTATTCCTAATCTGCCACCATTCAGATAATATTCTGCCTTCATGTTTTTGCCCCCAAAGTGGATAACCTCACATTTATCCACATTATGCTGCATCTGCCATGTATTTGCCCACTTACCTAACCTGTCCAAGTCACCCTGCAGCTTCTTCGCGTCCTCCTCACAGCTCACACCGCCACCCAGCTTAGTGTCATCCGCAAACTTGGAGATATTACACTCAATTCCTTCATCTAAATCATCTTAGTCATTTCCCGGCACTTGTGTGGCGCGAATGTTACTTGCCACTTATCAGCCCAAGCCTGAATGTTCTCCATGTCTTGCTATATGAGGGCATGGACTGCTTCATTATCTGAGGCGTTACGAATGGAACTGAACACTATGCAATCATCAGCGAACATCCCACTTCTGACTTTATGATGGAGGGAAGATCATTGATAAAGCAGCTGAAGATGGTTGGGCCTAGGACACTGCCTTGAGGAACTCCTGCAGCGATGTCCTGGGGCTGTGATGATTGACCTCCAACAACCACAACCATCTTCCTTTGTGCTAGGTATGACTCCAGCCAGTGGAGAGTTTTCCCCCTGATTCCCATTGATTTCAGTTTTACTCGGGCTCCTTGATGCTACAATCTGTTAAATGCTGCTTTGATGTCAAGGGCAGTCACTCTCGCCTCACCTCTGGAATTCAGCTCATTTGTTCATGTTTGGACCAAGGCTGTAATGAGATCTGGAGCTGAGTGGTTCTGGCGGAACCCAAACTGAGCATCAGTGAGCAGGTTATTGGCGAGTAAGTGCCGCTTAATAGTACTGTTGACAATACTTTCCATCATTTTGCTGATGATTGAGAGTAGACTGATGGGGCGATAATTGGCCGGACTAGATTTGTTCTGCTTTTTATGGACAGGACATACCTGGGCAGTTTTCCACATTGTCGGGTAGATGCCAGTGTTGTAGCTGTACTGGAACAGCTTGGCTAGTTCCTCAGCACGACAGCCAGTATGTTGTCGGGGCCCATAGCCTTTACTGTATCCAGTGCGCTCAGCCGTTTTTTGATATCACGCGGAATGAATCGAATTGACTCATGACTTGCTTCTGTAATGGTGGGGACCTCAGGAGGAGGCCGATATGGATCATCCACTCGGCACTTCTGGCTGAAGATGGGTACAAACACTTCAGCCTTATCTTTTACGCTCTTGTGCTGGGCTCCGCCCTCTTCGAGGATGGAGATATTCATGGAGCTTCCTCTTCCCATTAGTTATTTGATGGTCCACCACCATTCACTACTAGATGTGGCAGGACTGCAGATCTTTGATCTGATCCATTGATTGTGGGATCGCTTAGCTCTGCCTATGGCATGCTGCTGCCGTTATTTAGCATGCATGTAATCCTGGTCCAGCTTCCCCAGGTTGGCAATTCATTTTTAAGGTACGCCTTGTTTTGCTCCTGGCATGTTTTTCTGCACTTCTCATTGAACCAAGGTTTGTTCCCTGGCTTGATGGTAATGGTAAGTGAGGGATATACCGGGCCATGAGGTTTCAGATTGTGGTGGAATACGATTCTGCTGTTGCTGATGGCCCACACCGCCTCATGGATGCCCAGTTTTGAGCTGCCCGATCTATTTTGAATCTATCCCATTTAGCACGGTGGTAGTGCCACACAACACGATGGAGGGTGTCCTCAGTGTGAAGATGGAACTTCATCTCCACAAGGACTGTGCGCTAGTCACAGCTATCAATGCTGTCATGGAAAAAGCTTTGTTCAGATCCTATCTTGATTACTGTGTTTCGTTTTGGGCACTGCACCTCGGGAAGGGTTTATTGGTCTTAGAATGGGGTACAGCGCAGATTCAGCAGAATGTTACCAGGGCATAAAGGGTTAAATTTATGGACGTAGCTTGCATATATTTGTATTGTATTTTCTTGAGTTGGGAAAGTTGAGGCTGATCTAATCGAGGTGTTTAAATGGTAAAAGTAATGGTAAAGTAAATGCAAATAAGTTCTTTCCTCTAGTTAGGAAATCCGGGACAAAGGGGCACAATCTAAACAATTAGAGCTAGATCATTGAGGAGCAAAACCAGGGACCACTTTTTCTCACATAGTGGAATGGAAATGTCGAATTCGCTCCCCCAAAAGGCTGTGGATGCTGGGTCAATTGGAGCTTTCAGGACTGAGATCAATAGATTTGTATTAACTGGGTATAAAGGGATATGGAACCAAGGTGGGTAAATGGAGTTGAGGTACTGATCAGCCATGCTCTAATTGATTGGGGGGGACAGGCTTGAGGGGCTGAATGGCCTACTCTTGTTCCTATGTGGGATGCCACGTGTCCAAACTGGGCTCCACCTCAACCAAACTATCTCCATAAAACATCATGTCACTACTTTGTAATGCTGTTCGAATTCCAAACCACTCCTTATCTGGCTCCATATCTACTCATCTGAAGTGTTTACACTCATTTTATCTGCTGTATTTCTAAGAAATCTGCAATTAGATTAATTAATGAAGTTAATGCCAGCCTTGATTAACTCTCCACGATAAAGCCATTTACTTTCAGCTCTCTGCTTTTTGTTTTCACAGGACAGCCGGTTTTGTACTGGTGCTCACGTAACATGACCTTTTGGAGCAGCATTTCCTTCAATCTGGCCGTCCTCATGAACCTACTGGTTGCGTTATTCTACCCCTTTGAAGGTGTCCGAGGAGGTAATGTCGCCTTGATGTGTGCGCAAGTGGATCTGACTGCAGTTTGCTTCTCATTTCGCTCAATAATTCGTGCGGCTTCTTTAAATCAGGCCTTTGAACTTGTTTAAGACCATTTTAGACTTTCTTCTCCCAACTAAATTAAGGTTGTGTATTGAGCCAATATATTTCAATGACAGGGATATGGATTAAATGTAGTTTAACTGAAAGCATTAGACGATTTCACTTACTCCCTAGCTTTTCTGTTTAAACTTAATTCTATGTCGAACACTGAAATACTTGATTGTAAGTTGCATGTATTACAGTCTAAATCTAAATAACCTTTGGGATCTCTATAATTTTGCAACGATTTATGTAACCATTTTAATTTGTACTATTGTGAAAAAAACACACGGCATAGCCATTACTTAAACAGTCTTAAGATTGCCAATTGTAGATAACCTGGCAGTACTGAAGAGTTTGAAGCTTTAATAATCCCACAATTCAGGAAAGTTACGTTCTTTCAGAATGGTTTGGAAAGAATTGAAACCAACTGACATGGAGATAGTGTTTCAGGATTGTAAATTTCCACACTCGAAGTACTTCATTGGCTGTAAAGTGCTTTGAGACGTCCGATGGTCGTGAAAGGCGCTATATAAATGCAAGTCTTTCCTTTGTATAACTAAATCATGTGGCCAGACTTGTTATCTCAATGTTATGTATTATCAGTTGGGCTTCAGGAACAGTTGTGTATTAAGTAAGGCTGTTTAATATTCCAGAATAATGGAGTCAAGTTTCGGCCTGAGTTGCTTCTATTTTTTTTGGAGCAACTGGTGTAGAATGGAGTATCTTAGAAATTGCAATTCTCGGCATTTAGTTTGCTCCAGTTGTAGTCGGTTAGAACAGTTTCATTTTAGAACAGATTTTTTTTTTTAAAAAGGGGGCGTGTCCGGCCACTTGCGCCTGTTTTGAAAGTTTATGCAGTGAAAACTTACTCCAAACTAACTTAGAATGGAGTAAGTGTAGATTTTTGTACGCTCAGAAAAACCTTGCCTACATTTAGAAGATCAGGCGTAGGTTACAAATCAGACGTAGGGAACGGGAGAGGGAAGTTTACAAACATGAAACATATCACTTTTACAAATAAAGAGCCATCATCAATAATAAATGATAAATAAATCAATCAAAAAAAATTAATAGAAAATAAAAAAAATTTAAAAATCAATAAACAAAAAGTTAAGTTTCTACTCACCGACTGCAGCATCGGGAGCCCTCCAACAGCGTGCTTGGATGGCCCCCCCCCCATTCTCTCTCTCTCTCTCTCTCTCTCTCTCTCTCTCTCTCTCTCTCTCTCTCTCTCTCTCTCTCTCTCTCTCTCTCTGTCAGACTCTCTCTGTCAGACTGTCTCTCTCTGTCTGTCAGTGTCTATGTGTTTCTGACAGAGAGGGGGGAGAGGAGAGGAGTGGGGGGTGGGTGGGAGGGAGGAGAGGAGTGGGGGTTGGAGGGGAGGGGAGAGGAGGGGGGGGAGGGGAGAGGAGAGGAGGAGGGGGGAGAGGAGAGGTGAGGGGAGAGGAGGGGGGGAGAGGGGAGGGGAGAGGAGGAGGGGGTGGGTGGGAGAGGAGAGGAGAGGGGGGTGGGTGGGTGGGAGAGGAGAGGAGGAGGGGAGAATATGGGGGGGAGAGGGGAGGAGAGGATGGGGGGGAGAGGGGGTTGGGGGAGGGGGTAGAAGGGAGAGGAGAGGGGGGGTGGGAGAGGAGGAGTCGGGGGGAGAGGGGTGGGAGAGGAGAAGGGGAGGTTGAACGGGCCCGGCCGACGGAAGAAGCCAGGCTGAAAACTTCGGGTGGGGCACGCCCCCCCCAGCAAGATACCGCCGAAGGAAGAGGGAGCGTTGCGGGGGGAGCCGGAGCGGAGCGAGAGCTGGGGGGCGGGGCGGGTGCGGATGGCAGCGGAGCGGGAGCTGGGGGAGTGGGGGGGAGCGGCTGGGGGCGGAGGGGGTGGGCCACAAGAGAGCCAGAGGGGAGCATGAGCTGAACGGGTGGAGCCACAGCCAGAGCTGGAGGAGGGAGGTGCAGTCCAATCTTCACCA
This sequence comes from Pristiophorus japonicus, assembly GCF_044704955.1. Taxonomy (NCBI): domain Eukaryota; kingdom Metazoa; phylum Chordata; class Chondrichthyes; family Pristiophoridae; genus Pristiophorus; species Pristiophorus japonicus. Next base: position 89,157,545 of record NC_091988.1, on the reverse strand, counting down.
CCCCAGTGAGCCCATTCGACTACGGCTAGGGGCGGCGTGCTTCAGGCCCCTCCCACACAGTTTCGGGCGCTTGGAGCTACTGCACATGCACGCCCACTGTTGTGCGCATGTTCAGAGGTCCCGGCACTGTTTTCAGCGCAGGGACCTGGCTCCACCCACCACAGCTTGTGCTGCGCTGGGCCGAGGGCTTGGATCGACTTGAGGGAGTGGAGAATACCGAGGTAAGTTTTCGGTGCGATTTTGAGCGCGGAAATCAGGCATGGCTCGTGGGGCTGCGCCGTTCTATGCGGGGCCCGAAACTTGACCCCCATAAAAATTACTTTCACAATTTTTTTTAATATAAAGTTATGTTGAATCAGTTCAGAGACTGTGTCAACTGTGGCTCATGGCAAGCAATCCCCAGGTGGGCAGAGGAAACATTTCAAGGACACCCTCAAAGCCTCCTTGATAAAGTGCAACATCCCCATTGACACCTGGGAGTCCCTGGCCTAAGACTGCCCTAAGTGGAGGAAGAGCATCTGGGAGGGCGCTGCGCACCTCTAGTCTCATCGCTGAGAGCATGCAGAAACCTATCGCAGACAACGGAAGGAGCTTGCGGCAAACTGAGCTTCCCACCCACCCTTTCCTTCAACCACTGTCTGTCCCACCTGTGACAGAGCCTGTAATTCCCGCATGATGATGAGTGGGTAGTACGACTGACTCTGAGTCAGAAGGTTGGCAGTTCAAGTCCCACTCTAGAGACCTGAGCACATCATCATATCATCATAGGCAGTCCCTCGGAATCGAGGAAGGTTTGCTTCCACTCCAAAAGTGAGTTCTTTGGTGGCTGAACAGTCACAGACTCTGTCACAGGTGGGACAGATAGTCGTTGAGGGAAGGGTGGGTGGGACTGGTTTGCTGCATGCTCTTTCCGCTTCCTGCGCTTGGTTTCTGCATGCTCTCGATATTGAGACTCGAGGTGCTCAGCGCCCTCCCGGATGCACTTCCTCCACTTAGGGCGGTCTTGGGCCAGGGACTCCCAGGTGTCAGTGGGGATGTCGCACTTTATCAGGGAGGCTTTGAGGGTGTCCTTATAGCATTTCCGCTGCCCACCTTTGGCTCGTTTGCTGTGGTAGGGAGCTCCGAGTCGAGCGCTTGCTTTGGAATTCTCGTGTCTGGCATGTGAACTATGTGGTCTGCCCAGTGGTGCTGATCGAGTGTGGTCAGTGCTTCAATGCCGGAGATGTTGGCCTGGATGAGGGCACTGATGTTGGTGCGCCTGTCCTCCCAGAGGATTTGTAGGATCTTGCGGAAACATTGTTGGCGATATTTCTCCAGCAACTTGAGATGTCTGCTGTACATGGTCCAGGTCTTTGAGCGATACAGGAGGGCAGGTATTACCACAGCCCTGGAGACCATGAGCTTGGTGGCAGTTTTGAGTCTTCAAACACTCCTTTCCTCAGGCGGCCGAAGGCTGCATTAGCGCACTGGAGGCGGTGTTGGATCTCGCTGTCGATGCCTGCTCTTGTTGATAGGAGGCTCCCAAGATATGGGAACTGTCCACGGTGTCACAACATCCAGGCTGACGCTCCAGTGCAGTGCTGAGGGAGCGCTGCACTGTCGGATGTGCTGTGTCTCAGATGAGACATTAAACCGAAGCCTTGTCTGCCCTCTCGGGTTGACGTGGAAGATCCCTCGTCACTATTTCGAAGAAGAGCAGGGAGTTCGCCCTGGTGTCGTGGCCAATATTTATCCCTCATCCATCATCAATAAAAAAAGAGATTAGCTTGTCTTTTTCCCATTGCTGTTTGTGGGAACTAGCTGTGCGTGAATTGTTCAATGCATTTCCCTACATTGCAACAGTGACTTCACTTCAAAAGTACTTAATTGGCAGTAAAGCGCTTTGGAATGTTGATATCAGGAAAGACGGTATAGAAATGCAAGTTCTTTTCAATTTCAAATTCTTGTTACGCTGGACATTCTCTGTCCAAGGATCCAAATGTGCCTGCAAAAATGAATTTTGGAAGTTTGTATTTGTGCTGCTGAAAATTGACAGGCGAGGCCACCAGGTGTACAATAGTCTGTGCCGTGGGGCAGACCGTTGAATTCCCACTACAGATATAAAGGGGCGAAAACAATACTGGAAACTTGAAATAAAAACAAAGTTCTGTAAATGCACAGCAGGTCCACCCATCGGCATCTGGAAAGAGGTAGGCTGACTATCCAGATGTGGACCCTTTGTGACTAAATTGTGACGATGCGTCTCCAGCCCATTAAATCTTAATCTGTCTTTTCTCCTTTCAGGAGGCTTGTTCCTCCAGCATTTTCTAAAATCCCATTGCAGTTGGACGCCATCACAATTGCTCCGGTTTCATTTATCCTGGTACTATACCAAGCAGTTTGCAGGCAATCTGCTTTTTGCAATCCCGACCATGTCTGATTGCAGAGTAGCTCTAGTTCCCCAAGCATAGGGCAAAGAGGTTCTTTTCACAGCCTCAGCCAGTCTCTTCGTGCAACACACAGTCCCTCGGGTGATATGCTTGTGGCTTTATTCCAAACTAATACAAATGATGTGTTCAATGAGAGTCCGAATGTTCTTGTACCTTGCTGCATGCTTCTGTATATTTCTTTTGCTCTTTGATTTGTTGGCTCACTCTCCCAAGAGTGAAATTGGGGCAAATAACAAGATCATGACAAACCGTATCTGTTCTGTACCTTGAGGGCTTAAACAGTTAAGTTATGAAGACACAGTGCAATATTGGGACTTGTATTCCCTTCAGTTTAGAAGATTTGGGGTGATCTAATCAAGGTGTTTACAACAACAACTTATATTTATGTAGTGCCTTTAACTTCATTAAAACATCCCAAGGTGCTTCACAGGAGTATTATAAAACAACATTTTACATTGAGCCGCATTGAGCTAATAAGGAGATATTAGGGCAGAAAAGAGGTAGGTTTTAAGGAGCATCTTAAAGGAGGAAAAAGAGGAGGAGAGGCTTAAGGAGGGAATTCTGGTGCTTAGGACATTCACAGCTGAAGGCACAGCCACCAATGGGGGAGCGATTAAAATCGGGGATGCTCAAATGATTAAGGGATTCAATAGGCTAGATACAGAGAAACTATTTTCTCTGCTGGGCGAATCCAGAACAAGACGGCAGCATCTTAACATTACAGCTAGGCCATTCAGGAATGAAATGAGGAAACACTTTTTTTCCTACACATTGTAGTAGAAATCTGGAAATCGCTTCCCCAAAAGGCTGTGGATGCTGGGTCAATTCAAATTTGCATAACTGAAATCAATTGATTTTTGTTGGGTAAGGGTATTGAGGGATATGGATCAAAGGCAGGTAAACGGGGTTGAGGTACAGATCAGCCATGGTCTAATTGGATGGGGGAACAGGCTCGAAGAGCCAAATGGCCTATTCCAGTTCTTATGGTTCCATTGAATGCTGCCAACATCTTCGTAAGCACAGCGTTGAATATTTTTTTCCCCAGAATCTTCCATCATATATTGGATCTAGTGACATATGCTGGGTTTCCAGGGTACAGGGAAACCCCTGGTGTCTCAGGTCATGTGACCAATGTAAACGAGAAACCAACGAGTATTGGCAGGCTGCTTAGCCTTGTGAGGTAACAGTCAAGCCTGCCTGAAATCTTTTCACTGTTTTCAGCTGCATTCAGACACACAGCACTGATTCGGCACCAAGTTCAAGAATACAGTGGCCAATATTGCAGCCCCGGCCCCGCCCCCCACCACCCATTACGTTTCAGGCTGAATTCAGCTCACTCGTCACGGACAGGACAACCTTTCACCCCATGACCTTCCTGGCATGAGTGGCTCTGTGGCACACCAGGCAGCACCATTGGGGAAGCTCCTAGCTTCTGACATACCCAGTACACTCTTCAGTCCAGTCTATTTTATGCACTGTATGAGCCCATTACTACAGTGACACTTTAATCAAGGTGGGTAAAAGTCCAACTACTGAAGTAGAATGGATGCAACTTAACCACTGGATAAAGAAAATGGTCACATTAAACTTCACAGCAGTCAAACTAGTTTTCTTGCTGTTCGTTTTATCTAAGCGCAAATGTGTCAGTCCTACAGAAAAATTTCAAAGGAGTAGTTTGGAGCATTTCGTTTCTGATTTTTAAAAGAAGCTTTGTGCCTTTCACGATCACAGGACAGCCCAAAGCTTTTTATAGCCAATTAAGTACTTTTTGAAATGTAGTCACTGTTGTAATGTAGGAAATGTTTTCATTTTAAATATTAGAATTTTGGAAAAGAATGTGTTTTGATCAATGAAATATTTTATTCACAGAATACTCCTTGACTGGTCTTTTACGGATATGAATGGTTTTATTCAAATGTTTGCGGCAAGTTTTTATATGGTAGAGAGGAACCGAAACCTATTGGGTTTTCATGAATATGTTCTGTTGTTGACTGATATCATCATATTTTGGGAATTATCTCTTTTGTGTTCAGTGTCTCTCTGCCCCGCCCTCTTCAAAAAAATGGACTTCTGACATTAACATAACATTTAAAAGCCAAATAAACATTAAATACACTGCCCAGATTAATGGGAAATTTGTTCATCAGGCCATTGAATTAATTTATTGTGAACAAGAAGTCGCCTTTCAAGAGGTTAAAGGAGCAGAACTCAAAGGTGCAGTGGCTGAGTGGAAAAATCAATCACACGGTGAACAGACCTCCGAACTGACTCTCTGTTATGCATTTGAGCATCACAGCACTTGTGGGTTTATACAAGGTCTCTGCATTTCACAACATAGCTCTCTCGAGACCTGCTTCCGTATTGTGCAGAAGAATTTACGTGGAGGCGCTTTAATCTCTTTCCAAGAAGCTTCAGGGCACATCCACCTGGCTGTTTCAGCTCTGTTTGCAGAGCGCTGTCATAAATCTGTCATCACTTGAACAGACAAAGATTAGTACATTGCTACACAGCTCCTTCTCTCTGGTCCCAGTGCTCCAGTCATTTCCATGTCTTGAACTGTACTTTCTACTTCTCTGCCACAGACCATATGCACAGCAGATAATCTACCCTTAACATAAGAACATGAGAAATAGGAGCAGGAGTATGCCCTTGGCCCCTCGGGCCTGCTCTGCCATTTAATAAGATCGTGGCTGATCTGATCTTGGGCTCAGCTCCACTTCCCTGCCCGCTCCCCATAATCTTTTACTCCCTTATCGCACAAAAATCTGTTTATCTCCACCTTAAATATATTCAATGACCCAGCCTCCACAGCTGTCTGGGGCAGAGAATTTCACAGATTTCAAAAGCAATCTGTGTAGCATTCAGTATTCATTTTAAGAGTTTCAAAGAACATTTTTGTTCTGATACTATCTTTGTTGTTGAGGTTTCAGAAAAGTTCACACAGTGCTGTTATATTTTGATATATGTCATGTCTAATGTGCATTTCCTATTTGGCACACTTCAAGTGCCACATACAATTTTTTTGTGCCACTCTTTATATTAAAGAAAGTATTAAGAAATATTGGTGACCATTGGGAAGGTAGATACTTTCAGGAGCGGGAAATACCAGAGTGAGAAGGAAGGGCTTTATTCTGAATACTGCCTGATTATCGGGTGTTATTTTAATGGGCAAGACCAGCAACAACAACTTGCATTTATATAGCAACCGTAACTTTGTAAAATGTCCCAAGGCGCTTCACAGGTGCTTTATCAAATAAAATTTGTCACCGAGCCACAGAGAGATATTAGAACAGGGAGGTAGGTTTTAAGGAGCTTATTAAAGGAGGAGGGAGAAATGGCGAGGTTTAGGGAGCGAGTTCCAGAGCTTGGGGCCTAGGTGTCGAAGGCACCTCCACCAATGGTGGAGTAAAGGAAATTGGGGATGTGCAAGAGGCTAGAACTGGAGGAATGCAGAGTTCCCAGAGGGTTGTCGGGCTGGAGGAGGTTACAGAGATGGAGAGGGATGAGGCCATGAAAGGGATATGATCACAAGGCTGAGAATTTTAAACCTGAGGCTTTGCTAGACCAGGAGAAAATGAAGGTCAGCGAGCACGGGTGATGGCTGAATGGTGCAAGTCAGGATATGGGCGGCAGAACTTTGGATGAGCTGAACTTTACAGAGGGTGGAATATGTGAGGCCAGCCAGGGGAGCATGGGAATAGTCAGGTCTGAAGATAACAAAAGCATGGATGAGGGTTTCAGCCGCAGGTGGGCTGAAGCAGGGACAGAGACGGGCGATATTACGGAGGTGGAAATGTGGGGTCGGAAGTTTAGTTCAGGGTCAGGTAGGATGCCAAGGTTGCAGACAGTGGCCAGGGAGTGGGATGGAATCAGTGGCTTGGGAACGGAGATTGTGGTAGAGGCCGAAAACAATGGCTTTGGTCTTGCCAACATTTAATCGGAGAACATTTCTGCTCATCCAATACTGGATGTCGGACAAGCAGCATGGAGGGATCGAGAGGGGTGGTGGTGACGGAGAAGAAAAAAAGAAAGGCTTGCATTCATATAGGGCTCTTCATGACTCAGGACGTCCCAAATCACTTTCCAGCCAACGAAGTACTTTTTGAAGTGTAGTCACTGTTGTAATGTAGGACACACGGCAGCCAATTTGTGCACAGCAATGTCTCAGTGAGCAATGTGATAATGACAGATAATCTGTTTTAGTGATGTTGGTTGAGGAATTAATATTGATCTGGACTGCCTGCTCTTCTTCGAAATAGTGTCGTGGGATCTTTGACATCCATCTGAAAGGGCAGATGGGGCCTCGGTTTAACATCTCATTCGAAAGGCAGCACCTCTGACAGTGCAGCACTCCCTCAGCACTGCACTGGGATGTCAGCCTAGATTTTTGTGCTCAAGTTACTGGAGTGGTCTCTGAATAGAGTTGGAAACTAGGATAGAAACCTATTACACCCATTTTTAAAGGTTGTTACTTTTGCCAGTTGCCAGAAGCTCTTGCCGCAATATAGGTGGGCATATTTAAATGGGGTGGTAATGGCGGCGTGTTGCATAAAATATACTGCCATTATTACTTCAGCAATGCTGGGTGTAAACTACACCTTCACACAACAGGAGTCTGCCGTTACTAGGCGGTGGTAATTGAGGAACAAAGTTTACATTATCATAGCAGGCACTTCAGTGGAGAGGAATGAGCGATCTGCACATCCTGATTGCTGGAATTTTTTTTCATTAGTTGAGGGCGCATTAAAGTCCACTGGTTCTATCAGCTGCTGCAGTCATTCAACCTGCCCAACCAGTAATGAGCAACCAAGCACAGAAGGTAATGCTGTCAGGAGCCTGTCGAAAATTGTGACAAGCTAACACCAAAAATGTTCCCACGGTCATGGTTGAGTCCATCGAACTGGTAGAAATCCTACCCTGCTTTATTTCTGCTAACCATCCTACCACAGAGGAAAATCTAGGCTAGAATATCTGCAGTGTCTTCATCAATTTTAGCGATCACACCCTGACCCTTAGCCTGAATAGCGATTAAACACGCCCAGTGTTTACTTAACAGCAATTAGATCTTGTGGCATTAAAGACATGCAGCAGAATAATACATTGTGCATTGCAGGGCGTACACTCCCATGCTTACAAAAGAAGTGTATTATCTGACTTGCCAAGAGCAATATGATGGGAAATCCACCAATACACTTTTTGTCCTGTTGTTTTAGTAGTTGAATGCTGGCATGACTTGTTGGGCCCCATATTCCAATCCCAGCCTTGATTGATGTTTTAACACTGGGCTGTGCCCAATAAATTTGTTTGTTTTCCTGCTCTGGATTGTAGAGGGAGGGAAAATTGGAGGGAAGGGGCTTCATTTTACAATTCTCCCTACCCTCGCCCCGAGTTTCTTCTGCATTAGTGAACAACCTTGATGGTGGAGAAGTCCATGCTAGACCTTCTTACCCTCTAAACTGATCAATGATAGCGGAGACTTTTGCTATGGTTCTGATTTTTTAGTTTGCGGGTAAGGATTAATGTTGGGTCTGAATGGCATCTCGGCTTTAAATGTCCTTTCTTTGGCTCTCGAGGCTCTTGTATGCAGTGTCTTATAAACATGTTAAAATATTGTTATGATTGGTTCTACATTGCGAGTGGTAACAAGTTATGTTGAGGCTGGAGGGGAAGGGATCTCCAACTTAACTTCTTCAAATGTTGATGGGTATTTCCAATTGCGAGTCCTTGAAGTTGACTGTTCTCCGCAGAAATACCGTTGGAATAGGAAATTCCTGTCCACAGTTCCACAGCCCGTATTTGGTGATTTGCAATTAACCTCTTGAGTGACATGCGCAGGTGGCTAGTTTGTATATTATACTGACCGACTATTTCTTTTGTGTGTAGGTACTTTGGAGACGCATTTATCGGGCCTTCTGTGGACAGCAGTCTGCATATCTCTGGCCATTGTGATCGCCCTTCCGAAACCCCATGGTATTCGAGCCTTGATAGCCTCCACGATTTTGCGGCTTATATTCTCAGTTGGTTTAGAGCCAACCCTATATTTGTTGGGAGCATTTAATGTGAGTATTTCATAAAACCACAGCACAAGTACAGTCCAGTGCCAATCAGACTAGTGGGCTCTCGGTCAGTAAATGTTTTAACAGCAAAAGGCAGTGACGGTAGATCCCCGACGGATTTATGGGTGAATGCACTGCCTGCCTCTATCGCCTCCTTTAAGATGCTCCAGAAATCCTACCTCTTTGACCAAGCTCTTGGCCTAATACCTCTTGATGTGGATCGGTGTCCACGTTTTGTTTGATAACGCTCCTGTGAAGCACCTTGGGGCGTTTTACTACATTAAAGGCACTATATAAATGTAAGTTGTTGATGTGATAACCCAGAAGGTTCCAGCTAGTCCCACTCCCCTGCCCTTTTCCTGTAGCCCTGCAAATTTTTTTTTCCTTCAGATACTTATCCAACTCCCTTTTGAAAGATAAGATTGAGTATGCCTCCACCACCCTTTCAGACATTGCATTCTAGAACCAAACCAATCACTGCGTAAATAAGTTTTTTTTCTTGTGTCGTCTTTGGTTCTTTTATCAATCACCTTAAATCTGTGTCCTCTGCTTCTTACTGCCAATGGGAACAGTTTCTCTCCATCAACTCTGTCCACACCCCTCATATTTTTAACACCCTCTATCAAATCTCCTCTCAATCTTCTCTGCTCCAAGGAGAACAACCCCAGCTTCTCCAGTCTATCCACGTAACTGAAGTCCCTCATCCCTGGAATCATTCTCGTAACTCTTTTCTGCACCCTCTCTAAGGCCTTCACATCCTTCCTAAAGTGCGGTGCCCATAATTGGACAGAGTACTCCAGTTGGGAGTATTTATACAAGTTAATTATAATTTCCACACTTTTGTATTCTATATCTCTATTTATGAAGCCCAGGATCCCATAAGCTTTTTTAACTGCTTTCTTAACCTGCCCTGCCACCTTCAATGATTTATGCACACATACCCCCAGGTCTCTCTGTTCGTGCACCCCCTTTAAGATTGTACCATTTAGTTTATATATTGTCTTTTTTTCTACCAAAATGCATAATTCACACTTTTCTGCGTTAAATTTCATCTGCCACATGTCTGTCCATTTCTTCCTGGTCTATCACTCTCCTCCTCACTGTTCACTATACTTCCAAGTTTTGTGTCATCTGCACATTTTGAAATTGTGCCCTCTACACCAGAGTCTAAATCATTAATATATATCAAGAAAAGCAGTGGTCCTAGAACCAACCCCTGGGGAACACCACTGTATAACTTCCTCCAGTTCGAAAAACAACCGTCCATTACGACTTGGTTTCCTGTCACTTTACCAAATTCGTATCCAGGCTGCCACTGTCCCTTTTATTCCATGGACTTCACTTTTGCTGGCAAGTCTATTATGTGGCACTTTTGGAACGCCTTTTGGAAATCCATGTACACTATGTCAACCGCAATACCCTCATCAACACTCTCTGTTACCTCATCAAAAACTGGATCAAGTTGGTTAAACACAATTTGCCTTTAACACATCCGTGCTGGCTTTCCTTAATTAATCTACCCCTATCCAAGTGACTGTTAATTTTGTCCCTGATTACTGTTTCTAAAAGCAACCCCACTGCCGAACTGACTGGCCTGTAGTTGCTGGGTTTATCCTTACACCCTTTTTTTTTGAACAATGGTGTAACATTTGCAATTCTCCAGTCCTCTGGCACCACCCATGTATCTATAGAATATTGGAATATTATGGTCGGTACCTCCGCGAGTTCCACCCTCGATTCCCTCAGCATCCTAGGATTCATCCCATCCGCTCCTGGTGATTTATCTACTTTAATTACAGCCAGCCTTTCTAATACCTCTATCAATTTTTATCCTATCAAGTGTCTCCACTACCTCCTCCTTCACTATGTCTCTGGCAGCATCCTCTTCCTTGAAGACAAATGCAAAGTTCTCATTTAGTACCTCAGCCATACCCTCTGCCTCCATGCATAGGTCTCCTTTTTAGTCCTTAATCGCCGCCCCCCCCCCCCCCACCCCCTTACGATCCGTTTATTATTTATATGCCTATAGAAGACTTTTGGATTATCTTTTATGTTGGCTGCCATTCTATTCTCATATCCTCTCTTTGCCCTTCTTATTTTCTTCTTCACTTCTCCTCTGACCTTTCTATATATAGCCTCATTCTCGGATGTATTCTCGACCAGACATCTGTCATACGTGCTCTTTTTCTGCTTCATCTTACTCTCTCTCTTTTTCGTCATCCAGAGAACTCTGATTTCAGTTGCTCTATCTTTCTCCCTCTTGCGATAGTACCTCGACTGTACCCGAACTATTCCTTCTTTAAAGGCAGCCCATTGTTCCAATACAGTTTTGCCTGCCAATTTTTGATTGCAGTTTACCCAGGCCATATCCGTTCACATCCCACTGAAATTGGCCTTCCCCTGGTTAAACATTTTTGCTCTCGATCTCTCCATGTCCTTTTTCACAGCTAATCTAAACCTTATGATACTATGATCACTGTTCCCTCAATGTTCACCTCAGTGTGTGAATCTCTGTTGCGATGCCACAATTCAGCTCCATTCCCTGGGCTAGTGAGGTAGAAAAAGCAGCCAGGATTCCCGCTCGTAATCTCTATCCCATGAATTCCCTGGTGAGAATGTGGACATGTAGGTATTGGGTGAGGACAGGATCAGGCTTGCCTCTGATGACTTGATTGTCCAATACCTTGCCCAATACTCCATGACTACAATTAGACAAGAAGGTTGGGTGATTGGGCACGGCCCTGGGGAGGGCTCCCAGTGTCCATGAAACCATGTCCCGTCAGCACCTTTTAGGAGAGGAAGGGGAAGAAAAGAGTTGCTTCAATCCTGTGTTTCAAATGGAATATTGTTTAAGAATTAAGATATTATAATTATTTTAAATATTTCGCTTTTATCGCTTTTACATTTTGAAAAACAAGTATTTGGTGTCCGAATGTGCTGTGACATGAAGTAGGAGATTATCTTTCCCTCATTGTAGCTGGCCTATTGGGGTGCGTTAGGGAAGGTGAAGACAGGAAATACTGAGGATGGATGAAGCATGTCCGATTTGGGGCAGGGGAGGGTAGGAAGAGGGGAAGAGAGCTGGGGAGAGTATTCACCACTTTCACATGCTTCCTAGTAGATGCTTATAAACACCCATTACATGAGGTTAGGCCTTGGTTACTGGTCCATTCGCTGCACCAATGAATGATGTGGGGCGTGGAGAAGAGGTTCTGAATGAGAGGGTGGAAATCACTAAATGGACTAAAAGATTATTGGCCAGGATTTTGCTCTCTGTGGCGAAGGAACAGCGTTCGCCGTTCACCTCGTTGACAGTTACCCATAGACTTCTTGCAGACTTGTTCGCAGAGAATTCTACTAACTTAGCATCTTTCCAGCGTGGTGCCCTCTACAGGGGATCTGTGTCGAATGTGAACAGGGAAAGCAGCAGCGAGGCTCTTCAATCAATCACACGGAAGTATCCTCACTGTGACGTGCTGAGTCTAAACCAGGAAGTATAAAGCAGGAAATACAAATTCGATTTCAATGATGTAGAGAAAGCAAAATAAAGATTGGGAAATACAGATGGAATTAAGGCAAAGAGACAAACTGAAAAGTAAAAATTAAAAAAAAAAATGCAACATTAATTTTATTCTGAGGAAATGACAGTCAACACTGGTAAAATTAATTTTTCAGGGCCAGAGAGGTTGTTCGGTAATTATCACTCACTGAGCTGTTAAAAACTCACTTACTCCTAAATGCACCAGCCCTGTCTTTTTGGCCCGTCTTTAGTGTGGAACTAGTGGGTAAGTACCTCAATTCTCGCCATTACAGTGATTTCAAAGCTGAGTCGACTGGCGAGGACTGTAACAGCGCACCCTGTGGGGGAACAGGTTATCTCTGACCGCAATTTCTGGATTTCCGTGTTTAACTGCACATGTGTGGTCATCAAAAGTTGCTGTCAGATTTGCCCTGTAATATCAGCGGCGCTGACAGCCTTGTTGTTATTACAGCAAAATCCGGGCCAATCAATATAAATGTATATTTCAGGTCTGGGGCAACACGTACAAAGCAGAACCAGCGCATCAATCAAGAAAGCATAAATAAAACTTAGCTCTGAATCCCTACCCTTCCAGAGCTATCGGCAGTTCCGATTTCTGCACCTCACTTTACACTTCTGAAGTGCAAGGCACTCCATTGGAGATTTAAAAATGCCGAGGAGGCTCTCAGCCAATAGATTCCCCAATTGTGACCAGACAATGAAGAAATCTGAAAGACAGGTGAAATCCTGCAGTCCAATTAAGCCCCAAAATCTCTCAGATTATTTGTAGAATTCTATAAAGCTTCCTTTCTGTGAACTGGCACCCTTTTGTTGGAGCTTCTGCACCAGATTTAAGCTAATTGGCTCAAGAACCAGAGGCAACATGAGGAAACCTTTTTTTTAAAGCAGCGTGTTGTTCTGATTTGGAATGTATTGCCTCAAAGGGTGGTGGAAGCAGATTCAAAATTCCAATTTACGCAATCCAGATAGTTCTCCTGCCTCTAGATCAGGCACTGCCACAACGACACAGACATGTGGCACAAAGTCCAGCCTCCACAAGCTAGGAAACTCCCGCAGACACTGTTCTATCCAACACCACTATATGCTTACCACCAAGAAGCCAATTGGCACAGAAAGTCTGAAGTGGCTGCTAACCAAGGCTGCCAGGGCAACGCAAGGAATGTGCAGAGGCAAATATTCACAACCTCCATATAAAGTGGAAGATCAAACCCCAAAATCATCTGGTGAACATAGCGCTCTCCACCCACAGGCTCTATCCGCTCCAGCTCTCTAAGGTAGCAGAGCACTGGAGAAGGGCACATTTCTGTACCTGTTTTGATTATGCTCCAACTTCCCCCTGATCTGGGCCAACACTTGGCCTATTTACCAGAGTCAGAACCCCCACCACTACTAACGTGCACAGATTAGCAAATCTATGTTAGAAGCAAGAACATTCATCTCTATGTCAAAGTGGAATATATCCACTCCCATAGCAATTCTATGAATAAAGCACTGGTTGGATATAGACAGTTGTGAACCAGGGATGCCAAGCCTCTGCATGAAGCTTGGGAAGTTCCAGGCATTCCAGCCTCTTCCCACCACCATCCCCAGAAGCTTACTCAATGCAATCACCCCCTAGTAATGTCGCACTGTGCCCCCCCCACACACCCCCACCGCCATAAAGAGTGCTGCTAGTGCAGCCAACACGACAGGATAGAGCATTCTGTGCAGGGAATGGCCCAATCTGGGATGTTCACTTGCATTTCCCACACTTAAAACTCATTCAGTATCTATCTCTCTCACACATGCATGCGCACTATATATCTATATATACACACACACACATGCACACAAACACATACACCTTAAAAGGAACGTTGCCTGACAGCCATAGTGCTCACTGGCTTTCGATGAAGTATTAAGATTGTGTTGTTCACCCTTCTGCAAGTGATGGAGAAACAATTCATTCGAACGAATGTATCTTTATTCAATCTGGTAAGAATGTTGAACAACGTACCACATAGTGTGGTTAAGCGAATACAATGAATGTATTTAAGAGCAAGCTAGATAAGTATATGAGGGAGAAAGGAATAGAAAGATATATCGATAGTGAGATGAAATAAGGTTGCTATGGAGGACAAACAATGCCATAGACCTGTTGACCTACATTGGCTCCCAGCCCAGCAATGCCTCGATTTTAAAATTCTCACCCTTGTTTTCAGATCTCTCCATGGCCTCGCCCCCTCCCTATTTTTGTAACCTCCTCCTGCCCTGCAACCCTCCAAGATCTCTGCACTCCTCCAATTATGGGCTCTTGCGCATCCCCAATTTTCATTGCTGTATCATTGACGGCTGTGCCCTCAGCTAACTCGGGCCTAAGCTCTGGAATTCCCTCTCTAAACCTCTCTATCTCTCTCTCCGAATGGCCTATTTCTGTGCTATAAATTCAGTGTAACCATGGCCCGGATTTTATGGTGCCATTGACTGCAAACATCGAAAACCCAGAATTTGCTATCTGAGAAGGTTCGCCTTGACATATTGTAAGCATCCTCTTTAAATTCATTTTCGCTGGCGCAGAGTTGGGCTATTTGCCCAACGATTGCCTGGCGAATACCCAAAAAACCCTATGCCTGGTAAAAGCAGGCGTAATGCCGCCTTCTACCAGCGTAAGGGTTCAAATAAATGTTAAAAATTTAATGATTTAAGCATCCACTTGCATTTAAAATTAGTTTAGGTTATTTCTGTCCTGTTTAAACATGTTTAAATTTATTTTTCAAAAAATTAAATTTTTATTTTAAATGTTTAAAGGGTATTTTCATTTTCATTTTGAATCTGTGATCATTTTTATTTCAGTGTTGTGAAATTGTATTTATTAGGTGATTTCTATTATGCGTATGGGGATCCCGTGCGTAAATGGAATCCCCATAAGCATAATAGGAATCCTCCCTTGGTTAGCCTGGCCCACGTGATCCCAGGGACGCTTGTGAACCGCCTGCGCCCTGGGTACTGTGGGCCTTTACGCAGGCGTAGACCGGCAGGCCCAGGACCACAAGAGTCAGAAGCTCCGGAGACAGCAGCTAAGTATGTCCTTTTCTTGCAATTTGGAGGCATACCCGAGTAGCAAGTCTCCGACAGCAATTTCCAGGCCTGTGCAATTTTAATGGCACTTCGGGTCCCTTTGGGCGGTGGAGTTTCCCTCCAGCTCCAATGCAGACTGATGAGTCCAGGGACTGACTTGAGACTTTTTAGATGGATGCAGTGCTGCGCAGAACAGGCAGTTCTGACCTTGTTCCATCTATTTCAGCAAGGCAGTGCCAATTTTTGTCGGGCGCAGGGGGGTGGGGGCAAGGAAAGATTTAAAAACAGCAGTTTCAAATGTTTAAATGACTTCCTTTATCCCACCCCAGATTCTAAAGGCATTTTCACTTCAGGAACTAAGTGTGACCTGGCATTATAGAAATTGCAGTACAGAAGGAAACCATTCAGCCCAACACGCCTACACCTGGCAGAGGTTGCAAGGCTTCTGCTGAACACTTGTGTTCTGCATTATTGGGACTTTATTAGTAGCTATTGTATGAAATTGTTTAAAAGCTGTGGTATGTTCTGAAAGTAATGATTGCAAGGTGCTAAATTCAATGTGCATTCTTCAGGGCCGCTAGGGTTCTAAACACCTTTAAAACTCTGCAACATAAAGGATTCAAGAAAACCTGCAGCCAAAAAGGATTTGGCGCTAGAGGAGAAAATAAATGACATTATTAGGAACAGATTGTTTGTGAATGCATTCCCTGGAGCTGTCGGATAAAATAGCTCCTCGTTAGTCCATCAAGGCTTTCCACAGCATAATGGTACAAGATAATGCCAGATTAAATATGGGTGACGTGCGTTTTTTATTAAAAAGGAGTTCGTGTCAGGTCAGAGACTCAGTCACATGACGCTCTTCTAATTCTCCATGTGCTCATGAATAAGTTACTGCAGTATTTCACAACGGAGATACCTTTCCTTCCTTTTCAAAATTGTATAAAAGCCAAGTAACATTTTACAAAATGAGAGGCTGGCTTCATTTTCATCTTACCCCAGCTCTGATGGCTTGATGAGTAAACTGAAGGCACTTTACAACATTGAGCTTAACAACATTAGATCTTAACCAGCCTTCCCATTTTCTCTTGGCCATTCTTTAACCATTTCATCATATGCAGTCCCTCGGAATCGAGGAAGACTTGCTTCCACTCTAAAAATGAGTCCTTCGGTGGCTGAACAGTCCAATGCGAGATCCACAGTCCCTGTCACAGATGGGACAGATAGTCGTTGAGGGTAAGGGTGGGTGGGACTGGTTTGCCGCACGCTCTTTCCGCTGCCTGCGCTTGGTTTCTGCATGCTCTCCATGATGAGACTTGAGGTGCTCAGCGCTCTCTCGGATGCACTTCCTCCACTTAGGGCGGTCTTTGGCCAGGGACTCCCAGGTGTCAGTGGGGATGTTGCACTTTATCAGGGAGGCTTTGAGGGTGTCCTTGTAATGTTTCCCCTGGCCACTTTTTACACCACCTCTGGACCCAACTTTTGTTTTCATCCTTATCCCATTCACACCTCCTTGTATGTTGCCTTGTACCATCATCATTTCGTCAATGAATCAATCCCGTCCTCCAGCCTATCACAGACCCTTTCCCCTTTCTTCCACCACTCCCCCTTTCCCTGGCTCTGTAAATTTCTAACATCTTCCAGTTCCAATGAAAGGTCATCAAACTGAAACAGGTTTCATGGATCTGCGATATTTTGCCTTTGAAACGTGAACTCTGTTTCTTTCCACAAATGCTGCCCCATCTGCTTTTGGTTGCCAATCCTCCAGGATTGTCGTGGAGTCTCGTGGAACTGAAGACTAGTCTCCAGGACACTGCTGCGAGCAACCCCAGAGATAAATCATTGGGGCATTAAGACCCTTTTATTTATTAATTGTAAAAATATTGGGAATGGGGGAAAGGCTGTTTGGATGATTCTTGACAGCCGTTCAATTGGGTAATGAAGAGTTGGTTTCCTATTGGCGTGGGAAGGCGAGGCACCGTGAGGTTGTAGGCCTGAGAGAGATAACAGAGATATGGAGGGGCAAGTCCATGGAGGGATTTGTAAACTCGGATGAGAATTTTTAAATCGAGGCTTTGCTTAACCAGGAGCCAGTGTAGGCCATCGAGCACACGGGTGATGGGTGAATGGGACTTGGTGCGAGTTGAGACACGGGCAGCGGAGTTTTGGATGCCCTCAAGTTTATGGAGGGTAGAAAGTGGGAGGCCGGTTAGGAGTGCGTTGGAATAGTCAAATCTAGAGGTAACAAAGTCATGGTACCAGTTGGTTTCATCATTAACTGCTTTGATACTGAGCAAGGCCAGTGCTAAGGCTGCTGACTCCTGATGCACAAGTCTTGAGCAGCTGACTAGAACCAAATTGGTAACTTGCCAGGAATTTCTAAAACCAGTGCTCGCAAAGACCTGGTAAATATGTGAGATATGCAATTCAGGAGCAGAGGTCTTAATGCACTATAAAGATAGCTATTGATAGCTTACTGCGTCTGCCTCAGGTCTCTGGTGCGTGTTGCCGACTCAATAGTCCTGACTGTGTGGCAACACAAATTGAAACAATTTAAGACTTTTACTATCATAATATAAACAGGATATCGAAGCACTGGAAAAATTAATTAGACTGGGAGGAGTTTCGTGTGGAGTATAAACACCGACATAGACCAGTTGGGCCGAATGGCCAATTTCTATGCTGTAGGCTCGCTGTAATTCTGTGTAGGATTTATTTTAGTATGTATTCTGGTAGTTTCTGTACAGTTTAATTTTAACAAAACTAGAGTTGAGAGGATACAATGATTAGGAAAGATTGAGCAGGCTGGGCTCTTTGGAAAGGTGAAGACTGAGAGGAGACCTGATAGAGGTCTTTTAAATTGTGAAGGGTTTCGATAGAGTAGATATGAACAAACTGTTTCCACTTATGGGTGAGTCCAGATCAAGAGGGCCGAAATACAAGATAGCCATCAACAGATCAATTGAAGAATTGAGGAATCATTTCTTTAAACACAAGAGTGTTGAGAATGTGGAAGTCGCTGGAATGGTTGAAGCAGATAGCATTGACGCATTTAGAGGGAGGCTTGCGGCATATGTGAGGGAGAAGAGGTTAGAGGCAAATGGGGACAGGGACGGAAGAAGTAATTAGAGTGGGAGGTGGCTCGTGTCGAGTATAAACACCGACATAGATCAGTTGGGCCGAATGGCCAATCTCTATGCTATAGGCTCGCTGTAATTCCGAGAAGGATTTATTTTAGTATGTATTCTGGTAGTTTTCCAGTACAGTTTAATTTTAACAAAACTAAATGAAATCTTTTTTAGGCTGTGCGTAACCAGATAACCCCCAAAGTAGTTTGATACTGATAATCTTTCAGTGACTGCCTTGTAAATCGTGCAAAAAAACGTCCGAGGTTCTCAAATAACCAAAACAGCACCTGAATTTTTTGCATGATCCTGACCTGCTGATCTTGTTTGCAAAGAAAAATATATTACTAAAATGATTTGTGGATGTTGTATTTAAAAAATTGTGTTCATTGTGCTGAGAACCAGTGCTTAATGAATGTAAAGCATTATGCACAACCCATGATATGCATGCAGTTGCAAATTGTGAAGTAGCCGAATTATAATCTGTCATGAGGTTTATCTGTTTTCTAACTATGAAGAAAACTAGACAAATTGATTGAAAGTTGTGCTTCCTAACCTAGGTTATTTTCAAAGCACCATTTTCATTATGTTTCAGTCTCGAACATTACTATTACGCTGCTCAGTTAATGTGCAGGCGAACCCATTTCTATGCAAACTAAGTACAGATATCGTCTTGGAAAAGTCCTATGTAAATTCTGTTGTTAACCTTTGCTTCTGCAGCTCAGTACACAGTATGTTGTTTTGCAGAGAAGCACTTGAAGAGTGAAGGGTTTTATGATTGGAAGTCGCAATCTAGTCTCCCCCCACCCCCCCACCAAGCAAGCAGGAAATTAAAGGAATATACTATGGGTTGCTGTGGTTTCATTATCTTGGACTCCATTCTTTTCAGTTAAAAAGTATTCCCCTCTCTCCCCCTCATAATTTCCGCCCTTTTTCTTCTCTCTCCTGAAGAAGCTGACTCTTTATAGAGTGCAGCTGCACAGGGTGCGCACTGCATTCTGGTTCCCTGTCCAAGTGGCCATTCTGCATTCGTGAGCCTAAACTATCAGTCTTGGCAGACTTAGACTGTGGGTCATATCATCATTGAGTTGGATTCTGCCTCCTCCGACGCCCAAGCACAGGAAGTCATGAATGAGAAATCAGGAGGAGGTACCTTGACGGATTTTGCTGCTTTCTTAGAGCTGGGCCACTGAGACCAATTATAGCACCCAAACTACTGCTCCGTCTGGAGTAGAGCTAACTCAGCACAAACTAAGAAAAGAGCCCAGGATCTTTTGGAATTATTGTATCGAGGCAGTGCCAATCCCTCTCGCTTGCCTCTGGTTTTAAAATCTGGACCTCTATCCCCATTCCTGCCATGGCTACTGTGGGACAAACCGTTCAATGACTGAGGATCGGGTGACCTTGGATCTAGCCTGGAGGTGACAAAGGTTGAACAGGTTCCCATTGGTTCTATAGTTTAGTACTACTCCAGGGGGGAGCTTGTTGAGAGTGAGATGGAGCATTGCAGCAAGGAAGATCGAGAAGACACAGCCCTGCTTCACCCTGGTCCGGACATGGATTGGGTCTGTGGTGGATCTGTTGGTCAGGACCACAGCTTGCACGTCATGGAGCAGGCGGAGGATGGTGACAAACTTTTGGGGGCAGCCGAAATGGGGGTGGATGCTCCATAGTCCCTCACGGTTGACAGTGTCAAAGGCCTTTGTGAGGTTAAAGAAGGCCATGTACAAGGGTTGGTGTTGTTCCCTGCATTTCTCTTGTAGTTGTCGCAGGGTGAAGATCATATCCGATGTACCCTCTTAGTGGACGAAATCCACATTGTGACTCTGGGAGGAGCTCTTCAGCCAAAGGGAGAAGGTGGTTGAGGAGGATTCTTGCGTCAGCAGGGAAATTCCTCTCTGGTTGCCTCAGTCGGACTTGTCCCATTTTTTGAAGATGGTCACGATTACGGCATCTCTGTAATCTCCTAGCATGCTCTCCTCCTTCCAGATAAGAGAGATGAGGTCATGCATTTGTGCCAATAGTACTTTTCCGCCATACTTTAGTGCCTCAGCAGGGATTTCATCTGCTCCCGATGCCTTGTTGTTCTTGAGCTGACGGATGGCCTTTTCTACCTCATGCAGAGCTGGAGTTTTGCTGAGATGGTGGAGGGTAGCATGCTGCAGGATGGAGTCGAGGACACTTGATAAAGTGCAACATTCCCACCGGCACCTGGGAATCCCTGGCCCAAGACCACCCTAAGTGGAGGAAGAGCATCCGGGAGGGTGTTGAGCACCTCGAGTCTCATTGCCGAGAGCATGCAGAAACCAAGTGCAGACAGCAGAAGAAGCGCGCAGCAAACCAGACTCCCCACTCACCCTTCCCTTCAACCACTGTCTGTCCTACCTGTGACAGAGACTGCAATTCCCATATTGGACTGTACAGTCACCTGAGAACTCACTTTTAGAGTGGAAGCAAGTCTTCCTCGATTTCGAGGGACTGCCTATGATGATGATGATGATGGGACAAACAGGACAGGCTTGCTTGTGTTCTGAGTTGTGCTGGTCCGAGGCTTTGAAATCTGAGGAGATCTTGCATGCCATCACTGGACATAGCGATGTCCTTTCTCTTACCCAAGAGTTTACACCCAGGCATTTTTATCAATTGCGTTTTTGGTTATTGACCAAAAGGAATTTAATATTTGAGTAATGGGGAGATATTTGTCACTGCTTGGATTAAATTCCAGAATGACTACTTGGGTTCGAATCTCAGAACCCACAGCTCTTTCCTGGATATTCCTTTTAACAATGAGTTTATGCAGTTGTATAAAAATGGAATTTGAATTTGTGTGGAAATGTCGCCTACTTAGCTGGGTTGTGTCAATTTGCATAGACATTCATGTTGACCCAAAACTGGTCCTGTTGGGCTATTTTGATTCTTAAAAGGGAGATTTTCTCCTGTCAAGGCAAGCTGTTAAAAGATATATACAATCACAGTCCTCTCATTCCCACGCTACATTTCACTTTAAAAGTCAGCTGCATGGGGGGAAAAACCTTACAGATTCACAGAAGTTTTGTAATAATGGACTTTTCTTAACTGTTTGTTGAAATGCTTTTGTCCCTGAATCGATATTACCCTTTGGATCAGTTGCTGTAAAGCTAATGTGTCGTAATGCTTAAAGAAGCCATCATTAATTCTATATTGATATAAAATGACTGATCAATTATTTTTATGCCTCCCAACAGGTTGGTAATAAGGTCATCTTCCTGACCAGCTTTGTGGGAAACCGAGGTACTTTCACTCGAGGTTACATGGCAATGGTCCTGGATGTGGAGTTTCTGTATCACCTAGCATACACACTAATATCTGTCATGGGGCTTTTTGCCCATGAATTCTTCTACAGTCTGCTGGTACGTATTTGGGGGAAGGTCAATTCACTTTTGCTTTAAATGTTTAAAGGTATTTGAGATTTTCTCAGGAGGCTGAATGACAGTACAATGTGATCTTATGTCATGCCCACAACGAGCTTCAAACTTGGCTGAGCTTTCCGGGAGTGGGAAGAAGGTGCAGAAAAGTGAGTTGTTTTTCTACTCAGACATGAGGAAGATAAGATGGTATGCGCCCCCCCCCCCCCCCCACTCCCCTCCCTCCAGTGTAGTTGGTTCGAGTGGCATTGTCACTAGAAACAGGCTACAGAATCATACAGCACAGAAGGAGGCAGTTCGGCCAATCATGCCTGTGCCGGCTCCTTGAAAGAGCGATGCAATTAGTCCCACACCCTTGCTCTTTCCCCATAGTCCTGTATGTAATTTTCTCTTTTCCTACCCTATGTAACAACATCGAGGGCCTAAAGGAAGTGGGGGATGGGAGAGGCAAAAACTGAGTGTAACCAAATGTCCATGGTCATTTTTACACGATGATTGTCATGCAAGGACTAATATAGGTTTAATGAAATTTTACATTTGATGCGTATAATTATTCATGTATCTAAAGTAAGCATAGTTTTGACTACAGGAAGATTTATGTATTACACAGAGTTTATAGCACAGAAACAGGCCATTCAGCCCAACTGGTCTATGCTGGTGTTTATGCACCACATTAGTCTCCTCCCACCCTTCTTCATCTAACCAAGTTCCCCTCCAGGTCACACACTAACCTGACTTGGAAATATATCGAAATTTCTCCATTACTGGGTCAAAACCCTGGACCTCTTCTATCTAACAGCACTGTGGTAGTACCTTAACCACAGGAACTGCAGCAGTTCAAGAAGGCAGCTCACCACCAATTTCTAAGCTTCAGGCGAAGTACTGATGTGTGGTTACCAGAGGTAGATTGTCCTTGTCTAGCATGGTAGATTTTCTTAACATCAGTTATCATGGTGGGTACCTGTTTTCGGGAGGTGAAGGGCTGATCACTTTCTGTTTATATTTCAGCTTTTTGATCTGGTTTACAGAGAAGAGACGTTGCTGAATGTTATCAAGAGTGTCACTCGCAATGGTCGCTCCATCATCCTGACAGCTGTGCTAGCTCTTATCTTAGTCTACCTATTTTCCATAGTTGGCTTTCTGTTTTTCAAAGATGACTTCATCTTGGCAGTGGACAAGGTGCCAAACAAAACCTACTGGACAGGTAAAATCAAGTTATTGAGCAAGAAGGAGGACTACACTTTGTGGGGTCTCCAATGTTCAGTGGTTAAAGTACATGCTTCTTTGGCAGGGAGGGGGGGGGTGTTGGTGGAGCGTTGGATCGGATAGCTCTATAGTTGGACACAATTTCATACCTATAATTTCCCACATAGTGAATTCTCCATCTTGTTCTGTTTTTGGCAATCAATGGACTCCTCCTTGTACTATAATACTTACATAGCAGCCTGGACAAAGAGCTCAACCTTTGATGTGTGTAGGTGGAGTAAGCCTCCCAGAGAGAATTTGAAATATATTTTGTACAATTGTTGTTTTTTGTTTTCAGAAAACAGTTTTTCCTTCTGCATTCAACTATATCTAGGTCATCCAGATGACTTAAATACACACCATAATGAGTTTCACACATTGGCATCATAATTTATCAGATTGTGGAATTGATGGGATGTGACAGTGTGTCACATCGAGGTCATCTCATACTGAAACCCGTATGTCATATCTGCACTTGAATGTTGATGGAAAGGCTTTGAAAGATTACCAATAGCAAAGTTTTCATTACCATATTTTCATCAAACAAGCATACTTAATGCAGAGCTCATTCCCAACTCTTGCAGTTCATGTTTTTAAAGTACAATTCGTTCTCTCAGTAGTTCTCCCTGTTAGAAAACCTTGGGCTGGATATTCCCCAACCTTGCGCCGGGTTTCTTGGCGATATTTTGTCGTTTTTGTGGCGGGAAAGTCGCTGAAGTCTTGCGCCAGCGGTTTTTAAATACCGCTGGGGAACGGACCGCTGGCGTGCAAGACTGGGAAAAGTAGATAGGACCAAAAAACCACCTGGGAAAAACCAGCGGTAGGTATGAAGACCTGCACAAAAGGTAAGTTAAGGTTTTTATTTTTTAATTCTTTTGCAACGATTCGATAGAAAAGGGTCCTGTGAATGTTTTGTGTTTTTGTTTTGTGGAATTTTGTTTTTGATGTTTTTCCCCCTCCCTAGGCCCAACTCGCAGCGGTATCGGCCTCGGAGAAAAATTGCAGAAAATTCGCGGTTTATGCCACGAATCCTCGCCCAATGCCGACTTTTACTGCTGGGCGCATTTTCTCCCGAATGTTAGGCCTCGGAATCATAGCGGAGTCATAGCGGTATTTATGGTAGAAAAATACTGCTATGACCAAAAAATTGAATTTCTAGCCCTACGAACTGTGGAGGTGGAAAGGGATTTGGGTGTCCAGGTGCACACACAACTAAAAGTTGGGGCACAGGCACTCAAAGTAATCAAAAAGGCCAATGGAATGTTGGCCTTTATCTCAAGGTGGCTGGAATAGAAAGGGGAGAAAGTTATGCTTCAGTTGTTCAGACCCATCTGGGGCACCGTATTCAGTTGGGTCCAACACATCTCAGGAAGGATAGCTTGGTTACAGCCCAGATTCAGCACATTGGGCCCAAGTTTCCACACGATAAAAAACGGGCGCCCCTCCGAGCTGGGCGCCCGTTTTTCGCGCCTGAAACGGCGCCGGAAAAAAAACTCGCAATTCTGGAGCGTTCTGCAGCTCCTTGTCTGTTTGGCGCAGCGCCCAGGGGGGGCAGAGCCTACACTCGCGCCGATTTTGTAAGTGGGAGGGGGCGGGTACTATTTAAATTAGTTTTTTTCCTGCCGGCAACGCTGCGCGTGCGCGTTGGAGCGTTCGCGCATGCTCAGTGTGAAAAAAACATTGGCACTCGGTCATTTTTGTAGTTCTTTGTAGCTGTTTAATTTTTGAACATTTTTTAATAAAAGCACATTGCCATCAGCACTTGCAGCCTTCTCACTGTCTCCTTCCCCCCCCCCCCCCCCCCCCGCGGGAAGAACGGGCGCCTCCTCCTCCCCCGCGGGAAGAACGGGTGCCTCCTCTCTTTTCCCCCCCCCCCCCCAGCGGGAAGAATGGGCGCCTCCTCCCTCTTTCCCCCCCCCCCCCCCCCCCGCGGGAAGAACGGGCGCCTCAGGCTGACTGCAGCATTCTCCGTGCCTGAAGCACTTTCACACAGGTAGGAAGATAGTTTATTTAATCTTTTCTTTGCTTATAAATGTTTTTTCAGGTTGGATTTATTTGTAGAAGTATAAATAAGGATTTATTGTAGAATTTCATGACTTCCCTTCCCTTCCCCCCCCGACCTCGTTCTGGACGCCTAATTTGTAACCTGCGCCTGATTTTTTAATGTGTAGAACAGGTTTTTTCAGTTCTACAAAAATCTTCACTTGCTCCATTCTAAGTTAGTTTGGAGTACGTTTTCACTGTAGAAACTTTGAAATTAGGCGTCAGTGGCCGGACACGCCCCCTTTTGAAGAAAAAATTCTGTTCCAAAGTAGAACTGTTCTACCTGACTAGAACTGCAGAAAAAAAATTGGGAGAATTGCGATTTCTAAGATAGTCCGTTCTCCACCAGTTGCTCCTAAAAAATCAGGCGCCAATCATGTGGAAACTTGGGCCCAATAATTCCAGGGCTTAAAGGGTTCAATTATAAGGAGATTTGCAGAAATTTGTCTTGTATTTCCTTGAGTTTAGAAGGTTGAGAACTGATCAAATCGAGGTGTTTAAAATGGTAGGAGGATCTGATAGTCATCATCATAGGCAGTCCCTCGTATCGAGGATGACTTGCTTCCACGCCAAAAATGGATGAATTCACAGGTGTTTCAATGAAGGACCAAATATGCAGGTCCCGAACTATATTGTATGCTATAGTGTAGATACATTGAAGCCATTTCCTTTGGTCGGTTAAATCCAGGACAAGGGGGCACAATTTTAAAATTAGAGCTATGCCATTCAGGAGTGAAATCAGGAAGTACTTTTTCTCAAAGGGAGTAGAAATTTGGAACCCTTTCCTCCACCCCCCTCCCCCTCCCCCCCAAAAAAAAGCTGTGGATGCTGGGGCTAAATTTAAATTTTCAAGACTGAGATCAGCATAGTTTTATTTGGTAGAGGTATTGAGCGATATGGATTGAAGCCGGGGAGTTGAGGTATAGATCAGCTATGATCTAATTGAGTGACAAAATAAGTTCAAAGGACTGAATAGCCTACTCCTGTTCTTACGTAAACTAGAAACTTTACATAGTCTGCTCTTGCTGTGGGTTGACAATTACCCCAGTGCAGCAATCTGTAAACTGCACTTTACATTGGAACATAGTGTCAGTCAGTCAATCAACGAGGTATGGCGGAATTCAAATTCAAACACGGACCAAAGCTTTTACAGACTAAAATTAACTGAATTATTTATTTACAGATTAAAGCACACAATAAGGCATGGACATTAGGTAATACTAATAAAGCTCAATCAACAATCACGAAGGTCCCTTACAATATGCACAATGAGTTAATTACCCTTTTAGTCTCACAAGCATTGTTACTGATTGAAAGGTCTCAGATCTCAAGCTGCCCTGAACTACACTGTTTGTATTGAAGAAAGGTTTCAGAGTGTAGACATTAAGACTAGAAAAATAATAATGGAATCATTGCAGCTGTAAATGCATCTCCAAGGACATCATAATTGTGAACTTTGGTTACGTTGCCCAACTTGTGGAAAATTTGCTAGCATATGCGCTCTAATAATGACATCTATAATTGAAGCTGCAAGGGGTCAAATGTAATGAGTACATAACGAGTTTCATACATGTTTTGAAGAGACAAATGACAGTATCTGACTCTTGTGTCCGTTAACATGCAGCCAAGTTGGCCAGCTCAAGATTTTTGTTTGAATCTGCGCTCAAGGTCAAAAATGAAAGCTCAGCCACAGTATAATGGAGCTTAAGTAACATTATATGTGCTCAAACCTCAGAGGATTAGGTTTGACTTGATGAATCATCAAATACTTTCTTCAAATCTTGTTCCTTCAACGGAGGCAACATTAGAGTTTTGGAGAATTGAATCGAAGCTGTTGGAGTTGATATGGGCTTGTGTGCGATCAGCCCCAAGCCCCCTCGGACTGGGAAATCCAGGGTTTCCTAAAGGCCCGTGGAAACTTTCTCAGGAAATGACAGAATTAGCAAGGAAGGACTTGTCGTCAATCCATAATTAACTTATTACAGTGCTGCCTTCACAATGTTTTTTTTTTTGAAACCCATCATCATGTTTGAGTCCAGCCTACTGAGAAATTCATAGAATGCCTGTGTGCCCTATATAGATTGTGTCCCCTATTCCTCTAGATACACATCCCATTTACCCAAGTCAAGAGAGAGAGAGCTTAGGCCCATTTAGCAACAGTCAGGGTTTGTGGACCCCCAAGCGCGTGCAGCCATGCTGCTGGGGTTCAACCAGTTAAAATCAGACAGAGCAAGCTTCCCACAGCTTTTGCAGCCAGGCAAACCTTACCCATCAGAACCTTGGTGTGCAAAGTTAACTTTGAGCCAAACATAAAGAATTCCAGTCCCCAGTGACTGGTCTATCCTCCAGGTCCCAGTAATGACATAGAAACATAGAAAAATAGAAAATAGGTGCAGGCGTAGGCCATTTGGCCCTTCGAGCCTGCACCGCCATTCAATGAGTTCATGGCTGAACATGCAACCTCAGTACCCCATTCCTGCTTTCTTGCCATACCCCTTGATCCCCCTAGTAGTAAGGACTACATCTAACTCCTTTTTGAATATATTTAGTGAATTGGCCTCAACAACTTTCTGTGGTAGAGAATTCCACAGGTTCACCACTCTCTGGGTGAAGAAGTTTCTCCTCATCTCAGTCCTAACTGGCTTACCCCTTATCCTTAGACTGTGACCCCTGGTTCTGGACTTCCCCAACATTGGGAACATTCTTCCTGCATCTCACCTCTCTAAACCCGTCAGAATTTTAAACGTTTCTATGAGATCCCCTCTCATTCTTCTGAACTCCAGTGAATACAAGTCCAGTTGATCCAGTCTTTCTTGATATGTCAGTCCCGCCATCCCAGGAATCAATCTGGTGAACCTTTGCTGCACTCCCTCAATAGCAAGAATGTCCTTCCTCAAGTTAGGAGACCAAAACTGTACACAATACTCCAGGTGTGGCCTCACCAAGGCCCTGTACAACTGTAGCAAACCTCCCTGCCCCTGTACTCAAATCCCCTCGCTATGAAGGCCAACATGCCATTTGCTTTCTTAACCGCCTGCTGTACTTGCATGCCAACCTTCAATGACTGATGTACCATGACACCCAGGTCTCGTTGCACCTCCCCTTTTCCTAATCTGTCACCATTCAGATAATAGTCTGTCTCTCTGTTTTTACCACCAAAATGGATAACCTCACATTTATCCACATTATACTTCATCTGCCATGCATTTGACTGATCAATCATCAACATCCCTCTGGTTCAGGTATCCAATTATAAAGTCGGCTGTAAAGCACTCACTTTGTTTCAGTCTTTCATCTGGAGCTGATACAATGACGGTTATACCATCCAGAACCACGCTAATTGACCATTAGGAAACAATTGAAAAAGTAGGAGTTTGAAGCCTCATTGGGTGGATAGCAAATATGAAGGATCCCTTATTTAAAAGCTGTTGGCCCAGACAGAGCAGCATCGGAGTGGTTGCTTCGTTGTGGTGCTAGTGCGTGTTTCAAAGGTTTTGATAAGTGACAAAAAGATTACAATCACCTACGCACTGGTCCATTGGAAAAATTCAGAATTGAAGGAATTGATGCCACAGAATCGTGCATTATGTTCAAAGGATTTGTCCACCTGAATCATCTTGAACACTGTCAATAGCACAGTCCACCATGAAATGTGTGAGTGTTTTGCCACCATCCTTGTGACCACATTCTGGACAGATAATATAGCTCACGGGTGCATGCGGTGGTTCCACCTGCAATTGCTTGGCCAATCATGGTAAATACCAAATCGTTGTTCTATTGATGCATACTCTCATATTTGGGTTCCTGGAAACTCTTCTGACAGCTGTGGTCCTAGGTCTGAATTTCCTCATCATTGATATAATGGGTATCTCATTTCGCGTGATGTTTTTGAACTCGGGCCAACAAGAGTGACCAGCTGCCCATTTGACAGAGCGTGACACCAAGGAGCCTTTACGAAACTGAGGTCAATGGGAGTTGAAGGAAAAATTGTTTGGTGGCTGGAGTCATATCTGGCACAAAGGAAAATGGATGTGGCTATTGGAGACCAATCATCGTAACCCCAGGATACCATTGCAGGAGCTCCTTAGGGAAGTGTTCTTGACCCAACCATCTTCAGCTGCTTCATTAATGATTTTCCGTCCATCATAAGTGGGGCTGCTGATGATGATTGAACAATGTTCAGCTCCATTCACAACTCTTCTGATAAAGAAATGGCCTATCCCAGTCTATAAGTAGGGTCTATACAACATCCAGGCTTAGGATGACAGGTGGCAGTTAACATTCGTGCCATATAAGTGTCATGTAATGACCATCTCCAACAAGAAAAGACCCAACTGTATCCCCCTGAACTTTGTGGCATCACCATCACGGAGGCTTCTACCATTAACATCCTGGAAGGTTAGCACTGACCTGAAACTTAACTGGAGCAACCATATCAACACAACAGCAGGGCAGAGGCTGGGTACTCTGCGACGTGTGATTCATCACCTGACCCCTCAACATCTCTTCATTATTCACAAGGCTAAAGTGGGGAATGCGATGGAATACTCACCACTCGCCTGGATGTGGATCCAGGATTCCTCATTATGTTGGAGCTGTAGTAATATAAGAGACTCCCTGCTCCATCTCATGTGACAATGCCCCTAATTATAATTAGTTGTGAAGGCAATGTTGAACATAATGAAGAGAATAACGTGTTCTGGACACCGCACTTCAGGAAAAATATATTGGCCTTGGAAGGGGTGCAGCGCAGATTCACCTGAACGATGCAGGGGCTTAAAGGGTTAAATTATAAGGACAGGTTGTATACATTTGGCTTGTATTCCCATGTTTTTAGAAGGTTGAGGGAATGATCTAATTGATCTAAAATGATTAAGGGATTCAATAGGGTAGATACAGAAAA
Source organism: Pristiophorus japonicus (assembly GCF_044704955.1). Taxonomy (NCBI): domain Eukaryota; kingdom Metazoa; phylum Chordata; class Chondrichthyes; family Pristiophoridae; genus Pristiophorus; species Pristiophorus japonicus. The sequence goes on along the minus strand of NC_091988.1, from coordinate 89,127,745 downwards.
TGAGTTTCTTTGGTGGAGAAATCCACAGCAAGTTGGCACAATCATAAAATTAGAGCTACACTATTCAGGAGTAAAACCACAAAGCACTTTATCACACAAAGGGTAGTGGAAATCGGGAACTCTTTCCCCGCCCACCCCCCCCCCCCCCCGCCCACAGAAGGCTGCGGAAGCTGGGGGTTAACTGAAATTTTCAAGACTGAGAGTAACAGATTTTGATTAGGTAAGGGCCCTGAGGAACATGGATCAAAGGCGGGCAAACTAAGTTGAGGTACAGAATTAGCCATGATCCAGTTGAACTGCAGAACAGGCTTGAGGAGTTGAATGGCCTACTCTTGTTTCTCTGCTCCCACGCCAAGGATGCAAGATTTTCCCACACCTGGACTGCATTGGAAGGAAGTTTCTCTCTTCACAAGCGGTCAACAGATACAGGTAAAAGTACCATGCAAAAATGGAATGAAAGGAAAGCTGGGTCTGCAAGCAAGTGACTGAACAGCTCAGCAGCCAATTCATGAAATGGATGTTGCCATGCATTAGGTGGATATGAGAAGGGCTGTCTTTTGTTTGATACTTGACATCAATTTTCCCTTGGGGACAGCGGTGTGCAGCATGCCTGGAATGAGCATAAGACATAAAAGATGAGGTCTGAAGTGACCGACACAGCCACTGCACAACATCTGTGGTTGAGTTTGGCAACAGACCAGATTACAGCTGTGTCACTGCTTCCTTGGCAAATCGAACCTTGCGTGTATACCCACATGTATATTGCACAAGAACATAAGAAATAGGAGCAGGAGAAAGCCATTACGGCCTCTCGAGGATGCACCGCCATTCAATAAGATCATGGCTGATCCGATCATGGACTCCGCTCCACTTCCCCGCCCGCTCCCCATTACCCCTTATTCACTTATCGTTTAAGAAGCTGTCTATTTCTGTCTTAAATTTATTCAAAGTCCCAGCTTCCACAGCTCTCTGAGGCAGCGAATTTCACAGATTTACAACCCTCTGAGAGAAGAAATTTCTCCTCATCTCAGTTTTAAATGGGAAGCCCCTTATTCCAAGATCTTGCCCTCTAGTTCTAGTCTCCCCCAGCAGTGGAAACATCCTCTCTGCATGCTGGCCTTCATAGCGAGAGGATTTGAGTATAGGAGCAGGGAGGTCTGCAGTTGTACAGGGCCTTGGTGAGACCACACCTTGACTATTGTGTGCAGTTTTGGTCTCCTAATCTGAGGAAGGACTTGCTATTGAGGGAGTGCAGCGAAGGTTCACGAGACAAATTCCCAGGATGGCAGGACTGACTTATGAAGAAAGACTGGATCGGCTAGGCTTGCACTCACTGGAAATTAGAACAATGAGAAGGGATCTCATAGAAACATATGCAGTTATGACGGGACTGGACATATTAGATGCAGGAAGAATGTTCCCGATGTTGGGGAAGCCCAGAACCAGGGTCACAGTCGAAGGATAAGGGGTAAGCCTTGTAAGACTGAGATGAGGAGAAACTTTTTCACCCAGAGAGTGATGAACCTGTGGAATTCTCTACCACAGAAATTTGTTGAGTCCAATTCGTTGGATATATTCAAGAGGGTGTTGGATGTGGCCCTTATGGCTAAGGGGATCAGGGAGTATGGAGAGAAGGTGGGAGTGGGGTACTGAAATTGCATGATCAGCCATAATCATATTGAATGGTGGTGCAGGCTCGAAGGGCCGAATGGCCTACTCCTGTACCTATTTTCTATGTTCTATGTTTTCTATCCACCTTGTCAAGCCCCCTCATAATCTTATACGTTTCGATAAGATCACCTCTCATTCTTCTGAATTCCAATGAGTAGAGGCCCAACCTACTCAACCTTTCCTCATAAGTCAATCCCCTCATCTCCGGAATCAACCTAGTGAACCTTCTCTGAACTGCCTCCAAAGCAAGTATATCCTTCCTCAAATATGCAAACCAAAACTGTGCACAGTATTCCAGGTGTGGCCTCACCAATACCTTATATAGCTGTAGCAAGACTTCCCTGCTTTTATACTCAATCCCCTTTGCAATAAAGGCCAAGATACCATTGGCCTTCCTGATCACCTGCTGTACCTGCATACTATCCTTTTGTGTTTCACACACAAGTATCCCCAGGTCCCGCTGTACTACAGCATTTTGCAATCTTTCTCCATTTAAATGATAACTTGCTCTTTGATTTTTTTTCTGCCAAAGTGCATGACCTCACACTTTCCGACATTATACTTCATCTGCCAAATTTTTGCCCACTCACTTAGCCTGTCTATGTCCTTTTGCAGATTTTTTGTGTCCTCCTCACACATTGTTTTTCCTCCCATCTTTGTATCATCAGCAAACTTGGCTATGTTACACTCAGTCCCTTCTTCCAAGTCGTGAATATAGATTGTAAATAGTTGGGGTCCCAGCACTGATCCCTGCGGCACCCCACTAGTTACTGATTGCCAGCCCGAGAATGAACCATTTACCCCTTCTCTGTTTTCTGTTCATTCGCCAATCCTCTCTCCATGCTAATATATTACTCCCAACCCTGTGAACTTTTATCTTGTGCAGTAACCTTTAATGTGGCACCTTGTCAAATGCCTTCTGGAAGTCCAAATACACCACATCCATTGGTTCCCCTTTATCCACCTTGTTCATTACATCCTCATGTATTCTCTTGTTTTCCCCTTACCCCATCCCTCTCCATCCCATTCTTACTCCCTCCCCCCTCTCTCTCTCTTCCCCTCCCTCTGCCCCCTCCCTCTCTCCTCTTTCTCTCTGCCCCCTCCCTCTCTCCTCTTTCTCTCTGCCCCCTCCCTCTCTCCTCTTTCTCTCTGCCCCTCTCATTTTCTTCTCGCTCTCCGCCCCTCTCACTCTCTCCGCCCCCCTCACTCTCTCCACCTTCCTTCCAGGGTAAATATGCCTTTGTTTGTTTCTGGATGGGACGGTGACGTGGGTTGGTGCAACCATCCCTCCTTTGCTTCTTCTGCTCCTCGCCGCCTTCCGCAAAGTGAATGTCTGGGGGTTCCCAGGGGGAATTCCACTGTGCACATAAGAGAGAGAGCGGCAACACCGCAACAATTAATGCAAAAGATCCTCACCACCCAAGTGGGAAACAGGAACAAAAACAAAACCAGGGAAAAGGTTAAAAATACCCTCAAACCGTTGCATATCTTCTTAAAGGGCTCTTTAACTTCAATTCAGCTATCAGCACAGCCCCCAGCTATCTTGGATCTTGGGTGGATGAATCTCCACTGTTGTGCCATAAATACTGGAGAGTTGCATGCAGGGTGAAATGGTCATTGCAGCCTCAATTGCTGTGATGTCATCGGTGAACTGGCGGTTATCTCCGACACCTTTGGAGGAAAATCTAATTGGGTGTAACAGATCTCCGCTTCAGTTTCTGTTTATCAGCCATAACCAGCAGGACAATCTACACTTGTGACCCAAGCTGGGTATGATGTGCAAATATATTGTAAAGCAGTGAGTGGAGAAATAACACTGGTTTCTTAGAGACCCTAGAAGAGAATCCAACATTGGCTGGAATTTGCGCCTCTATTTTTAGGAGGCCATATTATAAAGGAGGAAGGTGGGAACATTTTAAGGAAATTACTGATGGAAGCCCAAATACCATGCTGTAAACTCTAATGGAACACCAATGGTGTGCAAATTATTATGCTTTAAAAGAACTAGATCTAGTTTCTTCGTTATCTTTTTAACAAAAGTTGGGTCAAGGAACCAAGGAAACCTAAATATTAAAAATATGGCCAAAAATGGAGTCAAGATAATGGAGATGTAAGGTGTCTGATCCTGCTTAACTTCTGTTGTCACTTTCTTTCAAATCTATATGTTCGAGTAGCCCAATTGATTGCACCTTGGATCTGTGTAACTATCTGACTGACATGAAGTCACTATGTGAACATAATATTGTTAAAATTGTTAATTTTGGGTCTTCTGAAACTGGTTGTTTCCTCTATTCACCAATGATGATGAAAAGGTTGCTGTATAAGGCGGGAAACCCACTTTAAACACGTACAGGCCTGAATCTCTGCAGACAAAACCCTCAATCGAGCACTTGATTCTTAAAGCACCCTGATGTCTCTTTCTCATTCTGTTGTATTGGTTTAGAAGATGCTGCATCAATGGCAGAAGAGTTCCTGACTGCTGATGTCTGTCGACTGGGAAACGGAGAGAACTGTTCAACACTTTACTCGGTGGAAAGTAACGGTAAGGTGACCTTGGTTTCAAACCAATATATTCAGTAAAGCAGGATGAGGCAACAAGCTTTGGCAAAGCGTTGGATAGCAAGTGCTGTGCCGATGTGCCTGTTCATTACAAGTTCAATTACTTATATTATATTATAAATCAAAGCTGTCGTACCAATTGTTCCCTGTCAGAGTTGCTGTCTGAGAATGAAGAGGACTCTGAGCATACCTGTGAAACCCTGTTGATGTGCATCATCACTGTACTCAGCCATGGACTGCGGAGTGGAGGAGGAGTGGGAGATGTGCTCAGGAAACCTTCCAAAGAGGTACGTATGGAGCTGCTGCTTTATATCTTTAAAACAATCACTATTGGATACGCATACTATCCAGCCACCATTTACAGTTTGGATTTCTTGCTATGTAAGCATTTGGATACCAATGGCTAGCTAAAATGTAATGTCTGGCCAGTGGGCTGAATGTGTGACATTCTCGCTTTAATATGGTCCACATGCTTTAGTTGCCGATACAGGTCAAATACAGTGCAATCAAATTTTACCAGTATCGAAACCTCCATTTGTGCGGTTTGTACAGCATCTCCCCTCCGCCAGCGAAACAACCTGACAATGACTCGATATGATATAACACAATTATACTGCATCCAATTGAGCTTGTGTTATATTAACCTTTCAGATATTCAGATCTCTGTATTTAAATGTTGTGCAATATTTTTTCTGAGTTTTTGAAACAGATTAAGCTGTTTTGTGCATATTACAATAATTAAGTTTAAATCCCCAGTTAAATTATTTCCATGTATCTATACAGTAATTATAAATAACATCTGCTTTCCCCTGTGCTGTATGGAAGGATTTCAGATGTGTTTGAAGGATTTATATTTAAAGCACATGTATTAAGTGGGCATGACTTGGCTTGTGTTGAAACCAACTTGGAGAAAACTAGCCTAATGCTCCAACCCCATGGATGTGAGTTTTTACATTAAATGAAAGTCCCATTTTAGCGAACAGACTGCCTTTTGAAGCACTTATTGTCCATTATAAATGTCTGCGCTCACTGGGTGACTGGTCACTTTTCACAGGAACCCCTATTTGCTGCTCGGGTAATCTATGACCTTCTCTTCTTCTTCATGGTCATCATCATTGTCCTCAACTTGATCTTTGGTGTCATCATTGACACTTTTGCTGACTTGAGGAGCGAAAAACAGAAGAAGGAAGAAGTTCTGAAAACGACCTGCTTCATATGTGGTTAGTATTCATGCCTGCTGGAAGTGGATGGGAGAGATGTCTCAGATCAATGAAAAAAACAGATAGAGGTCATTAAACCATCGCTTGAGAAAATGTGGTACCCTAAGAAATGTTAAGATTCCAGTAAAATTATTTAAAAATTCATTTAAAAAAATTTCTGTTTACTGAAAAAAAAATCCTGTCACCTTGGATGATCTATCAAACCATCGCCAAGTGAAGAGAGCTGCAAATGGTCAGAACCTGACTATTACATAAAGACATGCAATTTGAATGTGTTAGCTGTTACCGACCACTTAGCCTGCCTTGCCAGTGTGGTGTTCCTTCACATTCTCATTTAATAATTGAGTTCAGATAAAAAGACGCAATTGCTGGAAATTGGCAACAAAAAGTGAGTCGCCAAATGCTTGTATGCTATTTGATACGGAAGGCCGGTGAATAATATATTCAAACAAGAAAAACTATGTTGTGTGATCCAGGTATTGTTGAAACAGATGATGGTGTAAATTCCATTAGTGTAAGAACAGATGTCACAACATCAAACCGTACGAACAACAGTATAGAGCAGATGAGCGTTGTGTTAAATGAGGCATTTACTGTTTCAGATTATGTGATCTTGCATTCCAAATGATTTGAAATGCCTAGTGTAGTTATGCATTACCTTGGTTGTAAAATCTCCAACACATGTAAATGACTAGACATCGAATAATGGTTCTGCCCCCCAGTCAGAAACTTACTGCCTGAATGGTGATGAGCTGCATCTGTTTGCACTTCAGTTCTACACATGTAATTAGTCTCAGATTTGCTAATTGGTTAATTTATTGTTTCTAGGCTTAGAAAGGGATAAGTTTGATAACAAGACAGTAACATTTGAAGAACATATCAAAGAGGAGCACAACATGTGGCATTATCTATGCTTTATTGTCTTGGTGAAAGTCAAGGACTCCACCGAATACACTGGGCCTGAGAGCTATGTAGCAGAGATGATCAAGGTCAGTAACAGCTCTACTACGCACAGTTAATTTTCATTTTGAGTGGTATGAATAAATAAATAATACAATAAGATGTGTAGCTGCCACTGTGTTAAGTGCCTTGCTGAAGATGAATTCATCCAAAAGGAATAAGATGGATATTGGTTTAAAAAAAAAAAGAAGGTACTTGACTGATTTTGATTGAAAGATTTGTTTGTGTAGTCACTGTCTGCTACGACCTTTTCCAGTGACTGGTGCTGTGGCCTCTGCTGTGGAATCCCAGCAAATTGGCTGAAACCGTCAAGAATGTTTCAGGTGCTGGGCCCTGTTTTGAGGTTTCGGCCTGTTTTGAGGCGAGGGCCCTGTTTTGAGGTGCCAGCCACGTTTGAGGGTGAAGTAAATTTCTGCAGCCTAAAACAACTAGATGATGCTTTTTTCATTATGTTTAAAAAACACTTTTATTTTTCATTCCATTTTATAGGAATCATGTTTAAAAATTTATAGAAAATGTGTTTGACAGATTTTGTGTGAAAGGCAAGATGTATGTAATGAAAGCTGATTCAAAGATTACTCTGTACCAAGACATTTCAACTAAGGCTTACAGATAATGTAGTTGCGTTAAACTTTAGAAGCCCAAGAAGTGTGAATTGGGGTGTGTATACAGGTGTTCGGTATCTTCCTGCTGGAATCCCCCTCTCTGCCTTGGCTTCTCACGTGTGATCAGAAGTGCTGTTGTAGACAGTCTGCTTCCCCTTATTCTTGTAGATTTCTTTCAATGCTTTAGCTTTCCTTCATTCTTTCAGGAAATGAGTCTGATGAGAGCTGGGGTGGCTGAGAATGAAACTAGTGTGACAAGGTAGTGAAGGTTCCTGGAGGGGGACAGAGGAGGCAGTGTCAGCTTACCAATTAGCCTCAATTTTGGAGACCAAAGCCTATGAATCCTCTCAATATAACTCCAAGGTTACTGTGCATGGACGTATTAAGAGAGGGCAGAGGATGCTGCTTTTGGTAGAGAAGAAACAGCTGGGACTTTCCTTGCATTCCAGGTTGATCCTTTGACCATGGTAATAAAAAAGAAAGCACAGTTTAATGTGGTCAGAGTCATGATGTCATGGCAGGCGCAGAGCTGGGAGCGAGGTAATTTTGAGCAGGCATTGGTGAGGGAGCTAGGTTTTTGTTCCAGGGATGAGAGGTGAGGATCAAGGACATGGGATCGTAAAGGAGATAAGAAAATGGTTGCTACGACCTTGTGTGTGATTTTGACCTTGAAGGTTTTGTGCGATGGTTCGATCAAGCAGGTAGTGGTGCAGTTTGAAAAACAGCAGTAATTTTATTTTTCCAATTTCAGAAAGAAAGCTATGGTGTATACTTCGACTTCCTTCGATTTCCCTTCCCCTGCCGCCTGCTTTTTTGAACGAAGCCAAACCTCTTGTAACCTAGGTCCCATTATAATCACAAAGTATAAGAGAGGGGCTGTCAGTGGCCACGTCTTTCCTCTTGTTGGTGAAACTGGCTCGCAGTTTATATGGGTAGTTTCACCAACAGTGCTGAACTCAAGACAGATATCTCATTGAGGTTTGGCTGGTGTTATTTGTACGCTGTGCTGTATAAATAAAAGTTGTTCTTATACTAACAATCACTTTTTTCTTTGAATCTTATAATGTAGCTCGTTCGTCCAAAGCCATTGTGTTTAAAATCATTGTTTGTCCACTATTGATATTTATGTTGTGCATTCAGATACTCTTTCAAACATGGTGCTGCTTAATGCCCAATACAACTGTATTAATTCACTGTTACCTGTGCAACAAGAGCTTTGTTCTCCATTGTTCCATGATGGTCCTCGGGGTATAGAAAATGTGCCTGAAAAATCGGACTCAGCTTTGTGTAACCTGACTGACAGCTAATTTTCTAGCATTGAATGCAGACTCATTTCAAAGGAAGTGTCTTAACTGTACACCCCTTACTTTTCGATTTCAATCTTTTGGCTGCTCTTATGATTTTGAAATACTTTAAAGTATTACTGATGTATTTTTCTCTCATTATTTGGAGACCTGCTATTGTAATCCAGGCGGTGCATTTGAATGTACTTGGATCACCTCCGTGCCACTTCCCTGTTTTTATACAGTGGTGGTTCAGCACTTGCACGGAACTCCTACCTCATTTTTTTTATTTTAAAAAAAGTGGAAAGTTAATTAAATGGATGATGTCATTTCATGTTCAAGTTTTGCAACAGATTATGTTCTTGGAATAGGGAAGAATAATGGGCTCAGGCGGCCTACTTAGACCTACCATTCTAGATACTGTGACGAGTTCAAGCTGGGGTGTTAGTATTTTCAATATGACTTTCAAACTTAAAAACATGTCTATTCAGAGTGATGGTCAGTGACACAGTCACAGTATTGTGTGCATCTTTGTGTGTAACTGGAATAACGTTTTAACACAATGACCTAGCAAACGGCTCAACTGTAGATTGTACAAGGAACGACTTGGTACTTTGGCAAACTCCCCCTTTTTTTGTGTGATTCCCTTCACGGCTAAGCGCTGTCTTCTGATACACTGCCCTTCCCCAGGTGCAATGAAGCAAGGCTCACATTTGTAGGAAAGTCACTTTTCTATACCGCTTAGATAAAGGTTGGATGATCCAGGGGGCGGCGGTGGAGTTGCTGTTGAGACTTGCTTCACAAGTTTTCAAATAGTTGTGTTTTGTGAATTTCTCCGTAAAAATTCAATATTTCAGAAATGACAGAAAGCTCTTCAGTGGGCCGAGGATGATTTTTTTTACAACCCCTTTTTAAAACAAATTTTGAAGAAATGAAATTGTCTGCCAGTTCAGTTTGCCCCAAGGAGCAAATATCCAATTTTCTCTCATAATTACCTCAAAGTTCATGCCTTAGTGCAATTGGACTAAATTCCTCAGCACGACTCTAATTGCGATTGTGAATAGGGTAACCATTCGGGGATGGGAGAGAGAGAGGAGGAAGATAAAGGATTTTGATGAGTAAATAAGGAGAAACTGTTTTCCACTGCCAGGAGGGTCGTTATCCACAGATTTAAGATAATTGTCAAATGAATCAGTGGGGAGATGAAGAGAATTTTTCTTACAGAGCGAGTTGCTGTGATCTGGAACGCACGGCCTGAAAGGGTGGTGGAAGCAGATTCAATAGTAACTTTCAAAAGGGAATTGGGAAATAATTGAAGAGGAAATACTTACAGGGCTATGGGGACAGAGCAGGGGAGTGTAACTAATTGGATAGCTCTCTTTCAGAGAGCCGGTGCGGGCACGAGGAGCCAAGTGGCTGCCTCCTGTGCTGCAAGATTTAACGAATAGTGAACGATGATCTGAATTCTGAGTCTTGTCTATCCAAAACATCATGGTTGCTTTTCATTGAAGTTCGTCCGGTTATTTAAAGCGCTGCGTTTAATGAGGAGCAGCCTAATTTGTCTAATAATACAGCAGTGTCAGCTGTGGCTCAGTGAGTAGCACTCTCGCCTCTGAGTCAGAAGGTTGTGGGTTCAAGTCCCACTCCAGGGACCTGGGAACATAAAAATTCTAGGCTGACACCCCAGTGCAGTGCTGAGGGAACACTACTGCACTGTCAGAGGTGCCGTCTCATATCTCAAGTGGAAGTCAAAGATTCCCATGGCACTATTTCGAAGAAGAGCAGAAGAATTATCCCCGGTGACCTGGCCAATATTTATCCCTCAATCAACATAACATAAAAACAGATTATCTAGTCATGATCACATTGCTGTTTGTGAGAGTTTGCTTGTGTGCAAATTGGTTGCTGCGTTTCCCACATTACAGCAGTGACGACACTCCAAAAGTACTTAATTGGCTGTAAAGCACTTTGAGACGTCAGGTGGTCGTGAAAGGCGCTATATAAATCCAAGTCTGTCTTTCTATATATTGTGACATCACTCAGGGGATTTCCACCAAATAGATTTCAGAAGTGGCTTAATACCAATAGTGACACTTTGAAAGTAACTGGTTAGTAATTGCAGCCAACAATGTGTGGGTGTACAGACCAGTTGCTACAGAACCATGATCTTGATCTACAAGGGCTGTATAAATGTAAACAGTATGATATGATTTCAAAACTTTCCTGGCTACGATGAGGGTTCACTGATACTGTGGAAACGCACCTGTGTATGAAATGTGCTCTTGTTCCATTTGAGATCTATACCTTCCGGTTAATAGGCTCAGGCTTTAACAAAAGCCCATTTGTTTGTGGTGGGTAACACTTTTAATCAAACAATGCATTCATCTCCACAAACAAAACCAGTGGCGTGCTGGGACATGGGCATATGCTTGGAGGTGTTTCCTGAAGTAATATTACCATTGCAGTAACCTAAACACTTTAATAAGTTAGGGTGTAGTTGCACCTCCACTTCCCCATTGATGCTAAGCAGTTTCACCGAAACGCAATGGACAGCACAACTCAGACCAGGCTGATGATCGAATCGCCAAGTGCAGTGAAGAAATGGGGTCAGAGAGGTAGTTTCACACCAGCTGCAGTATAACTTCAGCCTCGTGCATATCTACATTTCAAATGTGAATCTCCTGGGAGCTTTAGAAACTCAATCTATTAAATTAAAAGTAGCCACTCTGGGGAATGGAGGGTCCAAGTGAGCATGTGCAACAGAAACCGTAGCTAGGTGCCTGTGGCAGTATAACTTTGACGAAGGTTGTAACCTGCAGGTACTAGTCTGTAGTATAACTACAATCTTTCGGGAAAAGGCTCTTCTTATACTTTTTATTCTCTGGAAACCCTCCCTTAATACTCTAGTAATTAAGCTCATTTAAAGGAGGATGTGCTTAAAAACCTAGTTCCAAGCCTTTTCTGGAGAGCAATATTATGATTTGACATTGATCATTTGTACCTTTTCGTTCTAACCACAATAAGCTGTAGCCTGAATTTTGGACCCTTTCATTAGAAGTTTATTCAGATGTTGGACCAAACTGTTAGGGTCGTATGTTTGACAATAGCTGTACAGGAAAATCTTATTAGAAGATGAAGATCAGACATTGTGAGGAATTAATCCTCTGTCTCCAATACCTTTTTTCCTTGTTGGTGACATGCATTTTGCAGAAATGGGATCAAAAGTTAGGCATGGAATGAAAAGTGGAAGATTTAGTCTGTGGAAGGAGATTGGCACACACTGAAAGGTGTACAGCCCAAGATTCTGTCCTGTGTGAGGGTTAATGTCATCAATATTAAAAGATGAAATTGATATTTCAGGTATCGGGACAGGAGCCGACCCTCAACTCTCATCCACTGGGGCAAGAGGCAGAGGATTTGCTTGACTTTATGCTGTGGTCTCCCAAACCAGCGGTAGCACTTAATGTGCCTATTTGAATATTAGTAAGGGGAGGGGGGAATGGATCACTACAAGTACAGAAGATATGGGGGACCGAGATCAAAATGCCGATAAAGAGGAGATCTAGAAACATGTCTGATGAAAGGTACATTAAACAGAGTTAAGGGGCATCTCTCGAGAGCGGTTGGAAGTGGGTATTAGTGTCCCTCGGGATTCAGTTCTGTGGTCACCTCCGTTCATTGTGTACATCAATGATTTGGATAAAAACCTAGAGGGACTGGTGTTGAAATTTGCAGATGTAGTTAATTCTTTAGAAGACCAAAGGGAGCTGCAGTGGAATACTAATTATATAGGGGAATGAGCTTTAAAAAAAAAGGCAGATGGAATTCAATTACTAAGAGTAAGCTGATGCATTTTGGTTAAAAACAAACAACAGTAATTATACACTGAATAGAAGTAGGTTCGGTGCGGTGTAAGATCAGAGGGAATTGGGGGTACAGGTTCTGATATGTCCTTACTATACAGTATAAATGCACACGAGGCCCATACTTGGGAGAAGGTCACTCTGTGACCAGTTACCTTTATTACCAAGACCTCAAGTGATGAAGGTGGGTGGAGCTTCCCCTTTTATACCTGAAAGTCCAGGTTAAGACTGTCTCTCACAAGTTCACCCCCTTGTGGTCAATGTTCTCAAGGTGTACAACTTAGGTCAGCTTATACATGGATTACAATGATAGTTGAACACATGACATCACCTTCCCCTTCCCCCCCCCCCCCCCCCCCCCAAAGTCTTATTGGGATCACAGGTTAAGTCTCTCTGGTGGTTTAAGCTCCCTTGTAGAGCGCCTGAGTTGGGGCTCCGGTTGTTGGGCGCTGGCCTGAGTGTCTGCTGTTTGCTGTGCCTCAGGCCTGTCCAGACTGCCCACAGTGGCTGAGCTCTCCTCCACTTGGTTCCGGTGTTCGGTCACCTGTGGTGGAGTAAACTCTACGTCGTGTTCTTCCTCTGCTTCTTCAATGGGGTTGCTGAACCTCCTTTTAGTTTGATCCACATGTTTGTGGCAGATTTGTCCATTGGTAAGTTTAACTACCAGAATCCTATTCCCCTCTTTGGCAATCACAGTGCCTGCAAGCCATTTGGGCCCTGCAGCGTACTTAAGGACAAAAGCAGGGTCATTGACATCAATACATTGCGCCCTCGCATTCCTGTCATGGTAATCACATTGTGACTGACGTCTGCTCTCAACAATTTATTTCATAGTAGAGTGTATAAGGGATAACCTGGTTTTGAGCGTCCTTTTCATTAGCAGCTCTGCGGGTGGAACCCCTGTGAGCGAGTGTGGTCGGGATCTATTGGCCAACAGGAGGCGTGATAAGCGGCTTTGTAGGGAACCCCCTTGGATTTTGAGCACCCCCGGTTTGATTATCTGAACTGCTCGTTCCGCCTGGCCGTTTGAGGCCGGCTTGAACGGTGCCGTTCTGACATGGTTGATTCCATTGCCTGCCATGAAGTCCTGGAATTCAGTGCTTGTGAAGCACGGGCCATTGTCGCTGACCAAGACATCCGGTAGACCATGGGCAGCGAACATTGCCCATAGACGTTCTACCGTGGCAGAGGATGTGCTTGAATTTAAAATGGCACACACAATCCATTTGGAGTAGGCATCTACTACAACCAAAAACATTTTTCCCATGAAAAGATCTGCGTAGTCCACATGGATGCGTGACCATGGCTTGGCTGACCAGGACCAGGGGCTAAGGGGGGCTTCCCTGGGTGCGTTGCCCAGCTGAGCACACATGTTGCACCTGCGAACATCAAGTTCCAGGTCTGCATCTATCCCTGGCCACAAAATGTGTGACCTGGCAATTGCCTTCACCTTGACGATGCCCAGGTGCTCATTGTGAAGTTCTCTGATAAACACCTCTCTGCCCATCTGGGACATGACTACTCGATTTCCCCACAGTAGGCAATCGGCTTAAATCGAGAGTTCATCCTTGCGCCTATGAAACGATTTAAATTCCTCAGGGCATGCCCCGTACATGGCTGCCCAGTCCCCATTCAGGACACATTTCTTAACTAAAGACAGTAGCGGGTCTTTATTTGTCCAGACTTTAATCTGACGGGCTGTCACAGGTGAGCCTTCGCTTTCGAAAGCTTCAACAGCCATGACCATTTCAGCATCATGCTCAGTTGCCCTCTCAGTGGTAGCTAGTGGGAGCCTGCTGAGTGAATCGGCGCAGTTTTCAGTGCCCGGTCTGTGCCGAATTGTGTAGTCATAGGTGGCTAACGTGAGTGCCCACCTCTGGATGCGGGCCGATGCATTCACATTTATGGCCTTGTTGTCGGCCAAAAGGGATGTTAGGGGTTTGTGATCTGTCTCCTGCCAATTTCCTGCCAAACAGATACTGGTGCATTTTATTTTACTGCATATACACATGTTAGCGCTTCCTTTTCTACCATCCCTTAGCCCCTTTCTGCCTGGGGCAGACTTCTGGAGGCATAAGCTACCGGCTGTAACTGACCCTTGGCAATTCACATGCTGCAACACACACCCAACCCCATAGGACGACGCATCGCACGTGAAAACTAGTTTCTTACACGGATCATATAACGTTAAGTTTGTTGCAGCATAACAAATTGCGTGATCTATCAAGCCCTTTCCTGGCTGTCCCCCCAGACCCATTCGCGACTTTTGCGTAGGAGCACGTGTAGCGACTCCAACAGCGTGCTCAATTTGGGAAGAAAGTTACCAAAATAGTTCAGGAGCCCCAGGAACGAATGCAGCTCCGTCGTGTTACGGGGTCTGGGTGCTCTCTGGATCGCTTCCGTTTTGGACGCAGTAGGGCTGATCCCATCTGCTGCTACCCTCCTCCCCAGGAATTCTACCTCTGGAGCTAAAAAGACGCACTTCGCCTTTTTCAGTCGCAGACCTACCCGGTCCAGTCTGCGTAGCACCTCCTCCAGGTTGTGGAGGTGTTCTTCAGTATCGTGACCCGTGATGAGGATGTCGCCTTGAAAAACCACCGTCTTTGGAATCGACTTGAGGAGGCTTTCCATATTTTGTTGAAAGATCGCGGCGGCCGAACAAAACACGAACGGACATCTGTTGTACTCAAACAACCCGATATGTGTCATGATGGTGGTCAGCTTCTTCGACTCACTCGCCAGCTCCTCAGTCATGTTAGCTGAGGTCAGGTCCAATTTTGAAAAAAGTTTGCCACCAGATAGCGTCGCAAAGAAGTCCTCCGCTCTCGGTAGCGGGTACTGGTCTTGCAGTGACACCCGATTGATGGTGGCCTTGTAATCACCACATAATTCTGACCGACCCATCCGCCTTGAGCACCGGCACAATCGGGTTCGCCCAGTCACTGAATTCGACTGGCGAGATGATGCCTTCCATCAGCAGGTAGTCCAAATTTACATTCTATTTTTTCACGCATCACGTACGGCACCACTCTGGCCTTGTGGTGTACTGGCCTGGCGTCCGGGTTTATGTGAATCACTACCTTGGCCCCCATGAAAGTGCCGATGCCGGGTTGAAATAATGAGTCAAATTTGTCTCGGACCTGTGAGCATGATACTCGCTCCACAGAAGAAGTTGCATTGACATCGCCCCATTTCCAGTTCATGACAGCAAGTCAACTCCTCCCCAGTAGTGCGGGACCATCCCTTGGGTCAATCCAGAGTGGCAACCTGTTCTCCGAATCTTTGTGGGTCACGACTACCGTGGCACTGCCTAGCACCGGAATGATCTCCTTTGCATATGTCCGTAGCTGTGCGTCAATCAGCAATAATTTTGGCCTCCTGGCCTTGGACACCCACAACCTTTAGAACTGTTTGATACTCATCAGGAACTGGCTGGCCCCCGTGTCTAGCTCCATTAATACTGGGATGCCATTGAGGAGTACTTTTATCATTATCGGTGGCATCCTGGTGTATGAACTGTATATGTGCTCCACATGAATTCGCTGAACTACAGCTTCCAGCGATTCCCCCCAGTATTCAACTTGGCTGCAGGCATCCTGCACATACGTGCCAAGTGACCGCTGACGTTGCAGTTTCTGCAGGTATATTGCTGATACCTGCAAGCTCTGGCTGGGTGTTTGTCTCCACACCTCCAGCATGAGCTGGAGGCCACGTTGGAAACAAAAGGTCCATCACCAGTCGATCGTCTCTGACTGTCTCTAACTGTCCTTCAGCGCACCATTAACAGGTGTTGATGGCCCCATTACTGGCCGCATTGTCCATTGCGATGACATGAATCACCGTTCAGCTACAATCATCTCTGTTGAATTCCTTCTCTGGGTTCGACTACATGCAGGGGCATGTCCAATTGCCCTTGTCTGCCTAGAGAACTGTGTGCCGCGTTAACAATGTTGACTCCCTGGTTGTTTGCTGCATTTGAGCCAAAATTTTTGTCATACATCGTTCTGGACTCTTCCTCTCTGAGATAAATGTCTGGGCTATCAGAGCCGCCGCTTCCAAGGTCAAGTCTTTGGTCTCAATCAGTTTCCTGAAAACTTCAACGTGCCCGATGCCCTCGATTTAATAAAAAAAAAAGTCTCGCAGCATCTCCGCTCTACATGCATCTGGGAACTTACATAGGCTCGCCAGTCGCCGGAGATCTGCCACGAAGTCTGGAACGCTTTGCCCTTCTCGCCGTCGGTGCGTGTAAAACCGGTGTCTCGCCATGTGCATGCTACTCGCTGGTTTAAGGTGTTCCCCGATCAACTTAGTGAGCTCTTCGAACGTCTTGTCCGCCGGCTTCTCTGGCGCTAGAAGGTCCTTCATCAGGGAGTACGTCCTGGATCCACAAACCGTCAGGAGATGAGTCCTGCGTTTGTCGGCCGAATCCTGTCCCAACCATTCCTTAGTGACAAAACTTTGCTGTAGTCTCTCAATAAAGTCGTCCCAATCATCACCAACACAGTACCTCTCTTCTGTGCTGCTAGTGGCCATGCTCCCGTGGTTTAAATCCCAGTTTCTCGTCGCCAATGATATGTTCTTCCTACACAGTATAAATGCACACGAGGCCCGTACTTGAGAGAAGGTCACTCTGTGACCAGTTACCTTTATTACCAAGACCTCAAGTGATGAAGGTGGGTGGAGCTTCCCCTTTTATACCTGAAAGTCCAGGTTAAGACTGTCTCTCACAAGTTCACCCCCTTGTGGTCAATGTTCTCAAGGTGTACAACTTAGGTCAGCTTATACATGGGTTACAATGATAGTTGAATACATGACAGGTTCATTGAACATTAAATTGTAGTAAACGGTGAAGAAGATAGTAATCGACTTCAAGAAGACATAAACAGGCTGATGGAATAGGCCGTGGCAGATGAAATTAAATGCAGAGAAGTGTGAGGTGATGCATTTTGGTAGGAAGAATGAGAGACAATGACCAATAAATGGTACAATTTTAAAGCGGGTGCAAGAACAGAGAGACCTGGTGGGTGTTTGTGCACAAATCTTTGAAGGTGGCAGGACAGGTTAATAAAGCATATGGGACACTGGGCTTTATAAATAGAGGCAGAGTACAAAAGCCAGGAAGTTATGCTAAACCTATATACAACACTAGTTCAGCTGGAGTATTGTGTCCAATTCTGGGCACCACACTTCACAGGAAGAACATGAAGGCTTTGGTGAAACTGTTTCCAATGGCTGAAAGGTCGATATCAAGAGGGCACAGATATTTAAAGTGATTGGCAAAAGAACCAGAGGCGGGGAAGGAACGGGGGAGTGGGACTGACTAGATTGCTCTTGGAAAGAGCTGGCGCAGACTCGATGGGCCGAATGGCCTCCTTCTGTGCTGTACTATTCTATGATTAATGGCAGCACCTTGGGTTGATGAGGCTTTTTTTAGCTAATATAATTCTAGATTTTATCACGAGATATAGGTGGAGAAATTGGCCAGCCTTGCGCACATTTTTTCGGCGATATTTCCCCTTTTATGCCGGTAAAAGGTACTCCCCTAAATTGGCCAAAGTTAATGAATGGCGGTTTTGAAATATCGGCGAAAAGCTGATTGGCGATGTGCAACGCCAAAAAAATGCGACTGCTTAAAATTGGCAATTCAGCGAACCCGTACTCTGGGTGAAAAAAAAGGCCCAAGAAAAGCCTGCGTTGAAGGCCCAGAAAGAGCGGTAAATATGAAGACCTACAAAAAAGGTAAGTTGAATTTTGTATTTTTTAATTATTTTACAGTGATTCATTAGTTAAGTGTATAGTGAATTATGAATTTTTATTTTTTTTATTTTTGCAATTTTTTGTGTTTTCTCCTGTCCCAGGGCCTGTGTTTTTGCTGGTGATAGGCCTCGGGCTAAAGTTGGCGAGGACTGCAATTTCCACTGCGAATTCTTGTGCAACGCCGATTTTTACCGTCGGGTGCATTTTTTTTGCCAATTTTACCCCCTTAAAAAATGGCAACGTTTTTAGTGGTATTTTAGCTGAATAATAACGGGGAAAAAAACAATGTCGGCAAAAATGGAATTTCTAGCCCATAGAATATAAAAGACGAGGTAATAATGAGTCTATGGTAAAACTCAAGATCCGAGAACACTGTGTGCAATCTTAGCTCAATGCTGTCGGAAAGATATTGGGACTTTAGACAAGGTACAACACAGATTCACCAGGATGCTCCCTCGTATGAGAAAATACAAACACAATCATTGCAGTTTACGGGGTAGAAACATAGAAACATAGAAAATAGGTGCAGGAGTAGGCCATTCGGCCCTTCTAGCCTGCACCGCCATTCAATGAGTTCATGGCTGAACATTCAACTTCAGTACCCCATTCCTGCTTTCTCGCCATACCCCTTGATCCCCCTAGTAGTAAGTACCTCATCTAACTCCTTTTTGAATATATTTAGTGAATTGGCCTCAACAACTTTCTGTGGTAGAGAATTCCACAGGTTCACCACTCTCTGGGTGAAGAAGTTCCTCCGCATCTCGGTCCTAAATGGCTTACCCCTTATCCTTAGACTGTGACCTCTGGTTCTGGACTTCCCCAACATTGGGAACATTCTTCCTGCATCTAACCTGTCTAACCCCGTCAGAATTTTAAATGTTTCTATGAGGTCCCCTCTCATTCTTCTGAACTCCAGTGAATACAAGCCCAGTTGATCCAGTCTTTCTTGATAGGTCAGTCCCGCCATCCCGGGAATCAGTCTGGTGAACCTTCGCTGCACTCCCTCAATAGCAAGAATGTCCTTCCTCAGGTTAGGAGACCAAAACTGTACACAATACTCCAGGTGTGGCCTCACCAAGATCCTGTACAACTGTAGCAACACCTCCCTGCCCCTGTACTCAAATCCCCTCGCTATGAAGGCCAACATGCCATTTGCTTTCTTAACCGCCTGCTGCACCTGCATGCCAACCTTCAATGACTGATGTACCACGACACCCAGGTCTCTTTGCACCTCCCCTTTTCCTAATCTGTCACCATTCAGATAATAGTCTGTCTCTCTGTTTTTACCACCAAAGTGGATAACCTCACATTTATCCACATTATACTTCATCTGCCAAGCATTTGCCCACTCACCTAACCTATCCAAGTCGCCCTGCAGCCTCACAGCATCCTCCTCGCAGCTCACACTGCCACCCAACTTAGTGTCATCCGCAAATTTGGAGATACTACATTTAATCCCCTCATCTAAATCATTAATGTACAGTGTAAACAGCTGGGGCCCCAGCACAGAACCTTGCGATACCCCACTAGTCACTGCCTGCCATTCTGAAAAGTACCCATTTACTCCTACTCTTTGCTTCCTGTCTGACAACCAGTTCTCAATCCATGTCAGCACACTACCCCCAATCCCATGTGCTCTAACTTTGCACATCAATCTCTTGTGTGGGACCTTGTCGAACGCCTTCTGAAAGTCCAAATATACCACATCAACTGGTTCTCCCTTGTCCACTCTACTGGAAACATCCTCAAAAAATTCCAGAAGATTTGTCAAGCATGATTTCCCTTTCACAAATCCATGCTGACTTGGACCTATCATGTCACCTCTTTCCAAATGCACTGCTATGACATCCTTAATAATTGATTCCATCATTTTACCCACTACCGATGTCAGGCTGACCGGTCTATAATTCCCTGTTTTCTCTCTCCCTCCTTTTTTAAAAAGTGGGGTTACATTGGCTACCCTCCACTCTATAGGAACTGATCCAGAGTCAATGGAATGTTGGAAAATGACTGTCAATGCATCCGCTATTTCCAAGGCCACCTCCTTAAGTACTCTGGGATGCAGTCCATCAGGCCCTGGGGATTTATCGGCCTTCAATCCCATCAATTTCCCCAACACAATTTCCCGGCTAATAAAGATTTCCCTCAGTTCCTCCTCCTTACTAGACCCCCCGACCCTTTTTATAACCGGAAGGTTGTTTGTGTCCTCCTTCGTGAATACCGAACCAAAGTACTTGTTCAATTGGTCCGCCATTTCTTTGTTCCCCGTTATGACTTCCCCTGATTCTGACTGCAGGGGACCTACGTTTGTCTTTACTAACCTTTTTCTCTTTACATATCTATAGAAAGTTTTGCAATCCGTCTTAATGTTCCCTGCAAGCTTCTTCTCATACTCCATTTTCCCAGCCCTAATCAAACCCTTTGTCCTCCTCTGCTGAGTTCTACATTTCTCCCAGTCCCCAGGTTCGCTGCTATTTCTGGCCAATTTGTATGCCACTTCCTTGGCTTTAATACTATCCCTGATTTCCCTTGATAGCCACGATTGAACCACCTTCCCTTTTTTATTTTTATGCCAGACAAGAATGTACAATTGTTGTAGTTCATCCATGCGGTCTCTAAATGTCTGCCATTGCCCATCCACAGTCAACCCCTTAAGTATCTGATAGAGGTGTTATGAGAGTATGGGGTCAGGCGGATACAACCAGGCCTTTTTCAATAGGTGTAAGTGTAGATCAAGAACAAGAAGCCATAGATGCAAGATTAAATGCAAGAGATTTAGAACAGGGGCTAGGTAAAAGATCTTTAAATAGCTGTAAGGATGTGGAATTCACTTCCAGCGTAGAGGCAGAACCTGTGTCAACCTTAAAGATGAAGAAAAATGGGTTGAAGAGTGAGTAAATGTGATTCACCTGTTTGCTTGTGAGGAGGATAAATGCCAGGATGGACTAGTTGGGCCAAATGGCCTGTTTGTGTTGTAATTTCTACGCATTCAGTTTGTTCGAAGGCAGATCTGCGACTCGCCCAATTGAAAGTGCTGCCGCCGACAATTCTGACGCCCAAAGGGTTTGACATGGTTAGGAAATGTGCTACATGAACGTACTTTGTGATGCAGGCAAGAGAGGGCAAACTATCTTTATGTCAAGATAGTCAACCCTTGGGTATCTATGGAAAGTGGGTAACAAAACTTGTGGAATTCTCGACCACAGAAAATTGTTGAGGCCAGTTCGTTAGATATATTCAAAAGTGAGTTCGATGTGACCCTTACGGCTAAAGGGATCAAGGGGTATGGAGAGAAAGCAGGAATGGGGTACTGAAGTTGCATGATCAGCCATGATATTGAATGGTGGCGCAGGCTCGAAGGGCCGAATGGCCTACTCCTGCACCTCTTTTCTGTGTTTCTATGTTTCTATCCAGACCAAATGAAATTGTTTCTCATCAGACACCAAAATCTTGAACCCTAGAGATCCAGCCGAAGAACCAGAAGCTGATAATGCTGGGGAATAGACCCGCTCTCCAGCACTGATGTCTACAAGAATAATCTAACCTGATGTCGCCACAGCCAAAGTGGAACAGGTTCCCAAGGGAATTAGGCTTAGCGAGAGGCGTGGCGTCCATTATGGCAGCTCTGTAACATGTTCAGCTTTTAATGGACATCATCATCAGCACAATGTTTGTTAATGCCAGTAAAAAGCTGGACAGACCACATAAACAATTAATGTTTAATATCCCCTTGAAGCCTCTCTGCATCCTCCTCACACCTTACATTCCCCCCTAGCTTTGTATCATCTGCAAACTTGGATATGTATCATTTTCATTAAACTGGCAACAATCCATTGAGGGAACACTTGCTTCTGCCCATAGATTTGAAAATCAATCTAGAGTGACTTATAATTGCCACCCGAGTACCAGTGTGTGGGCTGTGCCTTCAGAATGCCTTCCCAGACATTTGATTAATTCAGAGAATAGGTGATTTAAAAAAAATCTTTGCTGTTGAAGCACTTTCTGATCTGAATTTGCAGTTGGTTTATATTTTGTATTCACACCTTTACGATTAGCTGTTGGGTTTCTTAGCCCAGTTTCACATCTCACCAGGGAAGAAGTGTGCTCTTGTTTATCCTGTAGATTAGTTCAGATTTTAATTGACACAAATTTTGGGGGCGTGGGGTTTTAATTTTTTGTTCAGACTTTTACTGGGTTCAAGGGCTCCTATTTAATTGTATGTCACTTGACATGATACGATTTGCTACGATCGTCAACTGTTGCAGCTTTTACAGATGACCTGTGATGCTGTGTTGGCGATGTGCTGCTCCCGATGACTCGAGCTGATAAGCACGAGACTAAGAAAATGCTCAGATTCTGCAAGATTGTGGTTTGGCAGTCATGGTTTTGCATGAACAGATGATGGATGAAATTATAATGTTGCAGCACAGAGTGCCGGAGAGTTGGGGTGGGGGGCAGGGCAGGTGGGGTGATGGAGGGAGGGAGAGCCACATGTGTTTTCAACCAACAGTAAACCTTGTGTTGTGTCTGGAGAAAGAGTCAGACTGAACGCTGTGAGCTCAAAGTAAAATGTGACCTTAGTCTTCTGTTGCAGGTCTTCAGAGTTCCCCTCCAACTTGTGAAGTATCCTTAAATACCTGTGCTCCCAAGGGATTATGGGATCCCTTGAGACTCCAGGGGATGAGCCCTCTGGTGGCTGTACAGAATAAATATAAGTCCACATATATAACAAAACTCCCCCCCCCCCCAGCACTCACCCCCCAGAGTCATTAGTGTAACTATTTACAATGTGAGTCGATCTGGGGCCCTTCTTGCCCTGGTTGATCGTCTCGGTGTGAAAGCTGGTGTTGAATCATTTGTTGGGCCCTCGCTGGGCTGTTGTGCAGCTGGCCTTGCTGTGCTGCCTGGTGTGTTGGGCCCTGCAGAGCTGCTGTGGCTGATGGGTTCTGCTCCGTGGTGCCGGTTGCTACTGGTGTGTATGTATGGTGTGTATCATCGAGGTGATGATCATGCGAGCCCAGTTCCGGTGGGCTGGATCTGTCATCCGCATGGATGAGTCAAGGATCCCTCGTCAGCTTCTTCACGGCGAGCTCTGTGAAGGTCGAAGACACCAGGGGCGCCCCCGCAAGCGCTACAAAGATTGCATCAAGGCTAACCTCCAGTACTGTGGCATCCGACCAAAGGACCTCGAGAATACAGCAGCTAATAAAAACGAGTGGCAAACTCTCACGAGGACTGCCTGCCAGACCTTCGAAGAAAGCCGATGTCAACGCCTGTGGGACACTAGAGATAGATGACATCAGGTGGCAGAACTTCCCTTGTCCGACGTGCACGAGACTATGTGCATCCAGAATTGGCCTTTCCAGCCACTTGAAGACACATGCCATTGATGATTAGCACATCAACGTCTTTGTTGGATATGACAGACTACCGAGAGAGAGAGAGAGAGAGAGTATGTTGGGGGAATCAAAAAAGGTAGGGTCCAAGGTGGGCTGCTCAGGATAGTCCGTGAATCTGAGTTTGATTTGGTCCAAGTGTTTCCGGTGAATGAATCTATTTGAAAGTTTGACCCGAAACACCCTGCTCCCCTCCACGGCCACGACAGTTCTGGGAAGCCACTTGGGACCTTGTCCATAATTTAATACAAATACAGGATCCTTGATTTCAATCTCGCGTGACACATTTGTGCTATCATGGTATGCACTTTGTTGAAGCCGCCTGCTCTCTAGCTGTTCATGTAGATCAGGATAAACTAACGAGGGCCTTGTCTTACAACACAAGCAATTTGTTTGAGCATAACAATTTTCTCACTTTTACAAAGGCATTTTCTTGGCTTTTGCCCCCTTTTCATATTCCAAGTGGTTCTAGCAGTGTGCTGAGACCTGGCAAAAAGTTACCAAAGTAGTTCAAGAGTCCCAGAAATAACCGCAGCTCCGTCACGCTCTGTGACCTCGGTACATTCTCGATTGCCTGTGTCTTCACGTTGGTGGGCCTGATGCCGTCCGCCGCAATCCTTCTTTTCACTTCAGGTGCCAGGAAAACGCACTTCGAGCGTTTTAACCTGAGCCCCACACAGTTGAGTCGACTAAGAGCCTCCTCCAGGTTCTGCAGGTGCTCGACTATGTTCCGACCTGTGACCAAGATATCGTCCTGGAAGACCACGGTGTGCGGGACCGACTTCAGTAAACTTTCCGTGTTTCTCTGAAATATCACCGCCGCTGATCGGATTCCAACAGGCATCTGTTATAAACAAAAAGACCTTTGTGCGTATTGATGCAGGTGAGGGTCTTCAATGATTCCTCCAGTTCCTGCATCATGTAGGTTGAAGTCAGATCCAGCTTCGTGAACGTCTTTCCTCCTGCCAGCATTGCAAAGAGGTCGTTGGCCTTTGGTAGTGGGTATTGGTCCTGCAGGGAGAAACGATTGATAGTTACTTTGTAATTACCACAGATTCTGATGGTGCTGTCTCTCTTGAGGACTGGGACAATAGGACTGGCCCACTCGCTGAACTCGATCAATTAAATGATGCCCTCTCTTTGCAGCCAGTCTAGCTCGATCTCTACCCTTTCTCTCATCATGTACGGTATTGCTCTCGTCTTGTGGTGGATGGGTCGTGCCCCCTGAATTAGGTAGATCTGCACTTTTGCTCCTTGGAATTTCCCGGTGCCTGATTCGAACAGCAAAGGAAATTTGTTTAAGACCTGGGCGCACGAAGTGTTGTCAGCAGGTGAAAGCACTCGGATGTCGTCCCAGTTCAGCGTATCTTTCCCAGCCAGCTCCTACCGAGCAGTGTGGGACCATCGCCTGGTACCACCCAAAGTAGTAGCTTGTGCACTGCTCCATCGATGAAGACCTTTACGGTAGCACTGCCGATTACAGGAATCAGTTCTTTAGTGTAAGTTCATAGTTTCATGTGAACTGGAGTTAAGACTGGCCTTGAGGCCTTGTTTGCACCACAACTTTTCAAAAGTCTTTTTGCCCATGATGGACTGACTTGCGTCCGTGTCCTGCTCCATTGACACTGGGAGTCCATTGAGTTCAACATTCAGCATTATCGGGGGGACAATTCGTGGTGAATGTGTGCACCCCATGTAGCTCTGCCTCCTCTATCTGCGGCTCTGGTTCGTCATGATCCTCCGTGGATCTGTCCTCCTCTGCAACATGGTGGTTTGCAGGTTTAACAGGCTTTGCAGCTCGCCTGCACACTTGTTGGAGGTGTCCCATTGTTCCACAGCCCTTGCAAACGTACTCTTTTTGAATCGGCATGAATGGAAATGATGATCACCCCCGCAGCGGCAGCAAGGTGTTAATGGCCTTACGTTCATCACCCTTCATGGTGAACTCTGAGTCATCTGCGGACATGCAGCTGCAGGTATGTGTGACCTGCCCTGTACGTTACAAATCGAAAATAAGATCACTTTGTTCACAGTACTTGTAGCAACACTTGTGTGCTGAGATTTGCTTCGTATTGTCACTGGTGGCACTGAATGCCTGGGCTATCGCTATGGCCTTACTCAAAGTTGGGTCTCTACAGTCAAAAGTTTGCGAAGTATGTTTTCGTGGCCAGTGCCAAGTACGAAAAAGTCTCTGAGCATGTGCTCCAAATGTCCTTCAAATTCGCAATGTTCTGCAAAGGCGTTTCAGCTCGGCGACATAACTCGCCACTTGCTGACCTTCAGACCTTTTGTAGTTGTAGAACCGGTACCTCGCCATCAGAATGCTTTCCTTTGGGTTCAAATGCTCGGACCAGGCACAAATCGTCGTACGATTTCTCCGTGGTTTCGCTGGAGTGAGCAGATTCTTCATGAGGCCATACATTGGTGTCCCACAGATGGTGAGGAGGATCGTCCTTCGTTTGGCAGCGCTCTCTTCCCCATCTAGCTCGTTGGCCATGAAGTATTTGTCGAGTCACTCCACAAAAGTTTCCCAATCATCTCCCTCTGAAAATTTCTCCAGGATGCCCACTGTTCTCTGCATCTTTGGGTTCGCTATCTGTATCTTGTCGCCAGTTGTTGTGTATCGAGAAAGAGTCAGACTGAACGCTGTGAGCTGAAAGTAAAGTGTGACCATAGTCTTTTATTGCAGATCTCCAGAGTGTGTCTCCAACCTGAGAAGCCTCCTTAAATACCTGTGCTCCCAAGGGATTATGAGATCCCTTGGTACTCCAGGGGTGAGCCCTCTGGTGGCCGTACAGAGTAAATACAAGTCCACATATATAACACCTTGAATTCAATTGAGCCTGCTTTCATGCAACCATCTAGCTTAGTGGCTGGCACATTGTGCAGTTCAGCTCTAATTTCCAAGCCGGAGCAATTCAAATAGAAATATGACATGGCGCATGCTGATAATGTGCTGTTAACACCCTGCTATCGGGTTGTAACTCTCCAGGACTGCCCTGGGGTCTGCAGGAATTAAAGACCAGTCTCCGCAGCACTGCTGCGAACAGCCCAGGAGAAAGGTCATGGGGCTGAGGTACCTCCATTCATCTCATGTCGGGATCCTGGCATCGAGGACAGACCCAGTGTTTTGGGGTTGGACTTTGATCGCAGAAATCATCGAATATTACAGCACAGGAGGAGGCCATTCGTCCCTTCGAGTCTATGCCAGTTCTTTTGAAGAGCAATCCAGTTAGTCCCACTCTTTCACCAATTCCCAGCAATTTTTTTCTCCAAGTATTTATCCAATTCCCGTT
Source organism: Pristiophorus japonicus (assembly GCF_044704955.1). Taxonomy (NCBI): domain Eukaryota; kingdom Metazoa; phylum Chordata; class Chondrichthyes; family Pristiophoridae; genus Pristiophorus; species Pristiophorus japonicus. The sequence continues at coordinate 89,101,135 of NC_091988.1, read as the reverse complement.
TGAAGGCTACTTTTGAATCTGTATCTGCCGCCCTATCAGGCAGTGCATTCCAAATCCTAACCACGCGTTGCATAAAAAAGTTTTTCCATGTGTCGCCTCAGGTTCTTTTGCCAATCACCATAAATCTGAACCCTCTCCTTATCGACCCTTCAGCCATTGGAAACAGTTTCTCCATTTACTCTCTCTAAATCTTTCTTGATTTTGAACACCTCTCTCAAATTTCCTCTTAGCCTTCTCTGCTCTAGGGAGAACAACCCCAGCTTCTCCAGTCTTCCCACGTGACTAATCCTTCATCCCTGGAAACATTCCAGTAAATCTCTTCTGCACTCTCTCCAAAGCCTTCACATTCTTCCTAACGTGTGGTGCCATAATTGGACGCAATACTGCAGCTGGGGCCGAACAAGTGTTTTACATACGTTTAGCATAACTTCCTGGCTTTTATGCTCTATGCCTATATTTACAAAGCCCAGGATCCCATATGCTTTATTAATCGCTTTGTTAACCTGTCCTGTCAAACATCCCCAGGTCTTTCTCTTCTTGCACCCCCTTTAAAGATGTGCCACTTAGCTTCTTTGTCTCTCCTATGATAGGACAATATAACAACCCAGTGCACCATTCTGTCAGCCAACACAAGTCTGATAGATTTGTTGATTTGGAAAGTATTGGAGCTGGGTACATACAAGCAGCCCTTTCTTACAATATAAAACAGTGCATGAATACTTCAGCACAATACAAATGGCTGCTCTTTTATTATCCCAGCTGGATTTTTAAAAAATTGTTGCTACTTGCCAATTGACAGTACTAACCAGCAACACTGTCGGCGTATTTGAAAAATATTGTGTGTGGACACTTATTGTATGCAATATTTTTTAGTGTATTGTCAAATTAAAACTGTCAACCATTGTCCGTTTCAAAATTATCCAGTATGCGTCACGCCAGTTCACGCGCTATAACCTTGGCAAGCCAACAGTGAGTGTCTGTGAATTGTGCCTGCAAAGCTGGTGGGTAAGCTTCTTGCTTAATTACCGGCCGCCTTCACACTGTAAAACCGACACTCCAGAGCAGTACTGAGGGAGTGCTGCACTGTTGGAGGTGCCGTCTTTAGGATGCGACATTAAACCGAGGTCTTGTCTGACTTCTCAGGTGAATGTGAAAGATCCCATGGCACTATTCGAAGAAGAGCTGGCCAACAGTTAACCCTCAACCAACATCACTAAAACAGATCATCTGGTCATTATCAGAGTGCTGTTTGTGGGAGCTTGCTGTGTACCATTCGGCTGCCATGTTTTCTACATTACAACTGTGACTGCACTTCAAAGGTACTTCATTGGTTGCAAAGCAGTTTGGAACGTCCTGAAGTTGTGAAGAATGCTGTAGAAAGGCAAGTCTGCCTTTCTTTTGGTGTTACTTTGGTGAGAGAGTGGAAGCATACTACTCATAAGAGATAGCTGTAGAAATCCCAGTACTGGCAATACTTGGAGCAAGATTTGTAAGAATGATGGACTAAGTGTGACATATCAAAATAGGTTACAATCAATAATGGTTGGTTTCTGATGCACTGATTGGATGGAGTGTAACCCACCAGATCATCATGGTATTCGGAAAATCAGTCGGAAGTTTATGATTTTAAAAATAGGTAATAAAGGTTACGGTAATGTGGTTATGGTATTGGATGAGCAACCTGTCATGTATTCAACTATCATAAGCTGACCTAAGTTGTACACCTTGAGAACATTGACCACAAGGGGGTGAACTTGTGAGAGACACTCCTAACCTGGACTTTCAGGTATAAAAGGGGAAGCTCCACCCACCTTCATCACTTGAGGTCTTGGTAATAAAGGCAACTGGTCACAGAGTGACCTTCTCTCAAGTATGGGCCTCGTGTGCATTTATATTGTATAGTAAGGACATATCACAACCCATAAATTTAAGTGTTTGAATCCCATCATAGCAAGTTATGAGATTTCATTTAATCAACATACAAATAAATTGAGAGGATAATTACCCTGAATTGTTGTGGGCCCTAAGTGGTTGGACTAATCGTCTTCAGGGAAGGAAACTTGCCACTCTTATCCAGTCAAATCTTCACCGCATTCTCATTCCACCCTGCCTCTTGTTCCTCTAGCAAAGCCATTCAGAGTGAGGAGCAAATGCATCGCTCACATCCCAAAAATCAAAAAGAAAATCTTAGTGAAAATGTTGCACATGAAACTTCAGTTGCCTTTTGGTTGTGGGTGGCGGTTAATAAAACTACCTTTGAAATATAATTCCACGATTGTGTCACTATAGAATATATTAAAAATTAACATTGAGCGTTTGGTCTCTGATAGTTGGGAGAGAACATTTATTTCTAATGGTACAATGTTTTTGAAATTTAAAAATAAAAATCACATGGCTGCAGATAGATAATGGGCATTAATTAATTCAGGCATTTCTGGCTTTAGTCTAGTTCACCATTCATGAAACAGCTGAGCTCGAAGTCTGGTGACCGGTCACCTGACCGAGGATTAAGAGGGATGATGTGGATCACATTACAGCTGCTGTCTGTTTATACCCTGTTTCAGCTCCTCATTTTTGCCTTCAGTTTGACTTCTGGGAGAGGGCAAGAGATGAGAGATCGAGAGAGAGGGAAGTGGCGAACTGGTGCATTCAAATGTTTACTCGAATAGGGAACATCTGGTGCTGGAAGAAGTCGCCTCATGATTGGGTTGAACTGGTGCCTCGTGCTTCCAAGATCTGTGTCAAATAGCTGCTGTTGCTGATAGCCGAGTCGTGCGGGGGATTTGTGGGGATGACTGGAGGGCAGGGACAGTGGACCGTCCTTCCTCCTACGTGATGTGAATGACCTCAGAATTCTGAAGGGGATTTTTCTTTAATTATTGTCAATGATGCATTTCCTACAGGAAGTGTGTAACCTGATTTCATACTCAGAATGTGAATGCATTCCAAGAGTCTTCAGAACAGTTTTTTTTCATTTGTATGTTCTGTAGTGGGAGTCTATATACAATCATACAGCACAGAAAGTGACCCATTGTGCTCTCCCACTTCCCTGCTCTTTCTGCATAGCCCTGCATTTTTCCCTCATTCAGGTATTTATCCAATTCCCTTTTGGAAGTACTATTGAAATGTTTCCGCCACCCTTTCAGGCCGTGCATTCAAGATCATCATAACTCTCTGCGTTAAAAAACATGGAAACTTATGAAATAATTCACTCAATTCTGTTCAATTTGGTGGGGTTTGAGAGATTTGAACCAGCATCTACTGCTGCACAGCCTCTTCCTTTGCTTTGTATTGCGATAGAAGGATTTTCCAAGCTGAAAACTATCCGATACTTAATTATCTGCAACTGTGATTCTTGAAGTAATCAGAAGTAATGCAACACTTTTGAAATAAAGATTCTGTGAAAGTTGTACTAGAAATGTAACTAAAACGAGTAATCCAATGAGCTAGATGCTATAAATGCCGTGGCTCAGTGGGTAGAACTCTTGCCTCTGAGTCAGAAGGTTGTGGGTTCAAGTCCCACTCCTGAGACTTGAGCGCATAAATCTAGGCTGACACTCCAGTGCAGTGCTGATGGAGCTGCCGTCTTTTGAATGAGACATTAAAGCGAGGCCCTGTCTGCTCTCTCTGGAGGATGTAAACGATCCCACAGCACTATTCGAAGAAGAGCAGAGGAGTTCACCCGGTGTCCTGTCCAACATCACTAAAGCAGATGATTGAGTCTTATCACATTGCTGTTTGTGGGACCTTGCTGTACACAAATCGGCTGCTGTGTTTCCTACATTACAACAGTAACCACCTTTTTTAAAAAGACACTTTGGGAGGTCCTGAGGTCATGGAAGAGACTATCAATGCAAGTTCGTTCTCTGTTGAGTGGGAGTTAATGACTAACATTATCCATAGCGAGTGCAGTAAAGCAGGCAGGAAATGGCTTTCGGTTTCCCATCTCCTACCTGATGAGAGAATATTCATAACAGTGGGTGGAAGTTAGAAGGATTAGAAGGGAGTTGAGAAATGTCTTCACCCAGAGGGTGGTGGGAGTCTGGAACTCCCTGCCTGAAAGGTTAGTGGTGGAGGCAGAAACCCTCATCGCATTTAAACTTAGATATGCAATTGAAGAACCTTAACCTACAAGGCTACGGACCAAGATCTGGAAAGTGGGATTAGGCTGGATAGCTCTGTTTTGGCCTGCACAGACACGATGGGCCAAATGGCCTCCTATGCTGTAAACTCTCTGGTTCTCGGTACTGTTGGCCCAGTATGAAATACTCTAAAGGTGTAAATAGCATCTTTCAATAGGACAATCATATTGTCTGTTGAAAGTCTCGGTTCCTTCGACTATAAGATATCGTTCCGCCACTATAGGCTCTCTAATGGAGCTGGACTGGGTGGAAGGCACAAGTTGTTTTGAAGCATCGAACTCATGAAGCTAGTCTTCTAAAAGTTTCACAGGATCTTTTGTTTAAAAAAAAATATGTTGTGGTACTGTGGTTCCTCCAACCATCATGTGTGTGATAAATATTGTCAATTTGTTTATGTTCAGCCGCCAAATACAAATGAATGAGCCATCCCAGTAAAAGAAAGGGCTTTAAGTGTTCGGTGCCTCGAGGGGGTATGTGGCTACCACCCAGTCCAGCTGCTCACCTGGATCCTTATTGTGAACTTCTGCCTCCGTTTTCTTTTGTTCGTTTTAGCGTCTGCAATTTGATTGGTAACAAAGCATGAGGCAAACTTGTCGCCTCCAGTAGCTGATTAAATGGAGAGCAGAAGTTACGTCAGGGTCAGTATGCAAAGGGCCTCTCTGGACTCTACAAGATATCTGTATCTGCATGAAAGAATCCGATGAACGCTTATTGGTTTAGATAGTTTAGAATCTTACGGCACAAAAGGAGGCCATTTGGCCCATCGTCCCTGTGCCGACTCTTTGAAAGATTAATCCCACTCCCCTACTCTTTCCCCATAGCCCTGCAATTTTATGCCCTTCAAGTATGTATCCGATTCCCTTTTGAAAGTTACTATTGAATCTGCTTCCACCTCCCTTTCAGGCAATGAATTCCAGATCATAATAACTTGCTGTGCTTAAAAAAAATTTTAAAAAAATTCTCATCTCCCCTCCGGCTCATTTTCCAGTTATCTTGACTTAGCAGTGCATCACGCGGGCCTGAACATTAAGTTACCACCTCTGTCTTCTACATGCCTCAGGTATGATTTATTGAACAAAAGAACATTATCATATATTTGTAATTTTTTAACTGCAGTTCAACTTACTTGAACAAAGCTCCCGCCCTTCTCCTTTTCTTTGCTTCATTGCGTTAACTTGACTTCTGCCATCTCCTTGAGGCATGATCATAGATCAAGGCCTTGGACACAGTAGGGGTTGTGTGACTATCTCAAGCTGCCAGGCTCATATAATGATAGTGTCCCACACTGTCTTGTCTGAATGGCAGCCTTTATGTTCTCATTTCATGAGGAAGTTGAGTTACTTTCAGAGAATGAGGCTGTAATCAAATACTCCTCATTTGACGTTGACGTCTTTGGGATCCTTCACGCCAGAATAAAACTGAACACGGACCCGCTTCACAAACACTGCTAACACTGCTCTGTGTCAGAAAGGAGCCACACTTGGTGTCAGTTTTGCTTTCCCCTGTGGTAGGACGCCTTGCTCATGGGAGGCACTGAAACCTGAGACGACCTGTGCTTCTCCCCCAGCGCCTGACTTGGTGTCACACTTGGGTTGAGCAGCACTGCTACCGATACACTCCACCTTCAGTTATGTTACAGTCAGTTTCCCATTTTCTTCCCTTCCTGTTGAAATAGTGGCTGGATGTTCCCTGTGCTCTCAGGTGGTTCAGACTCGCTCCACATGTAAGCATTTTATGTTAAAGTGAAGCTATGTTCCTTTTCATGACTCGAATATCTGACCTCCCCAACCTCTCCGACAATGTCAAGACCAGCACTGCTGCCGAGCATAACCGTGAGAAAGCTCGCGAGCCCGAGACACAAATGTGCTTGTTTACATCTATATAGCCTCCAAGTTGAAAGGCTGCATTTTTTAGTTGTCTCAAGCAGCAAGAATTTTTCCCTTGACATTTTAACTTCGAAAAAAAATCTCAAACTTCCGATAAATTAAGATTCAGAATAAAAACAGGCAAAACCTATTTAAAGAGTCTGTGCCCTAAAAATTTGGCTCGTGCGGTGGTGCAGAACGGGCAGTATCGGATTAGCTGCACACAGAGCCCAATATTTAGTTGCATTGAGTGCAGTGGAATTGTACATCAGGCGCTGCGTATGACAGGCAGCCAATCCCATACTACCCGCTCTGCTTCACCGCCAGACACAAATGTTTAGGTCCATATTTCCACAAGTAAGGATTAGATATGCTTTATATCTGCACATTGAGCACCTCCACTTTTGAATTGTTTTCTAAAGGCGAGACAGCTCATTTCAAACCAGAAACCTTGGGCTCAAGTTTCCGCCCTCTGTAGGTGCGCCGACTTTCTGGAATAAAAAGGGTGCCGAAAACTTACCTTGTGATTCTCCTCAGGACGTCTTAGTGCTCGGCGTGGCGCAGCACAAGGGGTCAGGGGCGGAGCCAAGTCCCGGCGCTGAAAACAGTTCCGGGACCTCTGCACATGCGTGCCAGAGTGTGCGCGCATGTGCAGTAAGTCCAGGCCCCCGAGGGTGTGCGTGGGAGGGGCCCGAAGCACGCCGGCCCTTGCCCTGGCCGAATAGGCTCCCCGGGCGAAACTCGGGCCTCCCTCCCTCCCGTTCAGTTCCCCCCCTTCCCGTCCAACTCCCCTCCCTCCCGTTCAGCCTCCCATCCCCTCCCTCCCGTTCAGCCCTTCCCCCTCCTCTCCCCTCTTCACCCCCCCCCCTCCTTTACCCCCCCCCCTAACCCCCTCCTCCTCCCCACCCCTCGCTGTCAGAAACACGGAGAGACACACTGACAGAGGCAGAGAGAGAGAGACAGACACTGGGATGGGGTGGGGGGGCATCCCTGTTGGAAGGCTCCCGGTACTGCAGTTCGTGAGTAGAAACGTAATTTTATATTTATTTATTTTTGATTGCTTTATTGATTTATTTATTATTGATGATGGCTCTTTAAACACTTCACTTTTACAAATAATGTTTGTAAACCTACCTTCTCCCCCGCCCCCCCCCCTCCCCCCCCCCCCCACCATCTCTCCCTTCCCTACGCCTGATTTATAAGTGTAGGCAAGGTTTTTCTGAGTATACATAAATATACACTTACTCCATTCTAAGTTAGTTTGCAGTAAGTGCCTAAACTTGCAAAACAGGGTGTAAGTGGCTGGACACGCCCCCTTTTGGAAAAAAAATCTGTTCTAAAATGAAACAATTCTAACTTACTAGAACTGGAGCAAACTAAATGCCAAGATGCTCCAAAAAAATAGGAGCAAGTCAGGCCGAAACTTGAGCCCCGTGAGTGCTAAAGTAGGGCAAAGGTGCCCAAACATCGCATCCACTCTGCAACACTGACTTAACTAGCTTGATCAGGTTGTTTGTGTACAACCAGTGGCTCAGTTGGTAGCACCCTTGTTTCTGAATCATGAAGGTTATGGGTTCAAGTCCCACTCCAGGACTTGAGTGTAAAAAAATCTAGGCTGACCAGTGCAGCGCCGAGGGAGTGTTGCACTGTGAGAGGTGTGCTGCCTTTCTGATGAGATCTTAAACCGAAGCCCCATCTGCCCTTTCAGGTGGATGTAATAGATCCCATGGCACTGTTTCAAAGAAGAGCAGGAGAGTTACCCCCCAGTGTCCTGGTCAATTTTTATCCCTTAATCATTTTTTTTTAGTGATGTTGCTTATCTGGTTATTATCACACTGCTGTTTGTGGGAGCTTGCTATGCGCAAATTGGTTGCACTGTTTCCTATATTACAACAGTGACTACACTTCAAAAAAAGTATTTCATTCGCTGTAAAGCGCTTTGGGATGTTCAGTGGTTGTGCAAGGTGCTATATAAATGCAAGTCTTTCTTTCTTGCAATCCTGACTAACTATATTTCAAATATTTGAAAGAGATGATGGTCTGCATTGACCTTTTTTAAAAATAAATAAAAGCCGATACAAGCTGATCTATATTTAAATATTAGGCTGCATGTAGTGACACCACCAGAATGGAGGTGATTGGGTAATTCCCCTGTCAATCACACCTGGAGACCGCACTGCTGTAAATGACTGGGATTGGTTTTACGATTATAATTTGTATATAATTATCCTCAACTCTCTGCATTTTGCTGGCGAAATGATCCTGCTTTTATCGGGAGACTGTAGTTTTGGTCATGAGTTTGTAAAGACTCTGTTTAAATAGACTCTGTTTACTGATAAATAGACTATGCTTGATATAAAATAGACTGATGTAAGTCCTGCTATAATTCCCGTCCCACCTCTAACTCATTGGCTGCGACAGTGGTGTCAACACTCAATTTGTAGATATTGATCCACAAAGTCTGCCTCCTTTAATATCGAGTCTGGATATTTTGATTCACTAATCCCCGGCTCAATCCTGCACTTCACTCTGACTCCATATGTGTCCATTTCGAAGTTTGGTTTGCGGTGCCAAACACAATAGAAAGAAGCATGGAAGCAATTTAATTTGATAGTTTCATCTTCGAAAACCGAGCATATTGCTGGTCTATAAATGGGCTCCAGGTTGGTGCTGGGTAGATCAGGTATGAAACTGATAAAATGTGCAGTAATCTGAAAGATAAGAAGTTTATGTAAATATATTCAAACAATGGGGTTACATATCTATAGAAAGCTAAGAAAAATTATGACCTTGCATTCTTGTAGACTAAGCTGATTATGGGTGAAGTGGCAAGTGAGAGTATGGGTGGAGCCATTTGGTAGTTTATTAACAAGACAGCAATAAGCTTCGAGCCATACTTCGGGACAAAATAATATTTTCTCCCTTGACGACTGGACTGTTACATTTGTTCTGTACAGTATTTCATCAGGCTCCAATTGATGTGTTTGTAAATTTATTTTTCATTCTTCTGCTACAAACATTGAACAGATTTTTACGTTCGGTTGATTGATATTTGTACCTACCGACTTTATGAAGCTTACAAAAAGGAAGAACTTGCATTTCTGTACTGTTTTTCCCGACTTCAGGTTGACCCAAAGTGTTCCACAGCCAATGAAGTACTGTTGAAGTGTAGTCACTGTTGTAACGTAGGAAACGCGGCAGCCAATTTGCACACAGCAAGCTCTCGCAAACAGCCATGAAATAAATGACCAGATAATCTGCTTTACTGATGTTGGTTGAGGCACAAATGTTGGCCAGGACACAGGGGAGAACTCCCCTGCTCTTCAAATAGTGCAATGAGATGGCAGATGGGGGTCTTGGTTTCATGTCTGATCCAAAAAACAGCCCCTTCGACAATGCAGCAGCCCCTCAGTACTGCACTGGGGTATCAATTGAGATTATGGGCTCAGCTCTCTGGAGTGGGGCTTTGACTCAGTGTAGTTTCATGTCCCCTTCTTGCCAGATGTACTTGTTTAATTTCTGCAATTTTCAATGCATCCTGCTTTCTCTCAGTATCCTCAACTAGCCTTACATTAGTTCCAGCTCTCTCATTTTCCTCCTCTTTCACTCAGAAATTGCCTAACCATTTTGTAGGGACTCTGCCTGACCAAGCTGTTGAGACTAGAATTGCTCTGTGCAGAACCGTGGCTGGAAATCAGTATTCCATTCAGCGTCACAAGATATTGAGGCACAAGGGGCTGGGTTCATTCAAAGAGTCGCCAATAGAGAGCCTGCTTTCTTTTTTATTTAAGTGCGTCGTAGCAAAGAGAAATAAAAGTGAAGCCTAAAAGGACAAGGGAGAGGAAAGTATCAGATGAAACTGAAAAGTGAAAAGGAAAGGCAGATAAGGAATGAAAAGGGAAGGAGACTGAAAATACAAGAACCAAGTGCTGAGCAGAGAGCGAGACCAAATCATAATACAAAGAACAAATATAGAATAGACTATAGAGGGCAATGAATTATGAAACAATAATTCAGTACAGTCAGGTTTATGAAGAGAAGCAGAAAACTACAACTGAATTGTTGTTTAAAATGTTGCTAATAATGGATAGTCTACAGTTTTTGCTTTTATAATACAGTGTGAGTGATATGCTCCAGATAAAAGGGTATTACAAGTCACAGCCTGTGCGATGAAATAATATCATGCATTTTTTTGTTTGTTTATCATGGAGACAACATCACAGTTGCAAAGCACTTTAGAAAACAAATGGTTTCCCAGTGATATCACTAGAACCAATCCCATTTGAAACAACGGGTTCCATCTGTTTGAATTGTACTCGCTTATCTAAAATGCAATATAACCAATGTCTATAAACAGTGGTATCATGATGTCCTTCCCACTTGTGGAGCTGATCAGGTCATCTTTATTTTGAATTTAATTTTACATACCTTTTAATATTTTTAAAGAGCTTTTTTATGGTATTCTGGAGTGTCACTGGCATCGTTACAACCGAGAGAAGCACAAGAAGCCAGGTCAACTTTGGAAAGTTGAATTGGGAAGTATGAATTTTGAAGGGAATTTTTCTTTCTAAATTAAGAAATCTATGGATTGGTGAAAATCAGTTTTTAAAAGAAAAACTGCAAACTATAATCAGTAATAATGTCGGAAATGAAGATCTGATCGGCAGTATTGAGTGATCAGAGTATACTATACTGTGATCAGATCTTCATTTCCTACATCGTTAATGGTTAGTTTTCAGGGTTTTTTTTTACTGATTTTTGCCAATCCATAGATTTCTGAATTTAAAGAAAAATTCTCTTCAAAAAGCTCATGGTCTACAGGACTGTAGTAATACCTGCCCTCCTGTATGGCTGAGACATGGACCATGTACAGCAGACACCTCGAGTTGCTGGAGAAATATCACCAACGATGTCTCCGCAAGATCCTACAAATCCCCTGGGAGGACAGGCGCACCAACATCAGCGTCCTCATCCAGGCTAACATCCCCAGCATTGAAGCACTGACCACACTCGATCAGCTCCGCTGGGCAGGCCACATAGTTCATATGACAGACACAAAACTCCCAAAGCAAGTGCTCTACTCAGAGCTTCTTCACGGCAAACGAGCCAAAGGTGGGCAGCAGAAACGCTACAAGGACACCCTCAAAGCCTCCCTGATAAAGTGCAACATTCCCACGGTCACCTGGGAGTCCCTGGCCCAAGACCGCCCTAAGTGGAGGAAGTGCATCCGAGAGGGCACTGAGCACCTCGAGTCTCATCGCTGAGAGCATGCAGAAATCAAGCGCAGGCAGTGGAAAGAGCGTGCGGCAAACCAGTCCCACCAACCCTTTCCCTCAATGACTATCTGTCCCACCTGTGACAAGAGTCTGTGGCTCTCGTACTGGACTGTTCAGCCACCAAAGAACTCACTTCAGGAGTGGAAGCAAGTCTTCCTCGATCCCGAGATCATGATGATGACTGAGATATGTCTGGTTATTTTCAGTCTGATTACCTTCACGAGCAAATAGTTTGGGGGTATCATATATATAGAAATGTAATGTAGACTGCAGCATATAACATACCTGAGTAACAGAAGCCATGGAGGAGGGAGCCAATTCTGTAAAGCTGAGGGTGTTACTAAACACTCGAGGTTACTTCTGTAAGACAAAGGACAATAGCTTCCTTACCCAATAACCTGAACATCACAGTCAGCTATTTTATCTGTGGTCTAATATTTTATAAAATGTTTTAAAGTTTTCTTACAACCTGTCCTTGTTGACAGTAGCTTCTGTTTGCTCAGAACGAACACTGTTCAAACAATCCAGGTATAATATTTCACTCCAAATTGTGTGTATGTGCGACAAGTTTAGATCTATATTGTATCATACCTTTGACGTGACTGCAATGTGTGTTTGTGAGGTTTCCTTTGTACTGATATGAAAGTAAGACTAATGGAGAAGTTATCCGAGAATTTGGAGAATTCATTGTGCTGTAAAGTTAACAGGAACACTGATTTATTAGCTTTGTATCATTCAGACTGTAAAATTACTGAGCTTCCTTTGAACGTGTGTTCATTTTGAAAGCAACATTAAAAACGGATTTATTTTTGCATCAAGTGACATGGAATCCACTTGCAAGATAACGGCTAACTGTTAACACCAGATTGCAAAGCATATATACTGATTCTAGGGGCTCGTGATTGCACAGTCCTAGGCTTACAATAGATTCATAGTCTAGAGCCTAGAGTATATTCATAATTTAGGGTCTGCAGTGGTTTCATAGTCTAAGGTCTACAGTGGTTTCACAGTCTTAGGGCCTACAATATATTAATCGTCTAGGGCCTACACTATATTCATAGTACAGCGGGACCTGGGGGTACTTGTGCATGAAACACAAAAGGATAGTATGCAGGTACAGCAAATGATCAGGAAGGCCAATGGAATCTTGGCCTTTGTTGCAAAGGGGATGGAGTATAAAAGCAGGGATGTCTTGCTACAGTTATATAAGATATTGGTGAGGCCACATCTGGAATACTGCGTGCAGTTTTGGTTTCCATATTTACGAAGGATATACTGGCTTTAGAGGCAGTTCAGAGAAGGTTCACGAGGTTGATTCTGGGGATGAGGAGGTTGACTTATGAGGAAAGGAGTAGTTTGGGCCTCTACTCATTGGAATTCAGAAGAATAAGAGGTGATCTTATTGAAACATATAAGATTATGAGGGGGCTTGACAAGATGGATGCAGAGAGGATGTTTCCACTAGAGGGCATGATCTTAGAATAAGGGGCCGCCCATTTAAAACTGAGATGAGGAGAAATTTCTTCTGAGGGTTGTAAATCTGTGGAATTCGCTGCCTCAGAGAGCTGTGGAAGCTGGGACTGAATAAATTTAAGATGGAAATAGACAGTTTCTTAAACGATAAGGGGTTAAGGGGTTATGGGGAGCGGGCAGGGAAGTGGAGCTGAGTCCATGATCAGATCAGCCATGATACTGAATGGCTCGATGGGCCGTAATGGCCTACTCCTGCTCCTATTTATGTTATGTTCCAGGGCCTATAATATATTCACAGTCTAGGGCCAATGGTGGTTTCATAGTCCAGAACCTACAGCGGTTTCATAGTCCAGGGCCTACAGCGGTTTCATAGTCCAGGGCATACAGTGGTTTCATAGTCCAGGGCCTACAGCAGTTTCATAGTCCAGGGCCTACAGCTGTCTCATAGTCCAGGGCCTACAGCGGTTTCATAGTCCAGGGCATACAGTGGTTTCATAGTCCAGGGCCTACAGCAGTTTCATAGTCCAGGGCCTACAGCTGTCTCATAGTCCAGGGCATACAGTGGTTTCATAGTCCAGGGCCTACAGCAGTTTCATAGTCCAGGGCATACAGTGGTTTCATAGTCCAGGGCCTACAGCAGTTTCATAGTCCAGGGCCTACAGCTGTCTCATAGTCCAGGGCCTACAGCGGTTTCATAGTCCAGGGCCTACAGCGGTTTCATAGTCCAGGGCCTACAGCAGTTTCATAGTCCAGGGCCCAGAGCAGTTTCATAGTCCAGGGCCTACAGCAGTTTCATAGTCCAGGGCCTACAGCAGTTTCATAGTCCAGGGCCTACAGCGGTTTCATAGTCCAGGGCATACAGTGGTTTCATGGTCTAGGGCCTACAATAGTTTCATAGTCTAGGGTCTACAATATATTCATAGTCTAGGGCCGACAGTGGTTTCACAGTCTAGGGCCTACATTGGCTTCATGTTCTAGGGGCTTCAGTGATTTCATGGTCTAAGGCCTACAATGATTTCATAGTTCATTGGGGTAAATGTGATCAGTTTTATGATGGATCTAATAAATAGTAGTTCCCAGTGAGAAATGATTACTGCGATGTACAAAGTTGTATTGTGATTTCATCACTCAACTTTTTAAGGATGGCTATGCAGAGGGGATTCCTTCTTGGTTCCATTTCAATTCCTCCGTATCATAATATCACTGAAGTCAAACTAACTGCTGTGGTAGCATGTTAACTGTTGTATTTACATAGAAACATAGAAACTAGGTGCAGGAGCAAGCTATTCAGCCCTTGAGCCTGCACCGCCATTCAATAAGATCATGGCTGATCATTCAACCTCAGTTCCCCTTTCCTGCTTTCTCTCCATACCCCTTGATCCTTTTGGCCGTAAGGGCCATATCTAACTCCCTTTTGAATATATCTAACGAACTGGCTTCAACAACTTTCTGCAGTGGAGAATTCCACAGGTTAACAACTCTCCGAGTGAAGAAGTTTCTCCTCATCTCGGTCCTAAATGGCTTAACCCTTACTCTTAGACTGTGACCCCTGATTCTGGAACTCTCCAGTAACGGGAACATTCTTCCTGCCTCTAACCTGTCCAATCCCGTCAGAATTTTATGTTTCTATGAGATCCCCTCTCATTCTTCTTAACTCCAGTGGATACAGGCCCAGTCGATCCAGTCTCTCCTCATATGTCAGTCCTGCCATCCCGAGCATTAGTCTGGTGAACCTTCGCTGTACTCCCTCAATAGCAAGAATGTCCTTCCTCAGATTAGGAGACCAAAACTGAACACACTATTCTAGGTGTGGCCTCACCAAGGCTCTGTACAACTGCAGTAAGACCTCCTTGCTCCTATACCCAATTCCACTAGCTATGAAGGCCAACATGCCATTTGCCGCCTTCACCGACTGCTGTACCTGCATGCCACCCTTCAATGACTGATGTACCATGACACTCGGGTCTCGTTGCACCTCCTCTTTTCCTAATCTGTCACCATTCAGATAATATTCTGTCTTCCTGTTTTTGCCACCAAAGTGGATAACCTCTCATTTATCCACATTATACAGCATCTGCCATGCATTTGCCCACTCACCTAACCTGTCCAAGTCACCCTGCAGCCTCTTGGCATCCTCCTCACAGCTCACACTGCCACCCAGCTTAGTGTTCTTGGAGATATTACATTCAATTCCTTTATCTAAATCATTGATGTATATTGTAAATAGCTGGGTTCCCAGCACTGAACCCTGCGGCACCCCACTGGTCATTGCCTGCCATTCTGAAAAGGATCCGTTTATTCTGACTCTCTGCTTCCTATCTGCCAACCAGTTTTCTATCCACGTCAATACATTACCCCCAATACCATGTGTTTTAATTTTGCACACCAATCTCTTGTGTGGGACCTTGTCAAAAGCCTTTTGAAAGTCCAAATACAGCGCATCCACTGGTTCTCCCTTGTCCACTCTACTAGTTACATCCTCAAAAAATTCTAGAAGATTTGTCAAGCATGATTTCCCTTTCATAAATCCATGCTGACTTGGACCGATCCTGTCACTGCTTTCCAAATGCGCTGCTATTTCATCTTTAATGATTGATTCCAACATTTTCCCCACCACAGATGTCAGGCTAACTGGTCTATAATTCCCTGTTTTCTCTCTCCCTCCTTTTTTAAAAAGTGGTGTTACATTAGCTACCCTCCAGTCCATAGGAACTGATCCAGAGTCAATAGAATGCTGGAAAATGATCACCAATGCATCCACTATTTCTAGGGCCACTTCCTTAAGTACTCTGGGATGCAGCCTATCAGGCCCCAGGGATTTATCGGCCTTCAATCCCATCAATTTCCCTAACACAATTTCCTGACTAATAAGGATTTCCTTCAGTTTCTCCTTTTCGCTGGACCCTCGAATCCCTAGTATTTCCAGAAGGTTATTTGTGTCTTCCTTAGTGAAGACAGATCCAAAGTATTTGTTTAATTGGGCTGCCATTTCTTTGTTCCCCATTATAAATTCACCTGATTCTGACTGCAAAGGACTTACGTTAGTCTTTACTAATCGTTTTCTCTTCAATATCTGTAGAAGCTTTTGCAGTCAGTTTTTATGTTCCCTGCAAGCTTCCTCTCATACTTTATTTCCCCCCTCCTAATTAGACACTTTGTCCTCCTCTGCTGAATTCTAAATTTCTTCCAGTCTTCAGGTTTGCTGCTTTTTCTGGCCAATTTATATGCCTCTTCCTTGAATTTAACACTATCCCTAATTTCTCTTGTTAGCCACGGTTGAGCTACCTTCCCCGTTTTATTTTTACTCTAGACAGGGATGTACAATTGTTGAAGTTCATCCATGTGATCTATAAATGTCTGCAATTGCCTATTCACTGTCAACCCTTTAAGTATCATTTGCCAGTCTATTCTAGCCAATTCACGTCTCATACCATTGAAGTTTGAAATATTTTTTTCTGCAGATAGGTTGAGAAGGTTGGGCCTATACGCATTAGAGTTCAGAAGAATGAAAGGTGATCTTATCGAAACTTAAAAGATAATGAGGAGGCTTGACAAGGTGGATGCAGAGGATATTTCCATTCATAGGAGAAACTAAAACTAGGGAACATAGTCTTAGAATAAGGGGCCGCCCATTTCAAACTGAGATGAGGAGGAATTTCTTCTCTGAGGGTTGCACATCTATGGAATTCTCAGCCCCAGAGAGCTGTGGAGGCTGGGTCATTGAATATATTTAAGGTGGTTGAGATAGACAGATTTTTGAGCGATAAGGGAGAAAGGGTTATGGGGAGCTTGCAGGGAAGTGGAGCTGAGTCTATGATCAGATCAGCCATGATCTTATTAAATGGCGGAGCAGGCTCGAGGGGTCAAATGGCCTATTGCTCCTATTTGCTATGTTCTTATACTTGTGAAAATGAGAGCCCAATAGTACTGAATATCTGAGATTTGCATTTGCACTAATGGTTGTAGCTGAAGATGACCATAGCCTGAGTCTGTGTTCTATTTTTGGTCTCTGCTTTTTGAACTATTTCCAGTATTACCTGTAGGCACAATTTACATAGTGAGCTCTCTTTGTTGGCATTACTCACCTTTCTGGTTTGCATATGTGTTCAACCACCCACATTTGTAGTCTAGCCTTCTCCTCATTGAGACTGAAGTAACAATGTTTTCCCTTAAATTACACTGACACTCTAAGGTAGGAGCACGGGTAAATCAGTTGAGGTGAAACTCTGGCGAGGTAAATTTAGAGGCTCAAGTGGCATTGTTTTTTTTTAAAGTTCTGATATTTGGTGACTGATTTTATTTTCCCCGTAATAAAATCAGAAAGTAAAGTAGAAATAATTCCTTTGAGTCCCTCCTGGTATTCGAGCGATCGGCATTTCGACTGGATAATGGTAGAAAAGCAGACAAGGTAACTGTAATCAAGAACCCAGGTGACTATTCATCACTGTGCGCTATACTTCCTCAGTTCACTAATCGTAGAATCTTACAGCACAGAAGGATGACATTCGACCCATCATGCCTGTGACAACTCTTTGAAAAAGTTATCCAATTAGTCCCACTCCCTCTGTTCTTTCCCTGAGCCCTGCATATGTCTCCTTTTCAAGTATGTATCCAATTCTTTTTTGGAAGTTATTATTGAATCTATTTCTACCACACTTTCAAATAGTGCATTCCAGATCATAACAAATCCTGCGTTTATAAAAAAAAAGAAAAATTCTCCTCTCCTCTCTGATACTTTGCCAATTATCTTAAATCTGTGTCTCTGATAATTTGCGCCGTTGGATAGGGTTGCCCTTACGCATTTTAGGTTTGAAAAATTTGAGGTGATCATGTCGCTGCGAACGAGACCAGGCACCTGGGACCTAAGTGAACAGGGCAAGCAACTGCCTACCTCATTAACCAATCAGATTGAAGGATTGTGAAATTAACAGCGCAAGGACTGAGAAAGAAGTGTAAATTAGAGTGAGTGAATTTCATGCCCAATCAGGTACAGAAAGAGAAATAAAGAGAGGGAAAGAAAGTTTGGATTAAGAGGGAGAGAAAAAAAAGACAAAGTAAAGTTTTTTTTTAAAAAGTTTTTAAAAATCTCCAACAATTAAAACCTGAAGCGAAGAGACTCCACACTTGTAATAGTTACTTTTCAGTAATTAATACCTATCACATCTTTAAATGGATACGTAGACTGAAATGGACAAACCCTAACTTTCTCTGGTGAGTTCAATGCGTATCTACCACAAATACAGCAAGGTCATGCCATTTAATGCATTTCGATGGTGAGGCAGACAGCGAGATGCCATTTTTGCGGAACAAACGGCAGAGCCACACCTCTGGGACATCAACTTTTGGCACTTCACATTTAACTGCGCATCTGCCCTCGCCTGAAATTGCTGCAGCATTTGAGTGCTATTAGCCTTGCCAATTTAACAACAAATTATGGGTCACTATTAGTGAAGAGAGGAAGTTATTTTCCTTTGTTCTTAATCCTTGGGGAGTTTGGCTGGTTAAATGGGCAGTGGGGGCGAATGGTCATTTTGGAGATAAGAGATCCACAAATGTCGATATCTGTCAAAATCCAAGTTAGTGAATAGGTTAAAAAATCTTTTGCAGGAGAAGAAATTAGGAAATTATGATGAGTGACTCGCTGTTCTGGATTATAGTCTGGTTTAATTAACAGACAAAGGAACAATTTGAAACTCAAGATTAATGTAATCAAAATGCAGATCTCAATAGAGTCAAGTGGCTTGTGAGGTTGGTATGAATTTTAGTTGTTAATGGGCTGAGCTGGAAAGAAGAACAAGGGATTCAGAAATTGTTATGTTTGTTGAAAAAAATTATTAAAACGCAAACAAGATTTTTATAATCAAAACCGATAGCACTATTAAATTAACATTGCTTCTACAGAGCATTTCATACAACCTCAGCTATTTCCATCAAAGCTTTCTGGATAACTTGGTTGGTGTGAATGAGCCTGCTCCAGAACTGAGGATCTCCAACCTGCTTTTGATCACGCATATCCCTCTGACTCTTGTCAGCCTCAGTAATTCACGTAGAAACACTAAAATGTGCACGAAAATTATTCAGGGTAATCCAAATAAATTTAAACTTGATCTCTTAGAAAAAAAAGTATATAAATGCTTTATTGGTCTTCCTTTGACTGTTTCTCTCTGTGTTTCTTTTGAACTATCTCTCTGTTTCTCTTGCACATGCACACACGCTCACCGTCAGCTCTCTCTCTGTCTTTCTATAAATCTCTTCCCTCTATCTTTCCCACCGTACAACCTACCCTTCCCCCTTATATTCAGCATACACGACAGATGCAAAAAATGCTATAAAGATACAGACACATTTGTCATGGTCGTCAGTTGTTAGTTTATGTAAAGTGCTCTTTGCCAACCTGATTCTCAACGTGAAACCATCTAGTCATCTGAACAGGCGGGTAACAAATTTGACATTTAGGCAGATGTTGTGTCATTGTGAAAGATTCTGACCTTATTAGAGAAAAGTAACATTTCCTTTACCTAAACAAAACAAATTGAAAGAAAGAGCATCATACCTTGGCCTACTTTCACAAATTATAGTGTGTCATACCTTGTATTGCAAGGTGCGAGTGTCTCCTTGGTACAAGCAATTGGTCACGTTTTGGCAATGTGGCCGTTTTGCTCTCTTGTCATGTGCAAACTGTGGACATAGAATTCTGTGGGATAAAGTTGAAAGCTGTGGTTAATAATAACACTTTTCTAATATGTGAATGTAATATCAACGCCCACTGCTATTGGAACATCTGTGCAGCGCAGTACGAGGCAAGCTAGGGTGACTAGCGGCAGAGCAAGGAAGGGACGATTTTAAAAAAGGCTAGCGTGCTAATATGGAGGTCAGATTGCTGCAGCACACTGAAATATTGCAGAAATTTGGAATCAAATTCAAAATGTTTATTAGCCTTCGTTGAGTGAAAAAAGGCAATTGTTAAATGTCGTTCTCAAGCAGAACAGACCTGGAGGTAATGTAAGAACGTAAGAACATAAGAACATAAGAAATAGGAGTAGGAGTAGGCCATTTGGCGCCTCAAGCCTTCCCCATCATTCACTAAGATCATGGCTGTTCTGATCTTGGCCTCAACTCCACTTCCCTGCCCACTCCCCATAACCCTTGACTCCTTTATCGTTCAGTAATCTGTCTCTCTCCACCTTAAATATATTCAATGACCCAGCCTCCACAGCTCTCTGGGGAAGAGGAAATTTCTCCTCATTTCCGTTTTAAATGGGCGGCCCCTTATTCTGAAATTATGCCCCTTAGTTCTAGATTCCCCTATGAGGGGAAACATCCTCTCTGTTCCATGTCAAGCCCCTTCAGAATCTTACATGTTTCATTAAGATCCCTTCTCATTGTTCTAAACTTCAATGAGTCTAGGCCCAACTTGTAGATGCAGATGTATGGATTAGAGATGCAATGGAAATTACAAGTGAGTTACTACCAAGCAATCTTGGCAGAGGAGGTGTCAAAAACACTCGGCACTTCATTCCAGCAGAGGAGAACCAGTCCTGGACTGGACCTTCTGAGTGGGTTGAATGGGAGCAGAGGTTGGGATTGAAGGAACCACTTCAAACAGCACTGAAAGCTTGAATTTGTTAGCTTTTCGATCTGTTTTGGACCTTAAGTTTAGATAAACTTTGGCTACACTTCTTGGCAGAGTAGAAGAGCAGAAACCATTTACAGTATAAACCAACACGATGCACCTTGTGGCAATTAACCACACTCACTTGTTTGTTTTATGCAACAGGGCATTTGCTTATGAAGAAACAGGAGGGTGGGTGGGAACTGCATACATGTCCCACAGAAAGCTAGATGACCAACTTGAAGCTCAAACATTTGACCGTGCGGTCTTCTGCAAACTGTTCAAAATCATAACTTAAATTTAAGCCCATCCAAAATCAACTTTCAACATAGATTCAATTTCCTTCGTCAGTGTGGATTTATGTCCAACACACTAGTACAGACCCACAGGTAAATTCATGTACAAATCCAACACGGTTATTTATGGGTAAATGTGCTCCACATTATATATGTGCTCGGCAATTTTTTGTGTGTTATGCATTCACTGGAGTAGATCTTGGACTTTTGCGATAGTATAAAACGGCAATAGCAAGCCGGCAGCACATTTTACATTTTTATTACAATCGACTTCAATGCATCCGCCAGCAGAACAGCTTCCATGCTACTCACCTGGGTTTCTGTCTGCAGATGCCCAGAAAGCACCCTGGCCATTGAACGAGCGCCTTGGAGGTGGCGTCCAACCCCTTCGGATTAGAGGGACTGGAAAGGGGGCTGCCAGCAACTTCTGACAACACCCAGACAGGCACGTTTGAGTTTATGTGCCATTTCATACAGCTCATGCTCATGCCTGCTGGCTTCAGGGCCTTCTGGCTGCTATCAGAAGATGCCACGGAAACATAAACGCACCTGTCCAGATGTGGTATGAGGTTGTCGGAAGCCCCTCTCCATTTCCTCCAATCTGAAAGGGCCGGATGTCATCATGGAGGCAATAGCGGTCAAGCTTCCTGTCCCAATCTGGGGTCAACATCTTAGGCGGTCCCTCGAACGAGGCTGACTTGCTTCCACATGAGTTCACGGATGCTTCAATGAAGGACTTTTGCGATAGTATAAAACGGGCAATAGCAAGCCGGCAGTACATTTTACATCTCTCGATTTTTATTACCATTGACTTCAATGCATCCGCCAGCAGAACAGTTTCCATGCTACTCACCTGGGTTTCTGTCTGGCGGATGCCCAGAAAGCACCTTGGCCATTGAACGAGCACCTTGGAGGTGGCGTCCAACTCCTGAACTCCAATTGAAGGGGTGGTAGATGCCTGTGCGTGGATTTTTTTAATGTGTGGTGATCGTGGCCTCATCAGCCACCACACGGGCTTGACAGAACTCGGCCTTTATCCAGTGGCAAGGGATTAACCAGGACGACTGGAGACCTGCTCTGCTGCATGGACCGAGTGCGTACAGATATCGCAGTGTGGGCAGGACCATGCTGCCCCTGGGCCCTCGGTTCTTCTGGGCCCCGTACCCTCATTCACCGCACCTTCGCCCACGATTTCCTGCCTCTCCTCCACCACACGCATTTGCCGCACCTCCGCCATGATCCCTCACTGCTCCTCCGCCATGATCTCCTGCCGCACCTCCGCCATGATCCCTCACCGCTCCTCCGCCATGATCTCCTGCCGCACCTCCGCCATGATCCCTCACCGCTCCTCCGCCATGATCTCCTGCCGCACCTCCGCCATGATCCCTCACCGCTCCTCCGCCATGATCTCCTGCCGCACCTCCGCACCAAACATTCGCAATCTGGGGCGCTGCCCAGCTGGATCCAGAAACTCACTCCCGTCCAAATGCACTTTGCCAGACTTGTGCTGGATGGGGAATCATAGGAAGATTAGTAGGCCATTCAGCCCCTCTAGTCTGTTCCGTCAATATTACATTTCCTATTGGGGACACCAGGGCCATGCATTTCGTTCCCGATTTTACATCTATCCTCAGCCGTCTTTGCCGGGGCTCGAAGCCGCATCTCGCACCGAGATTTCTCCCACTCGGCCTTTTGCCAAGGAAGAGGCGAGAAGGAGAAAGAAAATCAGCCCCGACATCCCACAAAATAGTGCCTACCTTCCTAAGAATTACATTAATCTGACAATGATGCACTCTCATCTCGAGAATACCAAAAATAGCCAATCAATAACGCTCCTCACAGCCACATTCCACAACATATAAAACGATAAAACAACTTTGGAAAACAAAAACGAACTGCAAGAACTGCACAGCTGGTCCATCAGCATCTGCAAAGAAGAGAAAAGACCGGTGAATGTTTTGAGTAGGCATCCTTCGCCAGAACTGAGAATTGAAAGATGATCAGAATGGTTGAGGCGGAGGAAGAGGGAGGGCGGGTGAGCGGGCAAGAGAAGATGGGGAGTAATAAACAGCAGGTACAAGAGGAAGTTAACAGGTTGAGTGACCTACGAGCTTCTTAATAGAAAAGCAAGACAGAGTTATAGATTTTTTTAAAATCATAAGCAATGAAAAGACATTATAAGAACAAAGTTCAGGCACAAAAAGCCGAGGTGGTGAAAAGGATTTGGGAAAATCTCACATGAGGAATGGGCTAGAAACTGTAGAATCTTTGAGGGGCAGGAGGGATGGAAATAAAACAGCTCATCCAAAAATTGAAGATGTCCTTGCTCGGGGGATCATGTCATGAATGGTGGAAGTGGCAGACGATGATCTGACAAAGATTGAGTGTGTGGTTGATGAAGACAAGAGAATCCTTGTCATCTTCGCGAGGAGCAGGGGGGCGGTGGGGGAAGCACCGAATGCAGGGTGACGTGGTCAAGGGTCCCGAAACCTCGGCTGAAGAAAAGCAAGGACATTTCCAAAGTTCTGGTTCAGAAAGTGATCATCAGAGCAGATGCTAAGGAGTAAAATGAACTGGAAAGAAAGGGTGCAGCCTTTACAGGAAGCAGAGTAGGAGGAAGCATGCATGGTCCCATGGGCCTGTAATAGATGTCTATGGAGCTTCCATTGCTCGAGATGGAGAAATGGAAATCGAGGAAGGAAAAGAGTCAGAGATGAATCATATAAAAGTGAGAGGTGGATGGGAGTTGGAATTGGGAAGAAGGGAGCGGGAGCAGGAAGCTGCACAATCATCAGTGTAATGAAGGAAGCAGTTCGGGAAGGAGCCGGAATAGGGACTCGAACAAAGTCTTCCACATATATCATACAAAGAAACTGACATAGCTAGGATCCAAATAGCCTTCCATTGCAACATTTTCTACTGCAGTCAAGGTGAGAATAATTTCAGCCAGTTGAAGACGGGTGATGATAAATGGGAACTAGTTGGACCATTGTTCACGTAAAAAACCAAGAGCCTGTAAAACCATCTTGTTTTGAGATGTAGGTGTAGAGGGGCTGTAACACTATTGCTGAAAATATGATTGGGCCCGTAAAGCAGCAGAAGAGTAAGTGGATGGAGACTGGACAAGGGGGTAAAAATAAAGTAAGGATAAGAGGGAATTAGTTTGGTGAGGCAGGAGTAGACAAAAACTAATTGGACTACTGGAACGATCTTATTTGTATACATTGGGGAGAAGGTAGAAACAGGCTGTGCAGCTTTGATGGAGCTGCAAGGTTGGAGGTAGTGGGGAGGGAGGCGGAATCTTCAGAGGAGATGTGATTGGTAATGGTCTCATTTGTTTTTTTTTAAATCTATAGAGCTTGTCAGTGGCAAAGTGACAACTGTAACACAATGAGCATGTGGTAACAGGGTCTTGAGAAGTCAGCACACACAAGTTATGAAGATGGAATGGTTACTTCCATGTCCAGAACACAAACCTCTTTCTGAACCTGGAATGTAACTGCACTCTGGGGAGGTATATGGATTTCAACACTTGTAGGGATTTATTGCTCCAAGGACTCTGGAAATGCCAGCTATGACCTGAAAATCCATCTGCTTCCTGTTGATTCCCTACTGTGTTGGGAAAACAGATGCATTGACCTGCCACCCTATGCAAAGCAGCTGTCACCTGGCTTATACAGTTAGATATGGTGGACTAATTGAAGCCTGCATTAACACCTATAGGGGTTTGTCTGAAGCATAGATGATGGAAGCAGCTGTCACATCAGATTCAATTCGCAAGGCTGTGCTTACTGCAGAATCTGTTTCCATATCAGCCCTGAAGGACTGGCAGAGGTTATGAAAACTGTTTACTTTGACAATTGAAATCTCTAGACACTGTCTGCCAAGCCAAGAACATGCAGTTGCTGCTGATATCCCCATATAAGAGGATACGTTTTTCATCCTCTGACCTATCTTAGCATTGCCATGTTTTTTTGCTGCATGTTGAGCATGACTATAATTTTTACATACTTAAAATTGGGCTTTACTCATGCATTGAATTAACTTGTGAAATGTGAGGGGGAAACTGTACAAGATGGACCATGTATCTAGGACCACCTCGACTGAAAGCATTCTTGGAGTTTAGATGTGAGCTTGTATGCATGGAGATGTATACATTTTATCTACATGCCACAAGATAGATACATGGTTCCAGAGTTTATGGTTGAGATCAGGTTCAACTGGAAGACAAAATAAATTGTTTTCTGCCCCCACAAAAGACTATAATCCTTTCCCACCAATTCCATCCCCTTCCTGGCTGCTCACTCAAGCTGAATCAAGTGAAGCAAATCCTTGGGTGTCCTCTTCAACTCAAGCCAGGGCTCGGTTCAAATATCTGTACATCAGTGAAACCACTTCCTTCCACCTTTTTTTGACGTCAGCCACCTCCACGTTCCCCTCCTCCACTACTGCCAAAAGACTTATTCATGCTTTTCTCACCACGAGCCATTATTTCCTTAAACCCGTAAACCATCTCCCAAATTCCACCTTCCACAAACTCCAACTTATCCATATTTCTGCATCACATCCTGCTCATCCATTAACCCAATCATTGCCAGCCTACATTGGATAATTCAACATAAGAACATAAGAAATAGGAGCAGGAGTCGGCCACCTGGCCCCTCGAGCCTGCTTTGCCATTTAATAAGGTCATGGCTGATCTGATCATGGGCACAGCTCCACTTCCCTGCCTGCTCCCCATAACCCTTTATTCCCTTATCGCTCTATCTCCGCCTTAAATATATTCAATGACCCAGCCTCCACAGCTCTCTGGGGCAGAGAATTCCACAGATTTACAACCCTCTGAGAGAAGATATTCCTCCTCATCTCAGTTTTAAATGGGCGGCCCCTTATTCTGAGACTATGACCCCTGGTTTTAGTTTCCCCTATGTGGAAATATCCTCTCTGCATCCACCTTGTTGAGCCCCCTCATTATCTTACATGCTTCGATAAGATCACACCTCATTCTTCTGATTCAGAGGCTCAACCTATCTTCAGAAGTCAACCCCCTCATCTCCAGAATTAACCTACTGAACCTTCTCTGAACAGCCTCCAATGCAAGTATATCCTTCCTTATATACAGAGACCAAAACTGTATGCAGTACTCTAGGTGTGGCCTCACCAATACTCTGTACAGTTGTAGCAAGACTTCCCTGCTTTTATACTCCATCCCCCTTACAATAAAGGCCAACATTCCATTTGCCTTCCTGATCACTTGCTGTACCTGCATACTAACTTTTTGTGTTTCATGCACAAGGACCTCCAGGTCCCTCTGTACTGCAGCACTTTGCAATTTTTCTCCATTTTAAATTATAATTTGCTTTTTCTATTTTTTTCTGCCAAAGTGGATAATGTCACATTTTCCCACATTATATTCCATCTGCCAAATTTTTGCCCACTCACTTAGCCTGTCTCTATCCCTTTGCAGATTTCTTGTGTCCTCCCCACAATTTACTCTCCCACCCATCTTTGTATCATCAGCAAGCTTGGCTACATTACACTCGTCCCTTCATCCAAGTCATTAATATAGAATGTAAATAGTTGAGCCCCCAGCACTGATCCCTGTGGCACCCCATTAGTTACTGTTTGCCAACCGGAAAATGACCCATTTATCCTGATTTTCTGTTTCTGTTAGCCAATCCTCTATCCATGCTAATATATTACCCCCAACTCCGTGAACTTTTATCTTGTGCGGTAACCTTTTATGTGGCACCTTATCGAATGCCTTCTGGAAATCCAAATACACCACATCCACTGGTTTCCCCCTTATCCACCCTGCTCGTTACATCCTCAAAGAACTCCAGCAAATTTGTCAATAAACCCATGTTGACTCTGCTTGATTGAATCATGCTTTTCCAAATGATCCACTACTGCTTCCTTAATAATGGACTCCAGCATTTTTCCAATGACAATGGCACCCACACTGTATCGAATTTAAAATCCTCATCTACAAATCCCTCCATGGCTTTACGGTACCCTACCTTTCTAGCCTTATATTCTCTCTTGTGCTCTCTCCAGTTCTCTGACTCTAGCTTTCTGTGCCTCTCCTCCCTCTCTGTTCAACTATCGATGGCAGAGCCTTGAGCCTCCATGCCACTCTACTCTCTGCCTTTAAATCCTCCTGACAGCCCATCTCTTTGACCAAACTTAGTCGTTGCAAAGGCTCTGTTCCTCACCACTTCTGTGAAGCGGTGTGTGGTCAAGTGTGATATAGTTGCAACTTGTTGTAAAGGCTTAATAATTAGATGGAGCTTATTTAGAATCATAGAATGGTTACAGCACAGAAGGAGGCTATTCGGCCTGTCGAGTCTGTGACGGCTCTCTGCAAGAGTACTTCAGCTCGTCCCACTCCCCCACCCTTTCCCAGTAGTCCTGCAAAAAACGTTCCTTCAGGTACTTATCCAATTCCCTTTTGAAAGCCACAATTGAATCTGCCTCCACCACCCTTTCAGGCAGCGCATTCCAGATCCTAACCACTCGCTGTGTAAATACATTTTTCTTCATGTCGCCTTTGGCTCTTCTGCCAATCACCTTAAATTTGTGACCTCTGGTTCTCGACCCTTCTGCCAATGGGGTACTGTTTCTATCTACTCCATCTAGACCCCTCATGATTTTGAACATCTCTATCAAATCTCCTCTCAACTTTCTCTGCTCTGAGGAGAACAACCCCAGCTTCTTTGGACTTATCCACTTTACTGAAGTCCCTCATCCCTGAAACCATTCTTGTAAATCTTTTCTTCACCCTCTCTAGGGCCTTCAAATCCTTCCTGAACTGCGGTGCCCGGAATTGGACACAATATTCCAGTTGAAGCCAAACCAGTGTTTTATAAAGGTTCATCATAACTTCCTTGCTTTTGTACTCTCTGTCTCTATTTATGAAGCCCAGGATCCCCTCTGCTTTTTTAACCGCTTTCTCAACCTGCCCTGCCACCTTCACCGTTTTGTGGACATATACCCCCAGGTCTCTCTGTTCATGTACCCCCTTTAGAATTGTACCCTTTAGTTTATATTGCCTCTCCTCATTCTTTCTATCAAAATGTATCACTTTGCACTTTTCTGCGTTAAATTCCATCTGCCACATGTCTGCCCATTCCATCGGCTTGTCTATGTCTGCTTGAAGTCTATCACTATCCTTCTGACTGTTCACTATACTTCCAAGTTTTGTGTCATCTGCAATTTTGAAATTGTGCCCTATCCAAGTCAGTAATATATATTAAGAGAAGCAGTGGTCCTAGTACCGACACCTGGGGAACACCACGGTATACCTTCCTCCAGTCCCAAAAACAACTGCTCACCACTACTCTGTTTCCTGTCACTTTTTCAATTTTGTATCCATGCTACCACTGTCCCTTTTATTCCATGGGCTTCAACTTTGCTGGCAAGTCTATTATGTGGCATTTTATCAAATGCCTTTTGGAAGTCCATGTACACCACATGTACCACATTGTCCTCATCAATCCTCTCTGTTAGCTCATCAAAAAACTCAATCAAGTCAGTTAAGCATGATTTTCCTTGAACAAAGCTGTGTTGGCTTTCCTTGAACAAAGCTGTGTTGGCTTTCCTTAATCCAAACTTGTCTAAGTGATAATTTTTTCCCTGCTTATAATTTCTAAAAACATCCCCACTACTGAGGTTAAACTGACTGGCCTGTAGTTGCTGGGTTTATCCTTACAACCTTTTTTGAACAAGGTGTAACATTTGCAATTATCCAGTCCACTGTCACCACCCCTGTATCCAAAGAGGATTAGAAGATTATGGTCAATGCCTCCGCTATTTCCACCTTAACTTCCCTCAACACCCTAGGATGCATCCCATCTGGTCCTGGTGACTTATCTACTTTAGGTACAGCCAGCCTCTCTAATACTTCCTCTTTATCAATTTTTGTCCCATCCAGTATCTCAACGACCGCCTCTTTCACTATGACTTTGACAGCATCTTCTTGGTAAAGATGCAAAGTATTCATTTAGTATCTCAGCCATGCCCTCTGCATCCATGCGTAGGTCTTATTTTTGGTCTCTAATCGGACCCACCCCTCCTCTTACTCACTATATATGCCTATAGAAGACTTTTCGATTCCCTTTTATGATAGCTGCCAGTCTATTCACATGCTCTCTCTTTGCCCCTCATTTTCTTTTTCACTTCCCCTCTGAATTTTCTATATTCTCACTTGTTCTCATGTATTCTCAACCTGAAATCTGTCATAAGCGCCCTTTTTTCTGCTTCATCTTGCTCTCTATCTCTTTCGTCATCCATGGAGCTCTGACTTTAATTGCTTTATCTTTACCCTTCGTGGGATTGTACCTCAACTGTACCCAAACCATCTCCTCTTTAAAGGCAGCCCATTGTTCGATTACAATTTTGCCTGCCAATCTTGGATTCCAGTTTATCTGGGCCAGATTCACTCTTAACCTACTGAAATTGGCCCTCCTACAATTAACTATTTTTACTCTAGTTTGCTCCCTATCCTAATCCATAACTAATCTAAACCTTATGATACTATGATCACTCTAAATGTTCCCCTACGGACACTTGCTCCACTTGACCCAACTCATTCCCCAGATCCAGATCCAGCAATGCCTGCTTCCTTGTTGGGCTGGAAACATGCTAATCAAGAAAATTGTCCTGAAAACACTTCAGAAATTCTTCCCCCTCTCTGCCCTTTACACTATTACTATCCCACTCTATATTAGGATTGTTGAAGTCCTCCATTATCACCACTCTATTGTTCTTGCACCTGTCTGTAATTTCCCTGAAAATTTGCTCCTCTATATCCTTCCCACTAGTTTGTGGCCTATAGAATACACCTAGAAGTGTAATGGCTCCTCTATTGTTTTTTAACTCGAACCAAATAGATTCTGTCCTTGACCCTTCCGGGACATCCTCTCTCTCCAGCACTGTAACATTCTCCTTAATCAATACTGCCACACACCTCTTCTTTCCTTTGAACACCTTATATCCAGGAATATTTAGTACCCAATCCTTCCCTTTTTTGAACTAGGTCTCAGCCACAATCATAATCCCATGTCACTATTTGCATCTGCAGCTCACCAACGGTTATGCACTGTAAATCTATCGTAGACCTTATTGTATTCTCTGTTGGTCTGACCCCACCTAATACCATACTATTTCTTCTTCTAGTGCTATCTGTCTCTCCCAATCCTTTGTTCACCTTGTTTCTCCTTTCGAAAGCTTCATCCTGGTGCCAATCTCCCTGCCAAATTAGTTTAAACCCTCCCCAACAGCACTAGCAAGCCCCCCGAAAGGATATTGGTCCCAGCTCTGTTGAGGTGCAATCCGTCGGGCCTGTACAGGTCCCCCTTCTCTGGAACCGGTCCCAATGTCCCAGAAATCTAAAGCCCCTCCCGCCTGTACCATCTCTCCAGCGACGCATTCATCTGCTCTATGCTCCTATTTCTATGCTCACTAGCTCGTGGCACCGGGAGTAATCGGGAAAATACTACCTTTTTGAGGTCCTGCTTACTAATGTCTTTCCTATCTCCCTAAAATCTGCCTGCAGGACCTCATCCCTCTTTCTACCTATGCTGTTGATACAGATATGGACCACGACCCCTGGCTGTTCACCCTACCCCCTCAGAATGTTCTGCAGCTGATCAGTGACGTCCTTGACTCTAGGACCAGGGAGGCAACATACCATCCTGGAATCACGTTTGCAGCGCATGTCTGTTCCCCTAACTATTGAATCCCGTATCACTATTGTCTTCCCGATCTTCCTCTTTCCCCGCCCCACCCCCTCCCCGTACAACTGAGCCACCCATGGTGCAGTGGACTTGGCTCCGGCTGTACTTCCCAGAGGAACCATCACTCTCACCAGTATTCATAAAGAGTGAGATGCACTCGGCGAGGGGGGAGGGGGGGCGCCTCCTGTCTGCACTACCTGCCTGGTCCTCCTTGTCTATCTGGCGTTCACCCATTTCCTCTCTGCCTGCCTTCACATTCTTGTGCTGCAGGGTGACCACCTCCTGAAACGTGCTATCCACGTAGCTCTCAGCCTAACGGATACACAGCAGTGGCGCCAGCTGCTGTTCAAGCTCTGAAACCTGAAACTTGAGCTCCTCCAGCTGACGACACTTCCTGTACATGTGGTTATCCAGGACACTGGGAGCGTCCTGGCGATCCCACAAGATGTGCATTCCATGGGACTAAGGTGCCCTGCCATGCCTCTATTTAATCTATTACCTAACTTAACAGAAATAAACTTAAGACTAAAAATCTTAGAAGTCAGGCCTAGCTTTATCTCCAGTCGCTCCTCTTGCTCTCTTAGTTAAAGTCAAACAATTATTTATAGTTATATTAATTAGTTTATCTAGTTAAGTTATTACTTTAATAAAGCATATTATAGTTTTCCCGTTTTTAATTTAAACCACTGTCCTAGCTTAGAGAGAGAAAAATCATGAATACACACCCACCAATCACCTATCTGCTGTTCTGTGATGTCACTCCTTGCTGCTGTTTTAGAATTCGGCGGATGAAGTGCCTCCTCGGTGCTGCCACCGCTCAGGTCCCAATGTTTTTTCGAAAATAAACAACAAATAGATTTTTATTTCCAATCTAGGGGGACCTCCCCAGTGTGATGGTCAGCGCTTCACAAATCTCATCCCTTCTCTATTTTAATACTTTGGGATAAAACTGTCCATCACTGGGACTTTATTGGTTTTGACCCCTTTTACTCTGTCTACCATTTGAAACTCATCTAAGTCAAGGTTATTAATTTTACTTGCATCATTGCTGCTTATTGCATGTCTGTCTTGGTGAATATTAGGCCGAAGTATTGATTTACTACATTCGATATCTTGTGCTTATCCTCGGTTTCAGCACTGTTTTATATCTTTTCCGTTCTCATCTCTGTGCACTATTACAATACTGATAAAACTTTCTGACTGTCCTGTTTTTTGTGTGCAGCTATGCTTTTCTGCCAGCTCCCACTTTGCCCCTATGAAGACTCGTAACATGTATCTGCATGCTCATGTTTATACTCCTACCTTTTCACCTTTCTCCCTGCAGGATTTGTAGAGGTCATTCTTCCTCCTTGTTTCACTTCTAATTCATTTGTTAATCCATTTGAGATCGCTCTTGTTCAGTCTACACTTTCTGATCCTGGATAATTGTCATCCTGCATTCTCAGCAGTATGCCTTTATAAATATTTCACTTGCCCTTTACTAATGTTTTGTTAAACACACCCTCCCGATCAATTTGCATAAGCCCTTCCTCCATTTCATTAGTTAACCTTCCAAACATTATATAAACCTGGCCCTTGGTGTTTCTGATTCCCACATCACATTAAACTTGATCATTCTGTGACCACTGTCCTCACAAGGATGCCCCATCATCTATTGTCTGTATGTTATTGGAGATCCTTTACACAACTTGAATTTATATAGCACCTTCAATGTAGCAAAATGTCCCTAGGCGCTTCACAGGAGTGTTATAAGACAAACAATTTGACACCGAGCCACATATGGATAACTTAGGGCAGGTAACCAAAAGCTTGGTGAAAGAGGTTGGTTTTAAGGAGTGGCTTAAAGGAGAAAAGAGAGGCAGAGAGGTTTAGGCAGGGAATTCCAGAGCTTAGAGTCTAGGCAACAGAAGGCACAGCCACCAGTGGTTTAGCGATTATAATCAGGGATGCTCAAAAGGGCAAAAATTAGAGGAGCACGGATATTTAGGCGGGGGAGAGGGTTGTGGGGCTGGAGGAAATTAGAGATACGGAGGGGCGAGGCCATGAACGGATTTGAAAACAAGGATGAGAATTTTGAAATTGAGGCGTTGCTTAAACGGGAGCCAATGTAGGTCAACGAGTACAGGGGTGATGGATGAACGGGACTTGGTGCGAGTTAGGACACGGACAGCCGAGTTTTGGATGACCTCAAGTTTACGAAGGGCAGAACGTGGGAGGCTAGCCAGGAATGCTTTGGAATAGTCACACTTGGAGGTAACAAAGGCATGGATGAGGGTTTCAACAGCAGATGAGCTGAGGCAAGGGCGGAGATGGGCGATGTTACGGAGGTGGAAAAAGGCAGCCTTAGTAATGCCGCGGATATGTGTTCGGAAGCTCATTTCGGGGTCAAACATGACACCAAGGTTGCGAGAACAGTCTGGTTCAGCCTCAGACAAATGTTAGGGAGATAGATGGAGTCAGTGGCTAGGGAACGGAGATTGTGGAGGGGACCGAAAACAATGGCTTCGGTCTTCCCAATATTTAATTGGAGAAAACTTTTGCTCATGCAGAATTAATTTAGAGACCGTGGAGCGGTCGAGAGAAGTGATAGTGAGGTAGCGTTGGGTGTCGTCATCCGGATGATGTCACCAAGGGGTAGAATGTAGATGAGAAATAGGGGCAAAGGATAGAATCTTGGGGGACACCAGAGGTAATGATGCGGGAGCGGGAAGATAAGCCATTGCAGGTGATTCTCTGGCTACGATTAGGTAGATAAGAATGGAACCAGGCGATGCAGTCCTACCTAGCTGGACAACTGTGGAGAGGCATTGGATAAGGATAGAGTGGTCAACTGTGTCAAAAGCTGCAGAGAAGTCAAGAAGGACAAGGAGGGAGGTTTATCTTTTGTCACAGCCACAAAGGATGTGAACTGTTTTGGTACTGTAGCAGGGGCGGAAACCAGATTGGAGGGATTCAAACATGGAGATGCGGGAAAGATGGACACGGATTTGGGAGGCGACATGTTGAAGGACTTTGGAGAGGAAAGGGAGGTTGGAGATGGGGCGGTAGTTTGCAAGGATGTCGGGGTCAAGGATTGTTTTTTTGAGGTGGGGGGTGATGATGGCAGATTTGAGGGAGAGGGGGACAGTACCTGAGGAGAGAGAACCGTTAACAATGTTGGCTAACATGAGAGCCAGAAAAGGAAGTTGGGTGGTCAGCAGTTTGATGGGAATAGGATCAAGGGAGCAGGAAGTGGATCTCATCGACAAGTTGAATGCGGACAGGTTAAGAGGGGAGATCGGAGAAAAACTGGAGAAATATGCAAGTTCAGGGCTAGGGCAGGGGGGACCCTTAGAGGAAGTTTTCCTCAGTGGGCGAAGGAAGGGTAGTAGCAGAGGAAGCTGAACGGATGGTCTCAATCTTAGAGACAAAGAGGTTCATGAGCCATTAGTTTAGCCTTTTTCATATTAAAGATCATCATCATAGGCAGTCTCTCGGAATCGAGGAAGACTTGCTTCCACTCTTAGCATCAGTTCTTAGGTGGCTGTACAGTACAATACGAGAACCACAGTCTCTGTCACAGGTCGGACAGATAGTCATTGAGGGAAAGGGTGGGCAGCGGGCCTGGTTTGCCACATGCTCCTTCCGCTACTTGTGCTTGATTTCTGCATGCTCTCGACGACGATACTCGAGGAGCTCAGCGCCCTCCCGAATGCACTTCCTCCACTTAGGGCGGTCTATGGCCAATGGGAATGTCGCACTTTATCAGGGAGGCTTTGAGGATGGCCTTGTAACGTTTCCTCTGCCCGCCTTTGACTCGTTTGCTGTGGATGAGTTCCGAGTATAGCGCTTGCTTTGGGAGTCTCGTGTCTGGCATGTCTCGTCCACGGCCATACATATTAAAGATATACCACCAGAGTAGTTCATTTTGTGGCTTTCCATTTCCATGTTATCAACTTCATTAACTGTCCATGTCCCCTATTATGTTCCTAACACAGATGAGACTGCACAGAGGGAGGTTAAAGTAACAGTGACCTCAGTCTTTAATAAGACACTCCAGAGTGAGAAACAGGCCTGAGGGGGCCGGTTTATATACAGTGCTCCCAAGGGAT
This sequence comes from Pristiophorus japonicus, assembly GCF_044704955.1. Taxonomy (NCBI): domain Eukaryota; kingdom Metazoa; phylum Chordata; class Chondrichthyes; family Pristiophoridae; genus Pristiophorus; species Pristiophorus japonicus. The sequence continues at coordinate 89,066,643 of NC_091988.1, read as the reverse complement.
GCTGGGATCCCTTGGGACTTCAGGGGAAGCGCTCCCTGGTGACGGAACATGGGAGTGCATGCTTTACAGATAGACAACATCATTCCCCCCCCCCCCCCCCCCCTCCAAAGTCAAAGTGAAAACTATTTACAGGGTGAGGCGGTCGGGAGCCTTTCTTTCCCTGGTGGACCGCTTCAGTACAAGTATCTGTTCTGGTGTGTTGGCTGTGCCCTCGCTGGGCTGGCGTGTTGTTGGCCCTGCAGGGCTGCTGGGTGAGCCTGGCCTTGCTGGGCTGTTGGGCATGATGGGTTTGATTTCCTGGTCCGGGGTGGTGTCGTTGATCCTTTGGGTGTGTGTTGTGGGCTCTCAAAAGGTGGTGTCTGCTGTGGGTTGTTCAGGCAGTCTGAACCGCAGCCTCGTTTGGTCCAGGTGCTTTCTGCAAATTTGTCCGTTGTCGAGTTTGACTATAAACACTCTACTCCCTTCTTTAGCTATCACCGTGCCCGCGATCCACTTGGGACCATGTCCATAGTTTAGCACATACACAGGGTCATTCAGATCAATTTCCCGTGACACAGTGGCACGACTGTCGTTTACATTTTGTTGCTGCCGCCTGATCATGCAGGTTGGGGTGAACCAGCGATAGTCTGGTTTTAAGTGTCCTTTTCATGAGTAGCTCAGCCGGGGACACCCCTGTGAGCGAGTGGGGTCTCGTGTGGTAGCTGAGCAGTACTCGGGACAGGCGGGTTTGGAGTGAACCTTCTGTGACTCGTTTGAGGCTCTGTTTGATTGTTTGTACTGCCCATTGGAGGCTGGTTTAAACGGGGCCAAGGTGACATGTTTGATCCCATTGCGGGTCATGAATTCTTTAAATTCGGCACTGGTGAAACATGGCCCGTTGTCAGTGACCAGCATGTCAGACAGGCCGTGGATGGCAAACTTGGCCCTCAGGCTTTCAATGGTGGTGGTGGCGGTGCTTCCCGACATTATTTCACATTCAATCCATTTTGAAAAAGCGTCCACCACCACCAGGAACATTTTACCGAGAAACGGGCCCGCATAGTCGACATGGATCCTCGACCAAGGTCTGGAGGGCCAGGACCACAAACTTAGTGGTGCCTCTCTGGACGCGTTGCTTAACTGAGCACACACGCTGCATTGCCGTATACAGGAGTCTAAGTCAGAGTCGATACCGGGCCACCACATGTGGGATCTGGCTATCGCTTTCATCATTACTATATCCGGGTGTGTGCTGTGGAGATCCGAGATGAACGTCTCCCTGCCCTTTTTGGGTAGCACTACACGGTTACCCCACAACAGGCCGTCTGCCTGAATGGGCAGCTCGTCCTTTCGCCGCTGGAACGGCTTGATTAGCTCTTGCATTTCAATGGGGATGCTGGCCCAGCTCCCATGCAGTACACAGTTTTTTACTAGGGACAGCAGAGGATCTTGGCTGGTCCAAGTCCTAATCTGGCGGGCCGTGACAGGTGATTTATCGTGTTGATGCCGGTGAGGCCCTTCGAAGACTCCTCCAGCTCCTGCATGATGTAGGCCGAAGTCAGCTCGAGCTTGGTGAACGTCTTTCCTCCTGCCAGCGTCGCAAATAGGTCATCTGCCTTCGGTAGCGGGTATTGGTCCTGTAGCGAGAAACGATTAATACTTACTTTCTAATCGCCACAAATCCTGACTGTGCCATCACTTTTGAGTACTGGGAACAATCGGGCTGGCCCACTCGCTGAATTCCACTGGGGAGATGATGCCCTCGCGTTGCAGCCTGTCCAGCTCGATTTCCACTCTCTTCCCTCATCATTTAAGGTACTGCTCGCGCCTTGTGGTGGATGGGTCGTGCCTCTGGGACCAAGTGGATCCGCACCTTCGCCCCAGAAAAGTTTCCAATGCCTGGCTCAAAAAGGGAAGGAAATTTGATAAAAACTTGGGTACATGAGGCCTCATCGACATGTGATAGCGCTCGGATGTCATCCCAGTTCCAGCGGATTTTGCCCAGCCAGCTCCTTCCAAGCAGTGTGGGGTCATCACCCGGGACAATCCAGAGTGGCAGTTCGTGCACCGTGCCCTTGTAGATGACCTTGACCATGGACAGTGATAAGCTCTTTGGTGTGCGTTCCCAGTTTTGTGTGGATGGGTTTCAGGGCTGGTCTGAGTGCCTTGTTCCACCACAGTGTCTCAAACATCTTTTTACTCCTCATGGATTGGCTAGCGCCAGTGTCCAATTCCATGGCTACGGGTAAGCCATTCAATTTTACATTTAGCATTATAGGTGGACATTTTGTCAAATGTGTGCACCCTGTGTACTTCAGCATCTGCCTCCTCTCTCTCGGGCTCGAAATTGCTTTGATCCACCATGGACTGATCTTCCTCTGCCACATGGTGGTTAGCAGGTTTTGCAGAGCTTGCAGCTCATCTGCAAACTCGGAGGTGCCCCATTGTTCCACAGCTCTTGCAAACATACCCTTTGAAGCGGCATGAATAGGCTGAATGGAAGCTTCCACAACGCCAACAAGATGTGAATTACCTTGCATTCATCTTTTGTTGCGGACTCTGGTCATCTGGGTCACCTGAGGCCTGCTGGCAGTTGCAGACTCGTGATTTCTGCCCTGTACATTCTGCCCTGTGCTTGCAAACACAGTTCCAGTTAATTTATGAACATTGCTAGCACTTGTGTGCTGAGAGATTTGTTTGGTGTTATCACTGGTGGACATAAATACCTGTGCTATCGCAATGGTCTTACTGAGGGTTGGTGTCTCGACAGTCAAAAGTTTTCGTAGGATGGTCTCATGGCCAATGCCCAGTACAAAAAAGTCTCTGAGCATTTGCTCCAGGTAGTCATCAAGCTCACATTGTCCTGCAAGTTGCCTTAGCTTGGCGACATAGCTCGCCACTTTCTGACCTTCAGATCGCTGGCACGTGTAGAACCGATACCTCGCCATCAGCACGCTCTCCCTCGAGTTAAGATGCTCCCGAACCAGTGTACACAACTCCTCATATGACTTATCTGTGGGTTTCACCGGAGCCAGAAGACTCTTCATGAGGCTGTAGGTCGGTGCCCCGCAGACCGTGAGGAGGGCCACTCTCCTATTTGCAGCACTTCCTCCTCCGTCCAGCTCGTTGGCTACAAAATACTGGTCTAGCCGTTCGACATAGGCTTCCCAGTCCTCCCCCTCCAAGAACTTCTCCAGGATGCTCACAGTTTGCTGCATCTTTGCATTGGATTCGTATCCTCGTCGCCAGTTATTGTGTTCCGAACACAGATGAGGCTGTACACAGGGAGGTTAAAGTAACAGTGACCCCAGTCTTTATTAAGACACTCCAGAGTGAGGAACAGGCCTTAGGGGCTAGCTTATATACACTGCTCCCAAGGGATGCTGGGATCCCTTGGGACTTCAGGGGAGGCGCTCCCTGGTAACGGAACATGGGAGTGCATGCTTTACAGATACACAACATCCCCTGAAATCACCTCCTTTCCTGAATACACTGTACCCCTGTACGTTGTATTCCTCTGGTGTAAGCCATATTTCTGATATTCATACTACATTATTGTTCCCTACCACCCAACAGCCTTCAATTCCAGCATCTTATTAATGTATAAACACCTCCTTGAGATTGGCTTCCTCTTTTGGTCCCCAGTGCCTGCCTGTTACTGGCGTCTGGTTATTCTGTATCTTATCTTTTAGTAAAATTCTGCTAGTTGTTGCATCAACACAAAACAGTCCCCACATTCAAAATTATGAAGCGTTTTTCAAAATGATGGGTTTTGAAGGAGTAAATAAGGAGAAACTGTTTCCCCTGGCAGGAAGTTCGGTAACCTCAGTGCACAGATGTAAGATAATTGTCAAAAGAATCAGAGGAAATTCGGAGACTTTTTTACACAGCAAGTTGAACACACTGCCTGAAAGGGTGGTGGAAGCAGATTCAATAATAACTTTCAAAAGGGAATTGGATAAATACTTGAAGGGGAAAAAATTGCTGAGCTATGAGGAAAGAGCAGGAGAGTGGGACTGATTGGGGAGCTCTTTCAAAGAACTGGCACAGATATGATGGGCCGAATGGCCTCCTTCTGTGTTGTGAGATATTGTGATGTTTGCAGTACTTAAATAATCTGGCAATGTTAAGAGCTCTCTCACACAGGCAGCCTGATCGCACTTGTGATGTTGATGGATTCCAAATCCAAAAGCTCACGAGTTCAAATCTCCTTAGGCATTTCTACTAATCGAGCCTCATTGGGTCAAATTTGCCTGTTTTGTTCTGTTTTTTCTCTCTCTCGTTGTGTAGCAGCAGAGCACCACATAGACTGAATATCGATGCTTCATGGTATAAGTTGTACTTTGACTGTGTATCACGGCACATGCAGCACTCATTCCCCAATCATAGGTCTTCATCAGATTGTCTCGCTTTCTTCAAAACTATCTGTAAGCATGGTATAAATTACAGGACTCAGTCGAAAGATAAGCAGCCAGTGAGTTCGGCCCGTCTAACTCATTTGCCTGCGCTTGATATCGATTACCTTGTGTTTGTGTACAGCATATATTCCTGCCATGTTTGTGCATCTTTAGGTACTTTTTCTTATTGAATTTCTATCAATGGGCAACACCAAAATTAAAACTCAAGTGTTTGCATAGTAGGAGAATGAAGGGGGAACTTGATGGAGGCCTTTCATATTTCCATGTGTATGGAACATAGGAACAGGTGTAGGCCATTCAGCCCCGCGACCCTGCGTTGCCATTCTGTCAGATCATGGTTGATCTGTACCTCAACTCCATTTACGCCCCCCTCACCCCCTCCCGCCCGCCCCACCCTTTGATCCACATCCTTTGCTATCCTTACCTTACAAAAATCTGTTTATCTCAGAATTTGGTCCCAGGGAAGTTTACATCTGCTTTTCCCTCCCCTCTTTCCCGCCACCCCCCATGGGCCTGTCGACCTCACCCATACTTCAGGTTGTTACCCTAGACCCGACATGCCCCAGGCCTTCCACCCGGAAATGGCAGAAATTTCCAGCGGTAATGGCTGCCGACTGCGAGGGCTCCTGTCCCAAATGGGGAGGACTGAAAATAAAGGGACGCATAGCTTTCCAGGACCTCCACTGCTTTGTGGCACACCCTTCTCAGCTCCTCCAATCTGAGGGGGAATGGTGCAAGACCTATTTCTTTTGGACTCCCTTCCTTATGGCTGCCCACCCAGCCGTGGGAAAGGAAAATGAGTAGGGATGTGTTGTTACGTTGTTTCCGCCCCACGTAACTGCAAGATGAGTGCTTGGGTGATCTCCAAGTGCAAAGTGCAGACAAATTGGCCCTACCTTCTGTAAGGCAAAAGACTCGCTGCCTAAGGGCCACAGTTGAGAATTGGGGTGTCAAAAGGAATTAGGAAACTTAGCAGATTTTTATGGTCAGAGGATCATTTGGAACAAATTACCCGCAGGGCTGGTGGAACAGAAAACCATAGCAGGTTTTAAAAATGGATTACATGCATTTCCGTTAGTCAAGGGTATACAGAGCTATCGGGTCGGGAAACTGAGGCGAGGATTAGAAGGGGAGGCTGGGAGGACCAAAGGTCTTTACCGTCCCAGAGCGTTACTATCTTACTGAAAATGATAAGTTGGCTCCTAAATGGACGCAATATTGTCGACTGTTCTCCTCTCCCTCATCCTCTTCCCCATAATCGACCTGTAGCATTTTTCCCTAGCACAGTGTGATTCTGTTGGCTTTGCTAATATGAGTTTTACAACATGTGTGCAGTATCTCAATCTACTTCAGAAAACACCATCTCAATTTGAAGGGATTAACTTTTTTGTAATTGCTCGATGACGACAAAGCATTATTTCGGTTAAAGCAACAGTGTGGCATCATATAAATCACTGAAATGTAAATGATTTGGTTCCTGGAGACCCTATGAACATATTTTAACCAACTTTTTTGAAAAATAGATTTTATGCAGCTTTAAATGGTGCTGCTCGTAGATGAGTGTTCCAACAATTATATTGAAAAGGAACCACGCACAGGCTTATCTCCCATGTAGATCCATTAACTGAATGATTGCACTGGATACGCACAGGGCTAACATAGAAACATAGAAAATAGGTGCAGGAGTAGGCCATTCAGCCCTTCTAGCCTGCACCGCCATTCAATGAGTTCATGGCTGAACATGAAACTTCAGTACCCCCTTCCTGCTTTCACGTCATACCCCTTGATCCCCCGAGTAGTAAGGACTTCATCTAACTCCCTTTTGAATATATTTAGTGAATTGGCCTCAACTACTTTCTGTGGTAGAGAATTCCACAGGTTCACCACTCTCTGGGTGAAGAAGTTTCTCCTTATCTCGGTCCTAAATGGCTTACCCCTTATCCTTAGACTGTGACCCCTGGTTCTGGACTTCCCCAACATTGGGAACATTCTTGCTGCATCCAACCTGTCCAAACCCGTCAGAATTTTAAACGTTTCTATGAGGTCCCCTCTCACTCTTCTGAACTCCAGTGAATACAAGCCCAGTTGATCCAGTCTTTCTTGATAGGTCAGTCCCACCATCCCGGGAATCAGTCTGGTGAATCTTCGCTGCACTCCCTCAATAGCAAGAATGTCCTTCCTCAAGTTAGGAGACCAAAACTGTACACAATACTCCAGGTGTGGCCTCGCCAAGGCCCTGTACAACTGTAGCAACACCTCCCTGCCCCTGTACTCAAATCCCCTCGCTATGAAGGCCAACATGCCATTTGCTTTCTTAACCGTCTGCTGTACCTGCATGCCAACCTTCAATGACTGATGTACCATGACACCCAGGTCTCGTTGCACCTTCCCTTTTCCTAATCTGTCACCATTCAGATAATAGTCTGTCTTTCTGTTTTTACCACCAAAGTGGATAACCTCATATTTATCCACATTATACTTCATCTGCCACGCATTTGCCCACTCACCTAACCTATCCAAGTCACTCTGCAGCCTCATAGCATCCTCCTCGCAGCTCACACTGCCACCCAACTTAGTGTCATCCGCAAATTTGGAGATACTACCTTTAATCCCCTCGTCTAAATCATTAATGTACAATGTAAACAGCTGGGGCCCCAGCACAGAACCCTGCGGTACCCCACTAGTCACTGCCTGCCATTCCGAAAAGTACCCATTTACTCCTACTCTTTGCTTCCTGTCTGACAACCAGTTCTCAATCCACGTCAGCACACTACCCCCAATCCCATGTGCTTTAACTTTGCACATTAATCTCCTGTGTGGGACCTTGTCGAAAGCCTTCTGAAAGTCCAAATATACCACATCAACTGGTACTCCTTTGTCCACTATTGGAAACATCCTCAAAAAATTCCAGAAGATTTGTCAAGCATGATCTCCCTTTCACAAATCCATGCTGACTTGGACCTATCATGTCACCATTTTCCAAATGCGCTGCTATGACATCCTTAATAATTGATTCCATCATTTTACCCACTACTGAGGTCAGGCTGACCGGTCTATAATTCCCTGCTTTCTCTCTCCCTCCTTTTTTAAAAAGTGGGGTTACATTGGCTACCCTCCACTCGATAGGAACTGATCCAGAGTCAATGGAATGTTGGAAAATGACTGTCAATGCATCCGCTATTTCCAAGGCCACCTCCTTAAGTACTCTGGGATGCAGTCCATCAGGCCCTGGGGATTTATCGGCCTTCAATCCCATCAATTTCCCCAACACAATTTCCCGACTAATAAAGATTTCCCTCAGTTCCTCCTCCTTACTAGACCCTCTGACCACTTTTATATCCGGAAGGTTGTTTGTGTCCTCCTTAGTGAATACTGAACCAAAGTACTTGTTCAATTGGTCTGCCATTTCTTTGTTCCCCGTTATGACTTCCCCTGATTCTGACTGCAGGGGACCTACGTTTGTCTTTACTAACCTTTTTCTCTTTACATACCTATAGAAACTTTTGCAATCCGCCTTAATGTTCCCTGCAAGCTTCTTCTCGTACTCCATTTTCCCTGCCCTAATCAAACCCTTTGTCCTCCTCTGCTGAGTTCTAAATTTCTCCTAGTCCCCAGGTTCGCTGCTATTTCTGGCCAATTTGTATGCCATTTCCTTGGCTTTAATACTATCCCTGATTTCCCTAGATAGCCACGGTTGAGCCACCTTCCCTTTTTTATTTTTATGCCAGACAGGAATGTACAATTGTTGTAATTCATCCATGCGGTCTCTAAATGTCTGCCATTGCCCATCCACAGTCAACCCCTTAAGTATCATTAGCCAATCTATCTTAGCCAATTCATGCCTCATACCTTCAAAGTTACCCTTCTTTAAGTTCTGGACCATGGTCTCTGAATTAACTGTTTCATTCTCCATCCTAATGCAGAATTCCACCATATTATGGTCACTCTTCCCCAAGGGGCCTCGCACAATGAGATTGCTAATTAATCCTCTCTCATTACACAATACCCAGTCTAAGATGTCCTCGACATATTGGTCTAGAAAACCATCCCTTATGCACTCCAGGAAATCCTCCTCCACTGTATTGCTGGGTGGTATCACTTTAAAAAGTTCCCTTTAACTGGCATATGGCTTGTCACATGACTTGAGTTGTCATCTGCACTTATTTGAAGTTGAGAATCATTCGTGCTCCTTAGTCACAGTTCATTGGATCTGGAAGTGAGGTGTATGTATTGTCTGAGATTCTATCAGGTGATGTCTGAGCGCTGCCCACTCCCAGCATGCCTGGAAGGACAGTGCCCCTGATTTCCAGCCACTGCTGATAGAGAACGAATGCATCCAAACTGGTTCAAATCATATGCTTGAGTGTTTCAATACCCATCAAATGTTCCCCTGCCCCCTCCCTCAATACCAGCCCCCACCTCACTGAAACAAAAAGCCTTTCTAAAAAAAAGTATTGACAACTGCGTAATGTTGAATTTGCATTAAAAAATCTTTTGGAAGGATAAAATAATTGAAGTGAGAAGCACATGACTATCAGTTGGCCAGCATGCTCTTTAGTTTGACAAATCGCTGATTTTTTTTTCTAACTGAATGCATTGATCTTTCACTAAGCCGCTTGCTGCAGTTGATCTCCTAACCTTTCAGCTTCATGTAGTTTTATTCTTGTCATTGTGTGTCTAGTTTTTAGTTTGAGACTCTGGGGGAGGGTGTGTAGGAGAAGGAGGAAAAGAGAAAATAAATGAAAGAGATGTGTTTTCAGTTTCTTTCATGCCTATAATGGATGGCTCTGGTTAACCTGGTGATTGCTGAGGAAGTTGCACCCAACTTACCTTTTGCAGTTCTGTATCTCTGTTGTACTCATGTCTGAAGTCACACTGTCAGAACGTTAAAAAAAAAAAAAAATTACATATTCATTCTCGGTGTGTGGGCGTCACTGGCAAGGCCAGCGTTTATTGCGCATCCCTAGTTAGTTGCCCTTAATAAGATGGTGGTGAACCGCCTTCTTGAACCGCTGCAGTCCATGTGGTGATGGTGCTCCCACGGTGCTGTTGGGGAGGGAATTCCAGTTCTAGAACTGTAAATCGAGTGGTGTATACCATCAATAATTCTTCCATAATAATAATAGGTTACTTAATCCCCCCCCCCCATCCCCTCCTCCGCCCTCTTAATTTTGCATTCTTTCCTTTTGACTCCTCTAGTTAAGGTTCCCTGGCGGGTTGGGTGCGTGGGGAGTGTTCCCGGTGTTGGGTGGGTCCGGAACCGGGGGGTGGCACACTCTTGGGATGGGGGGGTGGGCTGTTTGGGGCCAAGATGGGGAGAGACTTCTTCACTCGGGGAGTTGTTGGCCTGTGGGGTTCCCTGCCGCGGAGAGTTGTTGATGCCAATTCATTGGATGTGTTCGGGAGGGAGTTGGATGTGGTCCTTGCAGCTGGGGGGGTTGGGGGGATGTGGAGGGGGCGTCGGGGGGGGAGGTGCTGGGGTGGGTGATCAGCCATAATCTTGTTGAATGGCGGTGCAGGCTCGAAGGGCCGAATGGCCTACTCCTGCACCTATTTTCTATGTTTCTATACCACCCACCTACCCTCTGGCACCATGCCCAAGTCTTTGTGTAAGCCTAGATGGTGCATGTCAGCAGATGATTGGATAATGAGAGGGGATCAACTGTCATGTTCTTGTTGCCACAAATACACACTTTTTCCAGTTGGTGTTACTGGATGGGGAGAAGAAACCCTGGCTGATTTCTCCCCCTCCCCCACCCCCCCATATCATCATCTCCCAGGGTCACTGTGACATGCCCTAGTGCCCAAGGCTGCCCCACCTTCCAGCCAACCCAATACAGACTGGAGATGGAACCCAGAACGTTCCCATTTGAAAGGTGATGTCTATGTTTTTCTGAAACTGTTTTGGTCCATGATCTGATCCGCCCACAGCTTATCAATAGTAAACTGGACGTTGGGTCGATTGTATATCATTTCCACGTAATAAATGTGTATGGGCAAGAATGTTGAACAAGACGAGTTTTTATTTAAGTGTGACTTCTTTTTCAAACATTATGATAATTTTAGAATGCCAAAACTGATCATTTTAACTGCCAAAGCGGCCCATTTCTTAACCCCAAAACCCAGTGTAGACACACTTGCAGTCGTTCAGTTGGTCAAACACTGGTTACAGTCCACCCCCATTTAAATGCAGAACTATTTCAAACACAAGATTGTGATGAATATATATTAAACTCCCCCCCCCCCCCCCCCCACCTTCTGAATTTTGTGTGCACGACGTATTGGGGGGGGGGGAGGCGGGTGTAACATTGCAAAGCTGAGAAGCTATCTGTATCTCTTCCAAGTAATTGTTGGGTTACGGGAAGTACACTAGACCAAAATTGCACTGCAGAAAGCTCCTCTAGATTCTTGCTTCGTGCATCAGACAAGCTGAGCGACTGTGGCAGCTGCCAAGTAATCCCACGCTGTGGAGAGAAAAACAGACTGGTTAGCCCGCCCCCACATCTGTAAACATATGTTGTGCTCTGGGGATTTTTCCAACTTTTTTTTTCTACCACGCAGAAACTCACCCAAGCCTAGAATTGTGGTGAGCCAACTTCCTCTTGCGGCTTCTCTCTCTTGGTCTTTTCGCAAAGTCATCTGCTGCCGGGAAAGGGGAGTCTGGTCTGCTGGCCCTTAATCACTGTGCCTCGGCATGCAGGCATAGAGAGTAGGAGGGCTTAATCAGACAGTACACAATAACATTGGTATGTGGGAGTTCAAAAGGGTGTCTGCATCCGAGTGTGCCTGTCCTGAGCGTTTAATGTCTAAAAATGAGTTTGCACATAGCGTAGCTGAAGTTCCGGTTTTGAGATGTTCCGCTCACATGACCTGTGTGTAGGCCTGTTTTTTTTACTATCGATGTGTTTAATTTTAATTGCTCCCTGAGGATATTTACCCGCCAGTGAAAGGCATGTGCCCTCTGCTTATCGCCCTGTTGTGCCTCGCCCTGTTGTGCCCCACCCCGCAAGTCTAGATTCCCCTTTCAGGAAATGCACCCCTCTTTCTCCACCCCGCTACCCCCTCCCCGCCTTCTCCAGCTCGCAGAATGTAAATGCTGCAAACTCTGCTTCCCCAGAAAGGGTGGAGACAATGTTCTCCCAACTCACTCGTGTTATGGATTGGCTTCGTATTATTGCTTCACCCGCCCCCTCCCCGATATATAATAGCTGTCAATTTGATCTGGTCAGTATCTCCACTCATGACACAAACCAGCTAATCTGTAAACAACTAAATCATGAGTAAATTACACCCAACCACGTGAATGTACAACTAATGCTGATTACAATGTGAAAGGAGAGCCCTTCAGTAGAACTTTCACCTAATCATCTTCACTGAAGCTATTCCACTGCCTTGTAGATTCTCCAAAGCAAACTCTCAGAGGTGCTGTCTCTGAGCCCAGTTAAATTTGCATCCCTGAATTGTGAACTAAACTTTATTCATTTTTCAACGGCAAAATACTGCACATGCTGAAAATCTGAACTAAAAACAGAAAATGCCGGGAAAACCCAGCAGGTCGGGCAGCATCTGTGGAGAGAGAAACAGAGCTAACGTTTCAGGTCGGTGACCCAGCGTCAGAACTGCAAGATGTTGGAGATTAACTAATTTTAAGCAAGTACAGAGCCAGGGAAATCATCGTCGTCATCAAAAGAGGCAGGGAAAGAACAGAAGGGATAAGCTGGAGTGATTAAATGACAAACGTGATGAAGTTGCAAAGCAAAAGGAGGTGACAATGGGACAAATATAGAAACTAGTGGGGTGCTGCAGGGATCAGTGCTGGGACCCCAACTATTTACAATCTATATTAACGACTTGGAGGAAGGGACTGAGTGTAACGTAGCCAAGTTTGCTGATGATACAAAGATGGGAGGAAAAGCAATGTGTGAGGAGGACTCAAAAAAATCTGCAAAAGGACATAGACAGCCTAAGTGAGTGGGCAAAAATTTGACAGATGGAGTATAACGTCGGAAAGTGAGAGGTCATGCACTTTGGCAGAAAAAAATCAAAGTGCAAGTTATTATTTAAATGGAGAAAGATTGCGAAGTGCTGTAGTACAGCAGGACCTGGGGGTACTTGTGCATGAAAAACAAAAGGATAGTATGCAGGTACAGCAAGTGATCAGGAAGGCCAATGGTATCTTAGAAACATAGAAAATAGCTGCAGGAGTAGGCCATTCTGCCCTTCGAGCCTGCACCACCATTCAATAAGATCATGGCTGATCATTTACCTCAGTACCCCTTTCCTGCTTTCTCTCCATACCTCTTGATCCCTTTAGCCATAAGGGCCATATCTAACGAACTGGCATCAACAACTCTGCGTTAGAGAATTCCACAGGTTAACAAGTCTCTGAGTGAAGAAGTTTCTCCTCATCTCGGTCCTAAATGGCTTACCCCTTATCCTTAGACTGTGACCCCTGGTTCTGGATTTCCCCAATATCGGGAACATTCTTCCTGCATCTAACCTGTTCAGTCCCGTCAGAATTTTATATATTTCTATGAGATCCCCTCTCATTCTTCTAAACTCCAGTGAATACAGACCCAGTCGATCCAGTCTCTCCTCATATGTCAGTCCTGCCGTCCTGGAAATCAGTCTGGTGAACCTTCGCTGCACTCCCTCAATAGATCCAAGCACAGGCATCTTCCACCCTTCACGATGTTGTTCGGGATCTGGAATTTTAGGGCCTTCATTGAAACACCTGTAAACTCATCCCTTTTTGGCGTGGAAGCAAGTTATCCTCGCTTCGAGGGACTGCCGATGATGGGAAAAACATCAACGAAAAAGATTAGAACAAAAAAAAATTGACAAAACCCTTACTTACTAAATCGCTGAAAAAATTTTTACAAATAAAATCTTTAACTTACCTTTTTTGCAGGTCTTCATACTTACTGTTGCTAGCAGGGCTGCACCGCAGGTTTGACCCGGTCGGTATTCTGGGCACAGAATACGGGTGCGGAGAGAGCCAAATTTTGGGCGAAAATGCTATTTCGGGCCTTGCACGGTGGCGCTTCTCTCCCCAGCGGTACGTGGAAAGTGCCGCTGCAAAATGCCACGAATTTCCCGCTGACCGGTTTTTCACCAAACATGGTGAAATATCGGCAAAAACCCAGTCGCAAAATCGGCGAATTTCTAGCCCATAAATAGTCTGCTAATATGGAGGGGTTACTGCTCCGAATGCCAGTGTTACTGTGACTAGAAACTGATGGAGTTTGCAGCTGAAACCATTCCACAATTGTGATGGAGGGGGGGGGCATGGCGGACTTATTGTTTTGTATTATTATGCGAAGACAAGTTGTATCGATTAGATTAAGTGAGTCCGATCATCACTTTTGCTCCTTAAAGCTGTTGCATGGAAAACCCTGTGGTTTTGAGCCAAATTCTGTGGCATGAACTTATTTTTTTGGTCCTCCTGTCCTCTGATTGTTTCACAATGCCACTGAACAATCGAATGTATTGTGCCTGAAGCTAGTTGTGTAGCATCCAACTTTTTTTCTCTCCAAAAGCCACATGAAATGTTTCTGGATAATGGGACGTTGTGTGTTGGAGAGGTCACTGGTGGCTCTGTGCTTGGATGGTTTGTTAAAGCATTCGTTTTGTGTGTTAATGCAGGGAGCAGCTAAGTGTGCGTGTGAGTGATTTTTAGATGCGACTTCAGCTTTGATTTTAGTTTGTAAATTTTCAGTGTTACTCGGTTACTTATGATTAAAATCCTTTGCCATGCGTCTGACCCCAAATGCCTCTGCACTGTGGGTTGTTTCAGCATTCTTGGTGTGTGCGTTTTGTTGAGGAGGCGAATGGGTGGGAGTGGGGTATTGCTCTCCATGTATATTCTGGCCATTTCACAATGGTACGACGTGACTATATTGGTTGTGGTTTGCAACCTTCTCAGAAATTGACTCAGATTTTCATTAAAGAGTATGAAGGTGGTGAAATTTGTCTTGGGCAGTCGTGGAAAATGGACGATGGCACATCAAAAACAGGTTTTACACTCTGCCCGATTTTCTTGTCCATTTAAGTCAACAGAAGAGAAGATTAGGCGGTGTGCTAAGCAGCCATCCGCTGCGTTGTTGTCTGTTGTCCGCCACTGTCCAAGGCAAACTTTGCCCCGATGATGTTCACAGCAATTGTACTAGCACACTTGAGTTTAGTTCTCAGAATCGAAGCCGTGCTTTGGCGCTCCTATAGCCGATCACAAAGTCGATTTCCATTCGCTGTCGGTCAGAATGTTTCCCGCAGTCTGTTGTAAGGTCAGCCAGAGTTGTGTACGAAGCAGAAACACAAAATGCTTTCACATTTACTTTCCTGCGATAGAGGGGGTTGACATGCTGCAGTTCCCATTGGCTCTATGAAGACTCCCAGCACTCTGGTGAGCATCTGTTATCATAGAATGGTTACAGCACCGATGAAGGCCATTCAGCCCGTTGAGCCTATGCCGACTCTCAGCTAGTCCCACTTCCCTGCTCTCTACCCGTAGCCCTGCAAATTTTTTTTCCTTCAGATACTTATCCAACTCCCCTTTGAAAGATAACATTGAGTCTGCCTCCACCACCCTTTCAGGCAGTGCTTTCCAGATCCTAACCACTCGCTGCGTAAAAAAGATTTTTCTTACGTCACCTTTGGTTCTTTTGCCAATCACCTTAAATCTGAGTCCTCTAGTTCTCGACCCTACTGACAATGGGAACAGTTTCTCAGTTTCTCTCTGTCTACTCTGTCTCGACCCCTCATGCTTTTGAACACCTCTGTCAAATCTCTTCTCAATCTTCTCTGCTCCAGTCTATCCACGGAACTGAAATCCCTCATTCTTGGAATCATT
Organism: Pristiophorus japonicus; assembly: GCF_044704955.1. NCBI lineage: Eukaryota > Metazoa > Chordata > Chondrichthyes > Pristiophoridae > Pristiophorus > Pristiophorus japonicus. Next base: position 89,051,397 of record NC_091988.1, on the reverse strand, counting down.
CTCATAAATCTTTTCTGCACCCTCTCTACAGTTACTCCAGGGTTGCAAATTGTGACAGGAAAGCTTTTATTCTTAATTCCTGCACACCTATTGTGCCCAGTGCCAACTATTTCTCTTGTTGAAAACTGCCATTGTTACTGAGCACTTGCACCAATCGTTCTGACCTGGAACATATTGGTCGATCACGTTTTAGGGTTTTGGGCCAGAAATTCACCGTACCCGAAGGGATGGCTACCACGGAGTTTGGGCGATCGACCGAAAAAATTGATGGGCCGCCGTGGTTGGGTACTTTGCCCTCCCCGTGCCATATTCAGCTCAGGGAGGATTCGAGTGGTGTTCACTTCCGCCGGAAACGGTGCGGTGAAGCCACTGAAAAGGAAGGTTTCCAGAGGTGAGCCCTGCAGCGTGCAGGCTGCTGGAAAGGGATTAGCACAGCAAAATTCACCGAGGAAAAGGTATGACTTTTCCCGGCAGTACTCCCGCGAGGTTTTCGATGAGGTGCTCGAACGTGACACTGCTGGGGCCCTTTGGTAGGTAAATAGTATTATTACTGATTAGTGTTTTTATTTTATTTTCCAGCATGCATCTGCAGTATTTATCTTTTCATATCGTTTTAGTAATTGTTTTGGTTCCATTAAACCTGCTGAGTGCTGCTCAGAGGTTTGTACTTTTGTACAACTTTCAGATCTGACTCTTTTTAGTGGGCTGCAGAGACCTATTTAGCAGGGTCCACCCTGAGGATGGGAGGAGTGTTGGGAGGGCGACACCTGGTACACCTGCTCCGAAGCAGGGCGGCACGCAGGAGAAGGCATCACCGTCAGCACCGTGCAGACAGGCAGCGGGCAAGGGAGGCAGCAGCCATGATTCGTTCATTCTGGCCTGAATCAGGATTGCAGTTGTCTGCTTGGGGACAAGGGATATCCTCTGTCCACTTGGCTGCTCACTTCTCTGCAGAACCTCAGGACAGCGCCAGAGCATGCATACAATGATGCTCATTGTGCCACCTGGTGCATCATTGAGCAGTGCATAGGCGTCCTTAAGCAGAGATTCCAGTACCTGGACCGCTCTGGTGGCACCTTGCAGTACTCTCCTCAACGGGTCTCCATAATCATCGTGGTTTGCTGCATGTTACACAACCTGGCCATCATGAGGGGACAGCAGCTGGAGGTCGAGCCAGCAGTACCACCTGAGGAGGAGGAGGAGGAGCAGGAGGATCCCTGTTGCCCCAGAGCTAGGAGGCGTCGACCCATCACCACCCTGGAAGGGCTGGGTGCAGACTGGCCAGCACCCTCTTGGGTGGGTGCGTGTTCTCATATACGGAGGTGCCTGACACCTCCCCTGCAATCTCCCTCCATGCATTATGTACTGGCGGTCTGCCAGGTCTCCCCACGTCAGGAAACAGTATTCTTCTTCTGTCCTCCACACCATCCATCATTGTCTCCAACTCCATATCAGTGAACCTGTTGGCTCTCCTTGCACCTCTTACCCCAGCCATCCTTCCAACCACTTTCCTCCCCCCACCGCCCTCCCCTTCTTCTCAGGGCCTTGCTGCAAACCCTGGCCTTTAAAAAGGCCCGGGAGCATCTGGCTCATTAGAAACCCTTACTTGCATGCTGAATTTCTCAGTGGTGATAACACTCAAATTAAGTCAGCCACATCGCTGAAAAATCCACTTTCGAAGGATTCATTCACTTTTGGAGCTGAATATGGGGTGGCCCAGCCATGAAACAATTTTCGCACTAATGGCCACAGAAAGGTGGGGGGGAACACCAGTTTTCCAGCGGTACTGAATTTCGGGCCCTTTATCTTTTTTGTTTTCCGCAAAAACGAATTTGGAAAAAAGAGTTGCACTTGAGAGTTGTGTTTCAAAGCAAAGTATGTTTGCACAAAAATATGTTTTTTTTTAAAAAGGGTCAAGACAAAAGGTGGTAAGAGAGCAATATAATTTCTGTCTCGGTAATCAATAAACGGTTCACACCCGCTGTGTTGGAAGCTCCTGGTCCCGGGCACTTGGCAGGGTTTGTCCTTCATAGGACCTCTCTTCAGATTGTGAACACAGGGAGGCATACACAGTCAGTCAACTTTTTTAAAGCAGGAAGCTGCAACGGCATTTGGGTCCAGCAAAGGCGGTGAGAATGTGGGACAGTAGTTAGAAGTTACTTGTTTTAAATCAAGCAAGAAAATCTATTGATGTGGGGAAGAGTAGCCTGTTAGTTATTTTGTATTATTATTCATTAATACAAGTTCTTTTGATTAAATTAAGTGAGTCCGATCATAAATATTGTTCCTTATGTTCACTTGCTGTCTGTGAAGTAAGGCCACTCTAAGATTCATATCTGGTCTTGCCTTACCAATAGTTTCTCAGTCTGCCTTTGAAAAGTGTGAGAACCAACACAGCAGCGGATGAACGAAAGACATTTTATAGAGTTAGTCTGTCAAAGGGGTGATATCGTTGAATCACCTGAGTTACACTGTCACATAAGTTGGTACTGGGCAATGTGAGTCAATTCTGACTCGCAAGGTTCACTAGGTTGATTCCGGAGATGAGGATAGGTTGAGTAGGTTGGGCCTATACAAATTGGAGTTCAGAAGAATGAGAGGTGATCTTATTGAAACATATAAAATAATGAGGGGGCTCGACAAGGTGGATACAGAAGCTATTTCCACTCATCGGCAAAACTAAAACTAGGGGGCATAGTCTTAGAATAAGGGGCTGACCATTTAAAACTGAGATGGGGATAAATTTCTTCTGAGGGTTGTAAATCTATGGAATTCTCTGCCCCAGCGAGCTGTGGAGTCTGGGTCATTGGATATATTTAAGGTGGAGATAGACAGATTTTTGAAAGATAAGGGAGTAAAGAGTTATGGGGAGCGGGCAGGGAAATGGAGCTGAGTCCATGAACAGATCAGCCATGATTTTATTGAATGGCGGAGCAGGCTTGAGTGGCCAAATGACCTACTCCTGCTCCTATTTCTTATGTTCTTATGCAAGGGGCCAATTTTTTCACCAGTCGAAATGCATTAAAATTAACTTTGAACTCCCTCACAATTAAGCTGATTAATCTCTGGGACACTCTGACAGACCCCAGACGAGTGCAATACTGGAGGTATCCTGAGCCTGTGAGTGGACATATCCACCGGATTTTCTGATGCAAGCCATTTGACTTGCGCTGGGATTGGGGTGCAGAAAGAGGCCTGTCGCTGTACTATTGGCATTGATGGCCATAGATTGTTCAGGGCAGGACGGGGGTGGGGGGGGGGTTAAAAAAAAAAATGCATACCGGCTGCCACCTTGTACATTTAGTGTGGGGTAGAGGGAAAGAGTCGTCCAATTTCTTATTAAGGTCACCAAAAGTGCAAACCCTGTCCATCACAGTGACCTAAATTATGTAAAGAATCCTCTTCCAACCAGTCTCTGTTTCCGAGGAAACTGAATAAAATTGTCAATGTAGTCAAACCTGATGCCAATTATTGCCCAATACTTGTAGATCATACTTTCTACATTTCTGTGACAAATTTCTAACTAAAACCTGCTGTGAACTGTATAATAAATGGCAGTGGCTTGATCCAAAATTATTCCTCCATTCTTTTTCTCACTCTCCTCTTGCTCATCTCTCCTCTCTTCGCTATCATATATGGATTTGCAATCTGTAAGAACTAGTCGATGTAAGTGGTTGAAAGATTCAGTCAGAGAATAGAAACATTGGGCCCAAGTTTCCACATGATTGGCGCCTGATTTTTAGGAGCAACTGGTGGAGAATGGACTATCTTAGAAATCGCAATTCTCCACATTTTTTTTTCTGCAGTTCTAGTCAGGTAGAACAGTTCTACTTTGGAACAGAATTTTTTCTTCAAAAGGGGGCGTGTCCGGCCACTGACGCCTGATTTCAAAGTTTCCACATTGAAAACGTACTCCAAACTAAAGTAGAATGGAGCAAGTGAAGATTTTTGTAGAGCTGAAAAAACCTGTTCTACACATTAAAAAATCAGGCGCAGGTTACAAATTAGGCGTCCAGAACGAGGTGGGGGGAGGGGGAAGGGAAATCATTAAATTCTACAATAAATCCTTATTTATACTTCTACAAATATTCTACAAATAAATCCAATCTGAATAAACATTTATAAGCAAAGAAAAGATTAAATAAACCATCTTCCTACCTGTGTGAAAGTGCTTCAGGCACGGAGAATTCTGCAGTCAGCCTGAGGCGCCCGTTCTTTCCCGGGGGGGGGGGTGGGAGGCACCCGTTCTGCCCGCGGTGGGGGGGGAGGTGCCCGTTCTTTCCGCGGGTGGGGGAGGCGCCCGTTCTGCCCGCGGGGGGGGTAGGAGGCGCCCGTTCTGCCCGTGGGGGGGAGGCGCCCGTTCTTCCCGCGGGGTGGGAGGAGACAGTGAGAAGGCTGCAAGTGCTGATGGCAATGTGCTTTTATTAAAAAAATGTTCAAAAATTAAACAGCTACAAAGAACTACAAAAATAATGGCCGAGTGCCAATGTTTTTTTCACACTGAGCATGCGCGAACGCTCCAATGCGCACGCGCAGCGTTGCCGGCAGGAAAAAAACTAATTTAACTAGTACCCGCCCCCTCCCACTTACAAAATCGGCGCGAGTGTAGGCTCCGCCCCCCCTGGGCACCGCGCCAGGCAGACAAGGAGCTGCAGAACGCTCCAGAATCGCAATTTTTTTTTTTAGGCGCCGTTTTAGGCGCGAAAAACGGACGCCCAGCTCGGAGGGGCGCCCGTTTTTTATCGTGTGGAAACTTGGGCCCACAATTTCTAGATTCAATCAGTTGTAAATGTGCATTATCTGCTCAAGCCTGCACTAAAAGAATGGTATTTTTAATGAACCCTGCCTCGGGAGTTTAAAGAAAGACTTGGATTTCAATAGCGCCTTTCACAACCACCGGATGTCTCAAAGTGCTTTACAGCCAATGAAGTACTTTTTGGAGTGTAGTCACTGTTGAAATGTAGGAAATGCAACAGCCAATTTGCGCGCAAGCTCCCACAAAACAACAATGTGATAATGACCAGATAATCTGTTTATGTTATGTTGTTTGAGAGCTAAATATTGGCCAGGACACCAGGGATAACTCCCCTGCTCTTCTTCAAAATAGTGCCATGGGATCTTTTACATCCACTTGGGAGAGCAGACGGGGCCTCGATTTAACGTATCATATGAAAGACGGCACCTCCAACAATGTGGCATTCCCTCAGTACAGCCTAGATTTTTTTTTTGTGCTCAAGTCCCTGGAGTGGGACTTGAACCCACAACCTTCTGACTTAGAGGCGAGAGTGCTACCCACTGAGCTGCAGCTGACACTTTTTTAAGAAGTTAAATATTAAGGAGAAAACCGTTCTCAGCAGAATTCAATCTCTACATCTTTCAAAATGTGCCCTATGTTTTTTGGCAGAGAGCGTGATACTGGAGACGGTTTAACTGGTGTCATTGAACATGTTCCAAGTTGTTGGCTTTTCCAGGTAGTGTTTTGGAAAAAGTGAGGCAATTGCAGATATCCAGGGTGGTTAGTGACTGAACATATTGTTGTTCCTCTTTTCCATTCATATCCCTGATTACGTAACCTGTATATTCTGTGTAATGTTGTATGAAGACCAGCAGGATGTAGGCGTCATTGGCAAGGCCAGCATTTATTGCTCATCCCTAATTGGCCTCGAGAAGGTGGTGTTGAGCCACCGCCTTGATCCGCTGCAGCCTGTGTGGTGAAGGTACTTCCACCGTGCTGTTAGGGAGGCCGTTCCAGGCGATATATGTCCCAGTCAGGATGGTGTGTGACTTAGAGGGCAACCTTCAGGTGATGGTGTTCCCATTCATCTGCTGCCATTGCCCTTATAGGTGGTGGAGGTTGCAGGTGTGGGAGGCGCTGTCGAAATAAAATCCTTTGTAATATGTTGCACTTCTTTGCAGAGTCCACATACTGTGAATGTGCAGGCCTTGCTGCAGAGTCGTCTTCTTCCCCAATGTATCCATTAGTTTGAAAACTATCATACTGAGATTAACGAGCTTTTTAATCTTTCCTTCTACTTCAGGAGCGGAACCTGGACTGGTTTCCACGTATGCGTGCTATGTCACTGGTTAGCAGCGACGCTGAAGGAGAGCAAAATGAACTGAGAAACCTACAGGAGAAGCTGGAGTCTACAATGAAACTGGTTACAAACTTATCTGGCCAACTGTCCGAGCTAAAGGAGCAGGTGAGCAATAGAATGTCTCTTGTTCCTAGCTGCAAACTCTTGGCAGTAAATAACACAATTCACGAGAATTGTGGAATATGGGATGCTGGGGTGAAGCTGCTGAGACTATAGAGAGCATCAAGGCTGGAAAGGACCAGTGAATGGATTGTTCATTAGAACAAGTATATATGCCTGATGGCTTGTAGTCACAATTGACACTTCGTGGTTCGACAATGAATCATACAGCACAGAAGACGACCATTCGTCCCATCGTGTTGTGCCAGCTCTTTGAAAGAGCTATCCAATTAGTCTCACTCTCCTGCTCTTTCCCCTTAGCCTTGCAAATGTGTCCCCTTCAGGTAATTATCCAATTCCCTTTTGAAAGTTACCATTGAATCCACTTCCACCACCCTTTCTCCTCTTCCCTCTGGTTCTTTTGCCAATTACCTGAAATCTGAGTCCTCTGGTTACTGACTTTCCCGTCAGTGATACCAGTTTCTCCTTATTTATTCATAGTTTTCAACACCTCTGTTAACTCACCCCTTAACCTTCTCTGCTCTAAGGCGTACAATCCCAAGTTTCCAAATCTCTGGACATAACTGAAGTCCCTCATCCCTGGTACCATTCTAGTAAATATCCCCTGTACCCTCTCCAAGAACTTGACATGTTTCCCAAAGTGTCCTTCTTTGAATCCTCCTTCATCTTCTAATTACTATGTCCTAAATAGCCTAATTGAAGACTGAAAATTGGCTTCTAAACTGCATTGTCAATGATGTAGCAGCTGTTCGGGCAGTATTTGGGTGGGTCACTGTGCTGGTATCGTTGGTCTGCCATGGCTCCTCGCCTGCAGTTTTTTCACCTGACATCCTCCGGATCCTGACTGGGCTGTTCGAGAAGTATTGAGTGGATATGAAACCTCTCTCCCTCTCTCTTTCCCCGACTCCCACAAGTCAAAGAGGGACGAGCTGGAGGTTGAGTCACCTCGCCCTACCATTGCACACATCCTTGTGGCCTGTCTCCATGTAACAGGCCAGTAGATGTAGACTATCTTGTATGTTTGCACTTGGGGAATGGTGTGGTATGGAATATTGAAAGGGAAAAGGGATAAATTTAAAGAAAGCCATGAATCGACATGGTTACATCTGCATTAGCCTGGGAATTAATGATATGCAGACTGCTGAGACTCACTATGAACTGGAAAAACTTGCTTACCTGACTTAAAACCACAACCTGTAAATAGGGCTTTACTAAAATTGTGTGCATAAATTTTCCAACTTGAGCTCTAGCGACTTTACAGCTGTCCAGTTTTGGAAGTGTGACGATAAGAAAAGGAAGGACTTTGCACACTTGTAATGCCTTTCACATCTTCAGAATATTCCAAAGCTACCTTTTTGAAGTGTCACTGTTATGTGGCCAATCACAGCAGTCAATTTGTGCAAACGAGATGAATGACTGTTGATTCAGAGATAAATGTTGAGCAGCAGAGCTCCCCGCACTACTTCAAATAGTGCCATTGGATCTTTTACATCTACCTAAAAAGGCAGGTGAGGCCTGGGCTTAACACTCCATCCGAAAGATGGCACCTCTTACAATGCAGCACTGCTCGCTAAAGACTCAGTCCAAATGACTCAGTTCAAATCCTGCAGCGGGGCTTGAACCAATAACTTTCTGACTCCGAGGTGAGAGTATTCCCACTGAGCCAAGCTGGCACAAAGCTAAGAAGGGCTGAATATGTTTTCCCTGGTAAGTGCTAGGTCAAGGTGGATAGAAACTTGGCTGACAGAAATTTGAACCCATCAAAGGCGTATAACACTGCGATTCACTTTATGTTCACGTCGCTATTGAATCTGTGATTTCTGCATGAAGATCACTTTCACATAAGTAACTTCTGCTGTGGTAACTCTCTGTTCAGTTTCCCCCTTTTTTAATACATATAAAACAAAATCCACAAGAGGAAAAAGGAAGTATCTCCAAAGTATCAATCTTCACGAGGCTAAAAATGGCTTTGTGCTTTCTTTCACCTGCAACATAATCCAGACGAGACCAAGGCAAATTGTACTTCACGTGATACGTCAACTGGGACAGACCTGCCGATCAGTTCCCTTTATTTTCTCCCCAGACATACTTCCCTAAAAGTAATTTTACTCAGTGTATTGTCCAGTATTAACTCTTTGTAACTTTGTATCCTGCTTCTGCCTTGTGTATGCAATAATTGACTGAGTACTGTTTAACTCCAAGAGATATAATCTTGGCTCTGCTTTATTAAGGCCCAAAGTGGCTAATATACAAAATGGCTGCAGCCCAATGGCCTCCAACAGTGATGCCATCTAGTGGCTAGTGATCCCAAAAGTACATACACGACAATACCCCCCTCTGAGATATTAACAGTCTTTTACAAATTGAGACGGTCCGATGTTTTACACTCCCGGGTTAACCGTCTCAGTTAAATTTCAGTCTTGGGTGAGTGTTCAGAGTCTGTTGTGACTGGTGGCTGGGTGGAAGTGGCAATGGCCATGTCAGGGATTGAAAGTCCTGATTCACTGATGACCACTCAGTCCTCTGATGACTGGGGGTAGGTTGGTTGGTCGTCGATTGTCTCTTCCTCTGACTGTTCCGGTTCATCTGTGTGCTGCAGCTTTGTCTGCTCCACATGTTTCCTGCATGTTTGCCCATTTTTGAGCTTGACAATAAAAACTCTGTTGCCCTCCTTGGCCATGATAGTACCAGTGATTCACTTGGGACCCTGACCATAATTCAAAACATATACAGGATCACTTACAGAAATATCGCGTGACACAGCTGCACGATCGTGATATCCTTGCTGACATTGTCTTCCATACTCATCGTGATTATTCAGGTCAGGGTGTACAAGAGATAGCTTGGTCTTAATACACCTCTTCATCATTAGTTCAGCAGGCGAGAACCCTGGTAAGCATGTGTGGTCTTGTCTTGTAACTAAGCAGTATGCATGACAGGCGGGTCTGCAGTGACCCTTGGGTTACTCGCTTCATACTCTGCTTTATGATTTGGACAGCACATTCTGCTTGCCCACTGGATGCAGGTTTGAACGGTGCTGACCTTACATGTTTGATACCATTGAGTTTCATGAACTCTTGAAACTCCTGACTGGTGAAGCACGACCTGTTGTCGCTAACAACGATGTCAGGCTGACCATGTGTCGCGAACATGACACTGAGATTCTCAATGGTAGCTGTGGATGTGCTGGATGATATGATTCTACACTCTATCCACTTCGAATATGCATCCACCACAACTAAAAACATCTTCCCCAGGAAGGGACCTGCAAAGTCCATGTGGATCCTGGACCATGGTTTGGACGGCCACGACCACAGATTCAGCGGCGATTCCGTTGGTGCTTTGCTGAGCTGCATGCAAGTGTTGCACTGATATACATATGATTTCAGTTCAGAGTCAATTCCCGGCCACCATACATGAGACCTGGCGATGGCTTTTATCATTACAATGCTGGGATGTGTGCTATGTAGCTCACGTATAAATTTCTCTCTCCCTTTCTTGGGCATTAAAACACGATTGCCCCACAGTATACAATCCGACTGAATAGACAGTTCGTCTTTGTGATGAATGTAAGGTTTGCTCTCCTCTCACATTTGCTTGGGTATGGCAGACCAATCACCTTTGAGGATTCAACTCTTCACCACCGATAAAATTAGGTCCTGGTTGGTCCAGGTCTTAACTTGTTGAGCTGTGACAGGGGTTCCTTCACTCTCAAAAGCATCCATAACTAACAATAGGTCCACCGGTTGTGACATTTCCACCTCCAGTGTGGGCAACAGCAGACGGCTCAAGGCATCGGCAGAATTCTCGGTGCCAGGTCTATGGCGAATGACATAATCATAAGCGGATAATGTCAGCGCCCACCTCGTGGATGCGGGATGAAGCATTGGTATTGATACCTTTGTTTTCAGAGAACAGTGAAATGAGCGGCTTGTGATCTGTCTCCAATTCAAACCGAAGACCAAACAGGTACTGATGCATCTTTTTAACCCCATACACACAGGCTAGTGCTTCTTTCTCTACCAGGCTGTAGGCTCTTTCCGCTTTGGACAAACCTTTTTGAAGCATACACGACTGGTTGAAGTTTACCCGACTCATTAGCTTGTTGGAGTACGCAACCAATTCCATATGATGAAGCATCACAGGCCAATACTAAACATTTACATGGGTCATAATGTACCAGCAGCTTGTTAGAGCAAAGCAGATGAATTCCTTTCTCAAAAGCTCTGTCTTGAGATGCACCCCACACCCAGTTGGCACCTTTTCTTAGCAGCATGTGCAGTGGTTCTAATAAGGTGCTCAATTTAGGTAGGAAGTTACCGAAGTAGTTGAGTAGACCCAGGAACGAACGCAGCTCCGTCATATTCTGCAGTTTGTGTGCATTCTTGGTGGCCTTGGTTTTCGCGTCCGTGGGCCTGATGCCGTCAGCAGCAACTTTCCTCCCCAGGAATTCAACCTCTGGTGCCATGAAGACGCACTTCGAGCGTTTCAGTCTGAGCCCTACTTTGTCCAGATGATGTAGAACCTCTTCTAGGTTGTTCAGATGTTCGTCTGAGTCACGACCTGTGATCAGGATGTCATCTTGGAACACGACGGTTCTGGGAACGGACTTCAGTCGACGCTCCATGTTCCTCTGAAATATTGCTGCAGCCGAGCGAATTCCAAAAGGGCACCTGTGATAAATAAACGGTCCTTTATGTGTGTTAATGCACGTAAGTCTCTTCGACATCTTGACCAGCTTCTGTGTCATGTAGGCCGACGTCAAGTCCAGTTTGGTGAACGACTTCCCCCCCCCCCCCCCCCCCTCCCCCCGGCTAGCATTGCAAACAAGTCATCAGTCTTCGGTAATGGGTACTGATCCTGTTTCGAAACGCTGTTGTTCGTAGACTTGTAGTCTCCACAGATACTGACTGTGCCATCACCTTTCAGCACAGGAACAATGGGGCTGGCCCATTCATTAAGTGCAACTGGTGATATGATCCCTTCACGCTGGAGTCTGTCCAGTTCAGTTTCGACCTTCTCCCTCATCATATATGGAATTGTCTGAGCTTTACGATGGACGGGTCTTGCGTCTGAGCTTTACGATGGACGGGTCTTGCATCTGAATCCACGTGGATCTGCACCTTGGCTCCAGTGAAGTTGCCAATGCCTGGTTTGAACAGCAAGGGGAACTTACTCAGTACTTGGGCACTTTCACCGATGACAACGCCTTGATGTCGTTCCAAACGCATCTGATTTTTTTCAAGCCAATTCCTGCCGAACAGCATTGGGCCATTGCCTGGGACAATCCATAGTGGTAACTCGTGAACCGCACTGTCATATGACACTTTAAATGTGGCATTGCCAATCACCATTATGAGTTCTTTGGTGTACGTGCACAACTTGCCATTGACTGGACTCAGCCTTGGCCTTACAGCCTTAGTGTCCAACAGCTTGTCGAATGCCCTCTAGCTCATTATCAATTGATTCGCCCCCGTGTCCAGTTCCATCAATACCGGCATCTCATTAAATTTCATATTGATCATTATCGGTTTGCTATTAGTTAGGAACGAGTATAGTCCATACAATTCCTCCTCTGGTATCTCGGATTGCGTATCTGGATCCGCGCTAGTCTGACCATCATCCCCACGTGTGTCGCAACACGCTTGCTCATCTGCAGACGCTTGCGTTGGAGATGCCCCACTCTCAGACAGCCTTTTCAACTATATTGCTTAAATTGGCGCTGTTGGTGCCGGTGATTTCCCCCACACGCCAACACTGAGAAATTGGATGCATTCCCGCTGGTGGACTTTGGGCAGCCACAGGTTTCGCGTATGCAGTCGTGTGCTGCTCTGCCGAACACCGAATCAATCATATTTACAGTACTTGCCGAGCTTCGATTTTTCACTGATTTCTGCTTTAGACTTCTCTCCGTCTGCATGACTGAGGGATCGTGATGGCCCTGTTCAAGTCCAATGTCTCCACCGCCAGTAGTTTACGCAGGATCACTGGGCTTTCAAAGAAGTCCTGCACTATGTCTACCAACACAGCCCCAAATTTACACGGTCCCGCTGGACGTCTCGGGTCGGCAACGAATTCCGCCGCATTCTGGCCCTCTGAGCGAACATGTATCTCGAGATGATGATGCCTTTGTCTGGCTTAAGGCGGTCCTGTACCAGTGTACACAATTCTTCATATGTCTTCTCTGTTGGACTCACAGGCAGGAATAGATTCTTTATCAGACCATAAATTTTTGGACCGAAAACAGTGAGCAACACCGCCCGGCGCCAATCTGCGTCACCGACCTCCTCCATTTTGTTGGCCACAAAGAACTGGCTCAAACGGCTCACAAAGTCTGCCCAATCTTCTCCTTCCACAAATCGCCCCAACAATCCATTGTGCTCATTTTTTGCATGCAAAGGTTCTTGTTGCCTCGTCGCCAAATGTTGTGCATGCAATAACTGTTAGACTGAGTACTGTTTAACTCCAGGGGATATGACCATGGCTCTGCTTTATTAAGGCCCAAAGTGACTAATATACAAAATGGCTGGCCTTTTATACTTGGGCTGCACACATGTGCGTGCAGCCCAATGGCCTCCAACAGTGACGCCATCAAGTGGCTAGTGATCCCAAAAGTACATGACATGCCTCTTAAAACCAGCAATGTTGCACTGAAAGTAGAGTGTAGTATTATTAGAATGGCAAGCAACAAACTTGAAAATTATAATGACCTACTTCTTAAAAAGCATAATTTGTTTACAGTCTGTTATGACAAAGAGGCTTATTTGGTGTCTCTCCTAATGAAATAGTGAATATCACTGAATGATGTCCTGTTCTTAAAGTTTTCTCCATTTGGCTTCAAAAGTCCGATTCTTTGCCACCCCTCCTCTAACTGTTATTTTTGTCAAAATTCCCTGCCGTTGTCTTTATGTCCTGCCACCAGCAACATTATCTCACTGTTGCTGTACATGAGAAAGTTATTGGTCTTTTTCATTTACTTTATATTATGAGCTGAAGAGAGGTCGCATGGCTGTTCTTTATTTGAACAAGGGCTGCCCATTGGGCCTTGGCCGACGTTGAAATCCATAACGTAGGTAGAAGTATTTTTGAGGCCTTGCAAAGGGAGTTTAATAGTTTACGCACCAGACTGAAAAATCAGAGCTTAAGGTTGGTAATCCCCGGTTTTCTACCTGTGTCACAGGCTGGACAGGTTAAGGAAAAGAAAATCAATACATGACTTCAGGGCTTGTGCATGAGGGACGGGTTCTCATTCTTGGAGTATTGGGGCGATTTCGGGAACTAGGAAAGCCGATACCAAAGGCACTGCCATTACCTGAACTGAAACAACACTGAAGAAGCTCGACATCATCCAGGTCAAAGCAGCTGCTTGATTGGTCCCCTTCCACCACCTTAAACATTCACTCCCTCCAACACCACCGGCGCACCGTGGCTGCAGTGTGTACCATCTACAAGATGCACTGCAGCAACTCGTCATGGCTTCTTAGACAGCATCTCCCAAACCCGCAAGCTCTGCCACCTAGAAGGATAAAGGCAGCAGACGCAAGGGAACACCCCACCTCCAAGTTCTCCAATTCACACATCATCCTGACTTGGAAATATATCGCCATCCCTTCGTCGGCCCTCGGTCAAAATCTTGGAACTCCCTTGCTATAACAGCACTGTGGGAGTACCTTTACCTCACAGACCACAGCGGTTCAAGAAGGCGGCTCACCACCATCTTCTCCAGGGCAATTCGGGATGGGCAATAAATGCTGGTCTTGCCAGCGACGCCCACATTCCATGAATGAATAAAATTTTAAAAAACAGCACCAATGTCCTTGCAGAAAGGGTGTATGGGAGGAATTAATATGACAGTAGGATGAGGAAAGTCTAGGAGATGAGAGAGGTAGGATTAATAAAGCTGTTGGAATAGTATCAGAAGACTCAGCTGAATTAAATAATGAGAGGATATTACCAGAGGAGAAAGAAAGAAAATGTTTGCGATAGAGAGCAAGAGATTTAACCCAAAAAAATGAAACGGCAAAAACAGGAAAAGGAAAATTCCCCCCAAAATGGAGCCTTTCAAAACAAATTTGGAGAGTTGAAGCATTAATAATGATGGAGAGATATAATATAGTAGCAATAACAAAGGCACAGCTTAGGTTTGGACAGAATTGAGAAATTCATATTCTCGGATATCAGGAAATATAGGGAGGGGAGAAAGGGAGGTGGGGTAGCTATATTAATGAAGGATCATATAATTTCATTAGGATGTAAGGATGTCCTGGAGTTTCCATTAAGACAGAATCCATGTGGATAGAATTAAGGAATGGGAAGGACAATGGCATGCATTCTCGTCCAAATGGTGGAGATAAGATAAAGGTCAAGATCAGCAGACAGTTCAGAGAGAAATTTGGCAATAATAATAACCAGAACTGTGAGGTTATACCCATCAGGAAAGGATGAATAGGCTGGGTGTCTTTTCTATTGAAAAGAGAAGGCTGAGGGATGACCTCCCGGGGTCTTTAAAATGATGAAAGGTTTTGATAGAATAGTCACAGACAGTGTTTTCACTTATGGGGAAGAGCAAAAGTTAGAGGCCATCAATATAAGATAGTCACCAAGAAATCTAATAGGGAATTCAGAAGAGACTTTACCCAGAAAGTGGTGAGAATGTGGAACTCGCTACCACTGGTTAAAGCGAATAGTATAGATGCATTTAAGGGGAAGCTAGATGAGCAAATGAGGGAGAAGGGAATAGAGGGTTATGCTGATAGATTTAGATGAGGAAAAACAGGAGGAGGCTCGATTTAGAGCATAAACGCTGGCATGGACTGGTTGGGCCAAAGGGCCTGTTTCTGTGCTGTATATTCCATGTAATAACTGGGTGGTTTTGACTACCCCAAGATATACTGAAATAAAGGTAATGCATGTGGTCAAAGTCGGGAATGCTTTTTTGAATCAATCCAAGACTGCAGCCTAGATCAGTATGGGCCCAAGTTTCGGGCCGCGTCTAAAACGGCGCAGCCTGGACCTGGACGCCTGTTTTTTGCGCCACAAAGTGCGCCTAAAAAAAACTTACCTATTCTCCGGCTCCCTGCAGGTCCTCTGGAGCTGGGGGCGGAGCCAGGTCCCTGCGCTGAAAACTGTGCCGGGACCTCTGCACAGGTGCGCTACAGTGGGCGCGCATGTGCAGTAACTCCAGGCGCCTAAAACTGTGGGAGGGGCCCGAAGCATGCAGCCCCGAGCCCTGGCTGGATGGCCTCACTGGGGCTGTGTGGATAAGGCTCACCTCCCACCCAACTTGACTCCCGCTCTCTCCACCCCGGCGACCCGACCTCTGCGACTCTCCCCCGACCCTCTCTTTTCTCCCCCCCCCACCCCGACCCTCTCTTTCCCCCCCCCCGACCCTCTCTTTCCCCCTCCCCCCCCCGACCCTCTCTTTTCTCCCTCCCCCCCTCCGCGACTCTCTTTCCCTCCCTCCGCGACTCTCCCTCCCCCCGCGATCTCCCTCCCCCCCCCCCGACCCAGGACCCAAGACCCGACGCCACCGACCTGTAAATCCTCTCCCTCCCTCCCCTCCCTCCCACCTCCCCTCCCTCCCACCTCCCCTCTCCCCCTCCCTCTCCCCTCTCCCTCCCTCTCCCCTCTCCCTCCCTCTCCTCTCCCTCCCTCTCCTCTCTCTCCCTCCCTCTCCTCTCTCCCTCCCTCTCCTCCCCCTCCCTCCCTCTCCTCCCCCTCCCTCCCTCTCCTCCTCCCTCCCCTCTCCTCCTCCCCTCCCCCCTCTCCTCCTCCTCTTTCCCCCCCTCCTCCTCCCCCCCCTCCTCCTCCTCCTCTTCCCCCCCCTCCTCCTCTTCCCCCCCTCCTCCTCCTCTCTTCCCCCCCCCCTCCTCCTCTCTCTCCCTCCTCCCTCCTCCTTTCTCCCCCTCCCCCCCCCCCCCACTCCCCTCGCTGTCAGAAACACAGACACTGACAGACTGACAGACAGAGAGTGAGAGACACACGCACACAGAGACAGACAGAGAGATAGAGACACTGACAGAGACACACAGGAGGGGGCCGTCCCAGCACGCTGTTGGAGGACTCCCGGTGCTGCAGTCGGTAAGTAGAAAATGTTTTATTTACTGATTTTTAAATTTCTTTTATTTTTTATTAATTTTTTTTGATTGATTTATTGGTTGATTTATTGATGTATTTATCATTTATTATTGATGATGGTTCATTATTTGTA